>NW_027397094.1:7166672-7252377 GCF_003265705.2 Callorhinus ursinus | reverse complement strand
AAAGAAAGAAAGAAAGAAAGAAAGAAAGAAAGAAAGAAAGAAAGAAAAAAAGAGAAAGAGAGAGAGAAAGAAAGAAAAGAAAGAAAAGAAAGAAAAGAAAGAAAAGAAAGACCTAAGCTCTAGCCATAGAGTAATGGAGTCCCAACCATTAGTTCCGATTCATGAAAGAATATTGGTCTTGAGATAAGTGGGAAAAGCAACCGGACACAAGACGACCTTTCAGGACCAGATGCAGCCCAGAGTGCAACATTTTCCCCTGGATAGTTAGTGTGTGCCTTCTCTCTCTAAGGGTTGCAAATACAAATGCCTCCAATGGCCAGGCAGGAAATGTGAGTGAAGTGGACAAGGTGACACAGTAAGGTGTTATGGGGACAGGGACAAACAGGAGAGAGTCAACATCTCTTCCAAAGAGTAGCTGCGACCCAGCTCCAACTAACCAATGCCATGAGCCAGTGCAAACCCAGTATTGCCAGATTTCCCAATTTTCAAGAAAAGCTGGGAATTAAAAATTTTATGTGAAACCTATAAAGACAAAGAGAACTCACCTGCAAGTCCAAAACATTTTGTCGAAATGAAGAGCTTCCCCATCCCTTGTGCTCTTGATCTCCAGGGTCTCTGGAATAACCTCCTGCCCTCTTTGAACCTGAATTCCTGATTTTACTTCCTATTTTCTCTGTTTTCACCAGGATCCTAAATTCTATTTTTCCAGGCTCTGTTTACCTCCTGCCCACTCTACAATGCTTTCTTTCCTTGAGGCCTTGGCTTGGCCTGACTGATCCTGATTACGCAAATGATTCCACCCAGCTGAGAGTACCCAAACTCCTTCCTCAGACTCGTGAATATTATCAATTATTTTCTGATGATGTCAGCTCAACTTCGCCCTTTCAACAAAAAGACTTTCCCAAGTCATTCACCCACTTGCATAGATTCTACTGCCCTCTGTAAGCAAGACGGCTTTCAGATCTACAGAGCCAGCTCACATCTATCACCTGGACTCCAGGCTCATAGATCTGGTTAATTATTTGGCATCTCCACGTGGATGCCATACAGATACTAGACACCTTGTAACTCATGACCTTCCCACCAAAGCTGGCTCCTTCTCCAGTAGCCGCTAGCTCCCAGCCTCTACCTCCCCACCAGCCACTAGGCCAGCTGACGGCAGAGTCATCTTACACTACGTCCTGCCCTCCGACACCCTGTAACTCACCACTCAGCCCTTCAGGTTCCAGCTCAGCGACACTGACCACATCCTCCGCTCTCCCTGTCCATGAATTCCGTGTGTCTTCTCAGGAAGCGCACTTGATCTCTGGAGGGATGCTGCTAACTCTGCTAGTGCACCCCTCTGTTCACTATTCTGAGCCAGACTGGCCCTCTAAAACACAGATCTGCTAGAGTCACTCCTTGCAAAGAGTCTTCAGTCCTTCCACCTGATCTGCAGGACAAAGTGGAAACTCCTTAGCGTATACAGACAGCTCCCTATGATATGACCCTCGGTGAAACTCTCCGGGTTTGTTTGCGTTTACTTCCCCAAGCCTTCAGTTCAGAATGTATGGAGTTCTCTAAACCCCTGTTGTTATAAGCACTTTATATGTAAAAGCACTCCTTTAAGACTCATAAAACTCTACGAAGCTGTGGCTATTATTATTCTCATCCTATCCGTAAGAAGCCTAGGGCCCAGGTCCACTAACTAATTGGCCTCTGTCCCACGGCTGGAATGGCGTGGTCAGAGTTTGAACTGGGCTAGAGAATCTGTGGTCACCCTCAATACTATACATCTTCCGTGAGCACTCTCTACCAGCAGTGCCGTCTTTCTTGACAAACACCTTCTCCCGTTTCCAACCCAACTCAAGGAACCCCTCTTCCATGAAGCCTCTCCTGGCTTCCAACGTAGAGCGGACCACTCCCGATCTTGTTTCTGTTTCCCATAAAGACCTTGCGCCTCTTCTCTTTCTCAGCCTGGTACCTATAATTCCTTAGTGCGCTTTTATATTTGTATGCCCCACTCCCCACCAGACTATAAATCCTTGCGAGTGGGGACAGGGTTCCTCTTCTTTGTACCCCCGATGCCTAGAACAGTGTCAAGCACATAATGGAATAGGTAGTTAATAACTGTTTGGGGTGTACGTGGTAGGTCAAATGAATGAATGAGGTCTCGGTAAAACAATGGCCATGACAAGAAGAACAATAATGTGGGAGGTTCCTGTGTCTTCACTTTCAGAAAAATGTAAAACTAAAAAAGGTCCAATATACTACACTTGGAGGGTGAGGGCTAAGGATTCAACCTATCGGCTCATGGAGGACATAAGGAAAGGGAGCAGGTACACATTCACAAAAGAACGGAACATTAACATTCGGAACTACAACCTTGAGGCTTAAAAATATCTCTAGGACCGTGAAATCAGGCACTGCTTTTAGATGGAATGAACATATGAATCCAAGCACTATTTCAAGCTGAGAAATCCAAATGGGCTTTCTAACGGTTGAAAATAAATCGCTGATGATGGACCCAAATCCCATTTATATTTTCATTCCATTCCACAAATAATGAAGGTATCGAGGCCAAAATACAAACGCGAAGCAGAGAGCTCCTTCCCTGAAGAAGCTTCTAGTCTGGTGGGAAGACAGATGTATGCGATCATTATTCAGTGCTTTCCAAGCCACCAAGGGTAAGAAATAGCTTTTCTATCATTTTGTTTCCAATATGTCACAGACTGGTCTTTTTGGAAAGTGCAATAAAAATAAACTACTAGCAAAATGGAATTTTTAAAACATATACAAAATACAATCCCCATTTTTTATAATGATAAGAGTTAACAGATTTGAAAGGACTGTCAAAGTGCTGGAACTGTTTCTAAACACTTACCATCAATTTCGGTCCTATCTCAGCATGGAATAGTAACAGTCTGTAGGCCAGCAGGGTCCACAGGCAACATCTGGAGGAGGGCTGATGTGTAATAAAATGTTAGTTGAATTAACAGAGACGATCATGGGAGAATAGGCGAGAAGTCTTTAAGGAAAGAAATTATTGTGGACCCAAGCCTACCTGCTTGCTCTATTTCTCCCAAACCTTCCCAGCCCTTCAGATGAAAGGACTATTTTGCTCTTCCTCTGCAGGACCAATTATTCTAATTAAAAAAAAAAAAAGTAGCCCACATTTGCTGCCATATCACCACATCAGAAGTATTTCACAGCCCAGAACAGAAAAGAACCACTGTACTTTTTCATACTTCTCCTGTAATATGTATATCCTGCAGTGTGCGATCGTGCTTTGCTTCTCCTTCCTTGTTAGATTTTAAGCTCCTCAACAGCAAGCACTTTATCGTATGTACATTCGTGTCCCCACAGCACCTACTAAAACCTTTAATCATAGTTAAATACTCAGTACCTGCGTGTTGAATAAAGGAAAAAAAATGAATTATGAATAAACAAGTAAACTAGTTAGTACTCAGTGCCGCCAAAAACATGTTACTGAGATGTGGTATTGTTTAAATTTGTGTAATACCAAAGGCTAATGCTTCCCTTTGGACTTAAGCTGCTGGAATCACTTAATTTTTCTATACTTGGTCCACATGTGAATTCCAACCAACATCAAATGAATGTTGGATTAAACAGCCCAGGATCGGCATACGGGATAGCCGCGAACCGCCCCCGGCAGGTGGTTAGGTCTGGAGACCAGAAGACTTGATGCTACAGAGCTGGACGCTCTCAAAGAGAGCCCATGTCCTGCACCCAGAGAAAATCGGGGTACACTTGGCCTCCCACAAAGAAACGACTCAAGTGCGCAGACCCAAAGTTATCTGGATCGAGCCCCCAGTTTTGAGTCTGTCCCTCTTTCCCTCGTATTTTGCACTCCTCTTTTAATTACTGTATTCACTCCCCATCCTAAGGGGGGGGAAAAAAAAACCGGAGAATTCAGTGGTATTGCAAAAATATTTCCACCCTAAGGAGGCAAAAGGACAGAGCAGTGGCAGCTTCCAAGATGATCGGAGCTTCTCAGAAGCTCTCGCCGCCCTTGAAGCTGGGTTCGTGGAGCAGCTAGGACTCCAGGGATTCTGCGAGCAGCCAGTTCTGATCTGGTGAGTGATCGGGAGGCTCCTGGGAGGAGGCCCAGCTGGGATTCCTTCCAAACCGTGTCTGCACCACCTGTAATTCTGCAACACATATACCTGCCAGAAGATTGTCCCAAGCCTGGGGGGATGGGGAGAGTTGCCATTCCAGAAAGAACCACCAGCCAGCTTTGGCAGAGAAGGGCGTCCTTGTGCACTGGGAAGGAGTCAGGGCTTCCAAACGAGGGCACCTCGCCAGCCCTGGTATGCAGATCCAGGATCTGTGCCCACAGAGCCTGCCCCAACTTGCCCGTCAGAGAGAAGCCAGGGCAGGATGGGAAAGGTATCCGCTCCCCACCTCCCTCCAGTTTCAGCCAGCTCCTTTGAAGCCCTGGGCCAGAAGGCATAGCCAGTCCTGATGCAGCGCTTTCTTCAGCGAGCCTCTGGGACTCGGGTTCTTTCTCTCTCTCTCTGGAAGGCAGACCAACATAAATCAAAAAGCACGGGTTTTGGAAGCAGATAAACTTTGATTCAGATTCTGTCTGGGCCATGCACTGGGTGTATAATACCCACCCCCCAAAAGAGTGATTCAACTTCTCTGAAACTTGGCGTTCTCATTTCTGAAATAGCATTAACTTAAGGCCGGGTTTTTCAGTCTCAGCGCTGGTGACATTTTGGACTGAACAGTTCTTGTGGGGCTATGCCTGGCTCACCTGCTAGAGGCCAGTAGCGTCCCGCCTCCCACTTGGGACAAACATAAATGATCCCAGACACTAGCTGATGCCCCTTGGGGGGCTAAATCGCCCCCAGTTGAGGACCACTGACCTAACCTAAACCTTAGGATTATTGTGTTATACATATTATTGCAAATAGAGAGTCTGATGCCTACGAATGAATGAAAAGCACTCGAGGATTATGAATTCCTGTGGCAGATGCCACTACTGTCCCACCCGCATCCCTCAGCATCCACCCCAATACACTTATGGCCACTTCCCATGAACACCCAGGACTCCGGGCACAGGAGAACGGTCAGCCTACAAAGAGGGCAAACTGGAAGTTGATGCCTTTGGAAGCAGCCCTTAACCACTGATACAGGAGGAGTTGGTGGATAAACATCCCAGCATCCTAGCCTCTTCTTTGCGATAGTTAAGAGGTGGGTTGCCCAGAAGCCCGCAGTGAGATCGACCCCATTGCCCACGGTTCTCCCGGCACACACACCCCCACCTTCACTCGTTTGCTCCCTCGCGGGCATTTCCGGGAATCACTTCTCAAACTCTTTGCACAGCTTCCTTTCGCTTTCATGTGTTTCTGGCTTTTAGTAACTTAATCTGTAAAAACTGTGACTTTTATTTCTATAAATGTCCTAGCTGGCTGATTCATCAGTCTTCTCGTTTGTATTTACCCAGGTCCCAGGGTTTTGACTTTTTTTTTTTTTTTTTTTTTTAAGTATTTCAGATAAGCTACTGTCCTGCCCTGGGGACGGCTGAAGACAATGAGGGACACATCCCAGGCAGGCTCGATGTGGGTCACTGAACAAGGGTCCGGGATTTTCATTTCTCGCTCGGCCGCAAACCCAGCCTCTCCCCCACCACTGCTGCCCCTCAGCTCCTTCAAAGATGCCCATCAGACCACGTCTGCCATGAACTCACCGCTCTTATTTATTGCTCTGACCTCAGCACCTAACACCACACTGGAACATGGTGGGTACCCGGTAATATTTGTTGAGCTACTGAGTGGATGCCGTTCTCATGCTTAAACCTCTGGATGCTTCCCCATGTTATCAGTGGAGGATAAAGATCAAACTCCAAACTGTACACAAGGCAGAGCCTTCATAACTGGGTCTCTGCTTCCCTCCCCAGCTTCATCTCTCACCATTTACCCATCCCCCTTAGGTCAAAATACACACACACACCACCTGTACTTCAACCACCCCATATTATGCACAGTATGTTCTTTCCATGGTGCTTCTGCATACATTGCCCTGAAGCTCGGATGGCCTGTTCCAGTTCTTATCCTCGCTGACGCTTACAGGTTCGCCAGGGGCTGCTCAGCTTTGACTTCCTCCTGGGGGTCGGCCCTGATTCCTTCTCTGCTCCCATTCCACTATCATACTTTGGGGGTTGCTCATGAATCTCACCCACTGGAGAGAGAGTGCCTTGAGGAAAGGGGCCATATCTTTGATGTGGAGGTGTCCCCAGCAACTGACACATTTTCACGCTCGGAAAAGAAATGCTTGTGTGTTAATGAAAGTAATAACGTAGTTGTAATTTGAAAATGTTTTAGTATGTGTATCAGTCAGTGTTTTCCAGAGAAACAAAACCAACGAGGTATATAGAGATATACAGAAAGAGATTGATTGTAAGGGTTGGCTCACATGATTATGGAGGCTAAGAAGCCCCACTGTCTGCCATCTGCCATCTAGAGGCCCAGGAATGCCAACGGTCTAGCTCTAGTCCAAACTTGAAGACCTACGAACCAGGAGAACCAATGGTGTAAGTCCCAGACTAAGTCAGAGCCCCGACAACCAGGAGCGCTGATGCCCAAGGGTGGGAGAGAGTGGATATCCCAGCCCAGGCAGACAGCAAACTCTCCCTTCCTCCACCTTTTTGTTCTATTCAGGTCCTCAAGGAATGAGATGATGCCCAGTCTCATTGGTGGGGGCAATCTCCTTTACTCAGTCTACTGATTCAAATAGGAACCTTTTCCAAAAACCCCCTTGCAGATACACCCAGAAATAATGCTCACCGGCTAATCTGAGCATCCTTTTGCTCAGTCAAGTTGACATATAAAATTAACCATCACAGTATGCAATCCCCATTCTCCTGAATCAGCAACTGACTTCTGCATGGAGACAATATTTGGAAAATCCCAGGGATCCCCCACCTGCTAACCACCTTCAGAAACAACAAACCACAGGTACATGAACCACATTACCGAAGCCTCCTACTACCATGGTCTAGCTGGAGTACTGATGGGAAGAACCTACAGCCTTGGTCAAGGACTAATGTGGCCTGCCAACCCCAGCCCATGGAGAAGGCTCGATCTGTGAATACAAACTCCTCCCATATCACAAAACCAGGTGGGTGACTGTCATGAGAACTTCTGGAAGTTGTGCTCTTCGTTAAACTGAGCTCTTTCGACCTAGAATAACATCTTCAAGATGGAATGTTTACAAATTCAACACCAGGCCTTAAATCTTAGAGCTTGTGGTTAGTAGCGCTAAGCTGGTTTTGTGGAAACAAGGGGTAGAAAACAAGCGAAAGTGTACTGGTTCTTCTCTTTTCTGAAGGTCCAATTAATTCTTTTTTTTTTTTTTTTAAGTAGACTCCATGCCCAGCACGGAGCCCAAGGCAGGGCTTGAACCCAGGACCCTGAGATCAAGACCTGAGCTGAGACTAAGAGTTGGACGTTCAACCAAATGAGCCACCCAGGCACCACTGAAGGTCCAAATAATTCTACATTGAAATCCTCTTCAGGGGGAAGGATCTAGCTGTGACAAAATGACCCCTCCTCACTTCCCCACCCCTCTTCCCCTATCACCCTCCCAAAAGAAAGAAAAGAAACCTGGTTTGAAGAGCTCCAGACATTTCCTGAGACTTGAATAAAATCTAATCATATGGAGAAGGAAATTGTAAAGGCAATGAAGAACAGAATGAAAGGAGAGTTTTCGTTGTATTGATCTAATCATACAACCAGCAAGCACTAAGCCACTACTTTTGTGACCAGCTCATGTGTCGGGAAGGCCTTGTTTGCTCCTGAAAAATGACAATATTTATAACATGTATATGTCCATCAAGACAGAGTGCAAGAGTCAAATGCTAGACATGGTGTCTGAAAGGGAAAGGATGTTCACATGAAAATAAATCTCCTGAATCTTGTCAGCCAGAGACACTGTTTGAAGTATCTCGTGAGTCTCCCTTGCTGAGCTAAGAATAGACCCGAATTTATTTTCAACAAAATAGCGGACCTGGATCTTCTACCGGAACCACCTGAAACATTTCCTTAGTTCCAGCTACCTAATCTTTGAATACCCTATTGCTACCGTTTATGTCACAAAAAGAGTCATCCACCACCACATAATCATCCCCCAGGTCCCCAAGCCCATGAGTCACTGGCCTGTCTGTATCTCCGTACGGAGACCAAAAGAAATATGAATGTTGCCTTTCTCTTCCTCGGCTCCTAAAGAGTTTCCACTTGACGATACATGATAACATAGGCCAGCACAACCCTACTGCACAGGTCTGATCTAAACAGCATAAGAGAGTCCCCTCAATTCCACAGCCAGTTTTGTGGGAGGAGATTTGGGGAGTTGGTCCACTGAAGGCCGTGCAAGCTCCATGTGGAAACAGAGGTTGAGGCTGAGACCTCCTCAGAAAGAAATCACAGAATCACAAAATGCCCAAGCCGAAAGTAATTCCCAGGTACCACAAAACCAGCTCACTCACTCAGTGGTTGATGATGCTTCCCTAAAAGCCAGGGAAGATGTTTGAAATGCTCAAGTCCCGATAACAGGGAAGATGAGCCATTCCAGGACTCACCTCACCCATATGACCTCCTCCTTCAGGATTCCTGCTCCTGAATCCCCCAGCCTCCTGAACAAGCCAGCTTGGCGTGGGTGGCCTCAGCTACTGCCCACATGTCAAGCCAAAAGTTCAGACAACCTGCAGGAAGACATACCCTCCTTTCCCATGCAAGTACTAAACCATTTTTTGTTGCTTTCTTACCAATAAATCCATGTGGACTGTATCAGGATACGAAGCTGCCCACCCAGGACCTTACAGACACTAAATGAAGCAATTAGGGGCAGAGTAGACCCTAAATTCTGGTCTCCTAACTCTCCAGATAGCGTACTTTGTATTCCTTGAAAGTCTCCCATGCCCCAGTGTTCCTGCCAATCTCAAAAGAGGAAACGATGGGTTTCAACTTTTGAGTCTCCAACCATTTTTCAGCCAACATGCTAAATAAGACCCCAACCTACAGGACTAACATTAGCCAGGACAATCTCTTTTAGCCAGAACCTTCCTGGAACCAACTTTTCCTGCTAAAGACAAGAATCCAACAAGAAGTAACGGCTATTGCTGTTATAAAAATATATTATTACTTGTAAGGCTCCACAGAATAAGAGGTAATTCTCTTTTTATGTGCTGTAGTAGCAAGGATGTTTAAATGTCATCTTTATTTTGACAGTATTTCAGAGGAAAGCATTAAGGCCATATTCCATTTAGATAGTCTTTTACTATACCAGAGACCAGTGCCTTTCCCTGTAGGATTCTCTTAATAGACAAAAGCCTCCAAAGTGGGGGGATGGGAGCTGGGAGTATTTTTTTTTTTTTTAAAAAACAACCATGGATCTCATGGGGAAGAATTTAATTCTTTTTTTTAAAAAAAGATTTTATTTATTCATTTGAGACACAGAGATACAGAGAGAGAAAGCATGAGCAGGGTGAGAGGCAGAGGGAGAAGCAGGCTCCTCGCTGAGCCAGGCTCGATCCCATGACCCTGGGATCATGACCTGAGCCGAAGGCAGATGTTTAACCATCTGAGCCACCCAGGTGCCCCAGAAAAAAATTAATTCTGACAGAAAACTATAGGGTAGGGAACTTGGCAAAGTTGCATCAACAACACTAGTGATTGAAGCTCGGTTTTATCTTATTTAACTCATGGTCCTGACACCTTCCTTCTCCAGGGACTCCATCCCTGACTAATAGTCTCAAAATTCTCTATGGTTTTTTCACTTTTTTGATATGTCATGCCTGAGACATGATGCCTGGTTCAGCCTTTAGGTGAGTTAGCACACAGATGTAGACAAATGGTATACACAGAAAGAAGGCCTCTGCACCAAAAAAGGAAAAGAGAACATGAAAAAATGATCCCTCCCATATTGTACTGACAGCCCAGTTAGCAAGCACGATGGTGGAACCAAGTCAGAGCTGAAAGATTCTCAAGCCCTTTGATAGGCATTCCCAGAAATAACTCATAGAAGAAACAAGTAAAATGTCCATTGCGATGCTAACCAGAATGGAGAGCAGGATGTGGGGTTAATGCATGAGGAATGAGGACGCCCAGTGCCTTGTTCACTAAAAATAAGGGGAAGGTTGTGGGGGCAAAAATTGGAAATAAAAACCTCCACATCCAACAATTGAGCTGTGCTATACTAAAACAGTGTCAGTCTGAACATAAAAAAAATACTTTAAATGAAATATTAGAGATTCTAAAACAGTACTGTCTTAGTCTGTTTAGGTCGCTGTAACAAAAGAGCCCAGACTGGGGAGCTTATGTCCTCCCACCGTAGGAGAGGCTCAGAATCTCTTTGGAGCCTCTTTTATAAGTCCTTTCTTTTTTCTTTTAAGATTTATTTATTTATTTGAGAGAGAGAGAGAGAGAGAGAGCACAAGTGGGAAGGGGCAGAGGGAGAGGGAGAGAGAATCTCTAGCAGACTCCCTGCTGAGTGGAGAGACGCACGTGGGGCTCCATCTCACGACCTGGAGATCCTGACCTGAGCCGAAACCAAGAGTCAGACACTCAACAGACTGAGCCACACAGGCACCCCTCTAAGGCCTTTCATGAAGGCTCCATCCTCACTGGTCTTTGGGAGCATTTCCCAAAGACCCCACCTCCTAATACCATCACATCAGACATTAGGATTTCAACATACGAATTTGGGGAAGGACACAAACATTGGGACCATAGGAAGTATGGCTTTTTCGATTATAATAATTTGAAAATAGACCATTGCCCTGCTCCAAAGCCTTCACTGGCTTCCATTGGCTTTTAGCACAGTCTCCTTAATATGACCATTGGGCCCTTCTTTGTCTGGTCTTTACCTACACCTCCAACCTTAACTCACCCCACTCCCTAACTGCCCTGGCTCTGAGTATTTAGAGACCTTAGAAATTGCCCAAGCACATCAGCCTTCAGCAATGAGCTGAGGCATCACTTTTTCAAGATCGCTTCCTTGCAACAAGGCTCCCTGTCTTAGCATTTTCCTTGCACTGCAACTACCTGTGCATTTTTCCACTGCCCCAAGCAGACTGAGAGCTCCTTTTGAACCAAGATCCTATCTACTGCACTCATGGCTAAATCCTAGCACTGTGCCCGGCTTATGGCATATGGCATATGGGCTCAGTGGACATGCATTGGATGGATGCATTAAAAAAAGAATGAGCAATGATTGAATCAGTGAAAGAATCAATGAAGAAAGAATTGCTACTAGCCTTGGTGCTCTCATATTTGAGTGACTGTCTGAATGCCTGCCCACCCACATGCAGTGCAATGATTAGAGGCGACGTAAAAGGGCAGATGAGAGAATGTGAGAGACCATGGCATGAGACTAATCGTCTCTTTCTCGAAATGTCTTTAATATTGTGAGGAGTCTGTGGCGGTAACAGCTTTACCAAGATATAACTCACTTATTTAAAGTGTAAAAAAAAAAAATCGTTTTTAGTATTGCACAGAACTTTTAGTATTGCACCACCATCAATTCTAGAACATTCTCATCAGCACACAAAAAAAGACCCTAAACCCCTTAGCTATCGGCCAGGTGCAAACCCCCATGTTGCCCAGCCCTAGGCAAACACTGATCTGCTCTCTGTTTTTATAGATTCATCTAATCCGGACCTTTCATATAAATGAAATCATATAATATTTATCCTTTCTGTGTTCAGTTTCTTTCAGTTAGCGTCATGTTTTCAAGGGTCATCCATCTTGTAGCGGATAGCAGTGCTTCATTCCTTCTATGGCTGAATGATATCCTGCCCTATGGATATACCATAGTTTGCTTCTCATTCCTCAGTTGGTGGACATGTGGGTAGTTTTGGCTATTAAGACTAATGCTGCTATAAACATCTGTGTACAAGCTTGTGTGTGGACGTAGTAGTTGCACTTCCTCTGGGCATACACCTAGGAGTGGAATTGCTGGGTCATCTGGTAATTCCATGTTTAACTTTTTGAGGACCTGCAAGGTTGTTTTCCAAAGTGGCTGCACCATTTCCCATTCCCACCAGCAGGGTAGGAGCATTCCCATTCCTTCACATCCTTGCCAACGCATACTGTTTGGGGGGGCTTTCGGATTATAGCCATCCTAGTGGGTATAAAATGGTATTACGGTTTTGATTGGCATTTCCCTGATGACAAATGACCTTGAGCGTCTTTTTGTCTGTTTACTGGCCATATGTATATTTTATATTGTTTTTAAATCTTTTTTAATTTAGAAAAATGTGTAGAATGAGAAACAGAAATAGTCTCTTTCTTTAAGAATTTTATTTATTTATTTGAGAGAGAGAGTGCATGTGTGCAAGCAGGGGAAGGAGCAGAGAAAGAGGGAGGAAAAAAAAAAAGCAGAGAAAAGTACAGAAAAGGTGTCTTAATGACCCACAAGAAAAAAAGAGATCATGAGCCTGCTTTTGAAGATGAGTGTGGGCTTCAGCCCAGGCGTCAGGTGACGAGGCTCCGGAGTCAGGTGACAAGGCTCCCGTCCTGATTCTGAGCAGGTTACTGGGCTTCTCTAACTCCTGGTTTCCTATCTGTAAAATGGGATAGTAACAAGGCCCATACTGTAGGGTTGGTGTGATAATTAAATAAAATGTACCTATATAAAGCACACAGCCCGGCCCCAATAAACACCCAATAAATTCTTGGTGTAGGAACTAGGTTAATTAAAATTAATCAGGCTTATTTTTTAAACCCTAGGACTTCTGGAAGGCTTGATTATGCAAATGTGCATTAAGACGCTCAAAAAGAAAGAAATTTGTTTCTTAAATTGACCATGGAACCCTTTTTTCAGAGGTTGAGCAGCAGGGCACAGGGTCTAGAACACGCTTTGAAATCAGCTGACCTACTCGGAGCTGACCCGGGACATTCAGTTACTTGGCTACAAAACCAAAATGCAGAACCCAAGTTCCCCAATCCCCCATTCTTTAGTGAGCTCTTTCCATGAACTCATCACCTTGGTGGTAGGGAAAGGGAGGCCCTATGATCTGCTCTCCCAGCCCTCCACCTACGTAACTCAGCCGTCTCAATCCCTGCCCCATGGGCCACATGAAATATGCCTAAGTACATAACAGGAATAAGTCAAGCTAACACACTGCTGAAAGAAATATGTTCTATCCTCCTGCCTTGGCAAGTAAACTTTCATAATGACCTGAAAGGCCAAGTTCAAATCTCAAACTTCTCAGAGTCCCTCAGTGAACATAACACACGAGGAGATGGGGGCTCCAGGCATGAGGCTGCACCCTATCCCCTCCCAGCCCTGGCCCTGTCCCACACCATGAGGGGCATTCTTCACAGGTACAGAGACCCCTCTGGCCACAGGTTCAGACTTCATCCACCGCCCCCTACTGTGGTAGCTCTTCTCTGTGTCCCCTCAGAGCTCCGAGTTCAGGAGTGTGCGAGAGTCAGGGAGTCAGACCCAGAGGAGAGACCTGAGCGTCTGGATAAGAATTGGAGATCCTGGTGCCTGACGTGGGGAGGGGCATGGGCTCCGAGTGGGCACAGAGCCTCAGCCCTCCAGAATCACCCCCCTGCAGGAACAGGTGCAGGGAGCACAAGATCTCTAAAGGTGGAGCCCAGGTTGAGTGCCCTGGGCTCGGAGCACCACCAGGATTGTTGCAGGGAGAATGCCTGCAAAGCAACCCCCGAGAACACGAGCATGCATCTTCCTCCCCTAGGGCTCCAGGCTTTTCAACGGAAACAGCCCTCCAGCCCCCCTGGGGCTGGTTATCCCAGAGATGCAGGAGCACCAGGAAGACTGCACGTGACACACGCAGGCGTCAAGAAGAGGCATGCCAAGGTGACCCGGGGAGCCTTTTTTCAGCCCTCCCCCTCCCCCCGTTTGGTAAATTAGAGAAGATCAGTAAAAGCTGGAAGGAGACTCAAGGCTCACATTATCTCTGGATGGTTTGCTACATGTAAATAATAAGAACTTTATGGTAGCAAGCAGATTGTACATTATCATTAGTATGATTTCAGCCTGCTTTATGGCTCCTCAGCTAGTTGGAAACATATTTTTAGTTCTAATATCAAAACCTGTCAGAATTTGTTTTGCTAAAGCTAACAGTATGATACAGGTCAGATCAATTATTATGAAAAATTCAATTAAGAAAGTGCCATATGTGGCACTATAAAAAGGACCACAATGGCCCATATGGCTGCAAAGGAGCGGCGGTGGCCCCGTGGCCCTGCACAAGCATGACACCGTCCCGCCCTTCCGTCCTTGTCACTGTGGCCATATTGGAATGGGAAAGTCCCTCCCCCGCCTTTATTCCAGCCCCCTGCTCCCCGATGCCCCCCAGAACCTCCTGTTCTCCTGTCCGCCCCCCAAACCAGGAGACTTCAACTGTGTTTGCCTGCAGAGGACTTAGTTAGCAGGGCTCGTGGTATCCCAGAGCACGACACTTTCAAATAAAGAGACAAAGAAACTGGTTAGACAACGAAATACCCCACTCCTGGCCTACTGCATGAGACAGGGGGGAGGGGGGTTAAAGAACCCCAGTTCTGGATCAAACTGGCTGGATTTAGGTCCCTACTCTACCCTGAGCAATGCATTCAACCCCTCTCAGCCCTCCCTTTCTCATCTGTAAAATGGGGACAATAATATCACCTTCTTCACGTACTTGTTGGACAGAGTAAATGAGATGATCCGTGTTAGGGTACTTCGTGTGGTGTCTGGTGACCAGCAAAAACTCAGTCCGTATTAGTTATTATTTTTGTGTCCTTGACAGGCAATGGGTTTGGTGGAAAAGCGTATGATTTAAGACAGGAAATCCGGATCTGCTGCTCGCTCTTAGACTTTGGGTTCGTCAGTCCACCTCTCTGGACCTTCATTTCCTCATCAGCAAATTGGGGATAATCATATCCATCTGGCAGAGTTGTTCGGGGCTTCAGTGAACTACTGCATGGGGAAAGTGTTTGCAAACTATTACATGACGGGCAAGCATAACTGAACGTCATCATCTGCAAGCTTGCCCTGAGGCTCTAGAAACACGGGGCAGACGCCATCTATGTGAGTTCGATCCGAAGACGGACTGTCCGGGCACTTGAGTCATACCTAAAGGCAACCCAGGAGTCTCATGATGCACAGCAAAAATGAGGCACGGGAGCATGAACGCCTGAACAGCAAGGGGTCTGAGATGTACAGCAGAGCCAAGTTCAGAGAAGCATTGCCCGACTAATTGTACTTGCTGGTTTAGCATCTTTCAAATAGATTGGGTATATATGTATATATACATATATACATATATATATATTTTAATCTTCCAAGTCAGTATGTGACAGCATGGCTATCTTTCAGGCTTATAGTCCACAATGGTGTTGCCCTTGACACCATAACCCAAGAGATAAATCAGGGTGGGGGTGCCAAGACGCACCACAATGGTGGCTGATCTTGGGCTGGTCAGACCCTGCCTTGGTGTTTTGCTGACGGAGGCAGCCAACGATCTGACCACTTGGCTCGGATCGTGGACTATTTCAACCTTTCGGTCCGCAGCTCTTGGCTAACAATTATGCTCTGCAGGCCCTTCCATCCTGGTCCTTGTCCAAGGCGAAGTGAGCTGATTATTTACCACGACTTTTCCTCCTGGGACTCTCAGGCCGACGGTGTGTTCGGCCCTCTGGTCGCGAATCTCCGACTCGAGAACCCAGGGGAAGGGGCAGGGAGGATGAGTTCTGGAGAGAAATGGAAGGCAGGGGGAGGACACTAGAGCGTTCTTGCCTGACCCTGCTTTACCTCTTCAGGTGAAGAAAGAGAAAGGGAGGGGTCAGGGTTGCACCAGAGCGGTTCTGAGGAGGAAGCAGTTTGGGGAAGCCGTGGCCTGCAAAGCTCAGGGGAGCTGCCTCCTCCTAGGGGGGTTGGCCTCTGTCAGGAGGGAGCCGGGGCTGGGGGCGGTGGGGGGCGCGGTAGACAGCCGTGCCCTGCTCCCGTCCTCTGGACGCGGGCTACAACAGCTAGTCACCCCAGGAATTGGAGGGGCCGAGGGGGGCCCAGGCAGAGCTGGGGGGCTGTGCACCCCACCCTCATCACCTCGCTCGGGTCTTTCCCCCGGTTTCCTCTTAGTTATGGTTAAAGAAAAAAAAAAAATCACGATTAAAACAAAAAAACCCTCACGTGTGTAATTTCAACGTGTTGTTCAATTGGGGGTCGGGGGGGGTGGGGGGGCCATAGCGAAGTGAGCACAGCCCACAAGCCCCCTCCGGCACTCAGGCTCTCCCCACCTGCCTCAGTCCTTAGCCTCTTACTGCCCTTCTGCTTCCCCTCTGGGAACCCTTCCTCCTTCCGCCCCCCCCACCACCCCCCCACCCACCCCCCCCCGCCCCACCCCCGGCCCTCCTCCCCTCTGCTCTCCCGCCCCTCCTCTCCCTCACCCTCCTTCCTGCTCCTCCAATCTACTTTTCCTGTCCCCGGCCCATCTCTTCAAGATGTCCTAATGGAGACTTCCCGGTTTCTCTTTTTCTGGATTCCAGGACTTGAAAGGCAGTGTAAAATCATATACACACCTGTCAGAAGGCCTTGATGCTGGTGAGGAAGGAATGAGAAAGAAGGAATTACGGTTCAAACTTAAGCACGGAAAAGAAGCATAGCGATAAAACAATTTTATTGTAAATTTTCCAAGAAGGAAGACTACTTCTCATATTTCGTCATAGCTTCCATAGAGCCTGGCTCTGTGCCTAAGACACGAAAAACACGAAATAAATATTTGCTGAACAAGTGAATAAATGAATGGATAAATACTGAAGCAAAATGTGGTTTTCTTTCATTCGAGCACATAGCCACAGCGTCAACTGGGTCAGGGAGCCGAGATGCGCGACTTTCGGGAATCTCGAAAATCCTCTGGTGGAGGAACATGTTCACTTACAATTAGCAGGAGAATTATTGAAATGTAAATGCAGCTGCTAAGGTTTGCCCTCTTCAATGGGCTAACATTTCCCTTGTTTACATTACTAATTTTCTTGGCAAACCCTCTTTTATAAATACAGGTAGAATCCCAACCCACAGGTTCTGCACACAAAGCAGGCTATGTCTGCAAATGCCCATGGCAACCCCGGATTAATTTACCCATCCCCTCTGCCTCCAGCTGCTTCATTTGCTGGATTCATCGAACTCATCCTTTTCAACAAATATTTGTTTTATAGCCTTTCTGCTGAGTACTTTACGCGTACTATCTCATTTCATCCAGGCAATGCTCTGAAGAAGGCACGGTTGTTATCCCTACCTTGTGGACAAGGAATCTGAGGCTAAACTTGGTCAAGTAGATTCACCAACCATCCCCACTTGCCCCTCTCTGAGGGAGTTCCCAGGACATGCGACTTGCAGCTTTCCCCTACCAGGCTGTCCCAGTTTACTTGGGACTGGGAAGTTTCCCAGGACATGGGATTTTCAGTGCTAAAACTGGGAGAGTCCCATGCAAACCAGAAGAGTTGGTCACCCACCCTAGTCACACAGCTGGTAAATCTTAGAGTGGACTCAAAACCACCCCGTGTCTGACACCAAGGCCCCTCTTTTCCCTACCCTGCTTTGCCCAGCAAATTAGTCCTACATTTTTGGCTTCTTTTAAGATCTCCTAGTCCCCTCACATTCCAAATAGCACCCCCCAAGACATGTCGTTTCCCCTAAAGCCAACCACACTACCTCCATCTCCACAGACTATACCCCCAAAAGCACCGTGAGAGTCACTTCCAAATCTCCAGAAAACTTTCCCTCCTGATGCTCCCTTTAACCAGGTCTTCGGTCCTGAATTCCTGAAACCAAAAAGTTTCTCTGTTTCCAAGCGTTCGCCCTGCACACTACCCAAGGTATATTCTCTAGAATGTATAGAATGCACAGTACAACCTTGCCTCTGGCATGTCACAAAGCTGAGGCAAAGAGAACAGAAAGGCAGAGCCTAGTCTAGCACCACATCTTCCCAACCTACAGGCTAGCATTCTTTCCAAAGCACCATCCCCTGAATGGACATTTCTCCAAAGAAGACATCCAGATGGCCAACAGTCACATGAAAAGATATTCAACATCACTCATCTTCAGGGAAATGCAAATCAAAACCACAATGAGCTATCACCTCATACGTGTCAGAATGGTTAGACTCAAAAAGACAAGAAATAACAAGTGTCAGCAAGGATGTGGAGGAAAAAGGAGCCCTCATGAACTGTTGGTGGGAATACAAGCTGGCGCAGCCACTGTGGAAAACAGTGTGGAGGTTCTTCAAAAAAGTAAAAATAGAATTACCCTATGATCTGGTATTTGCAGTACTGGGTATTTACCCAAAGAAAATAAAAATACTAATTTGAAAAGATATATGCACCCCTGTGTTTATTGGAGCATTACTTACAATAGTCGATACGGAAGTGGCCAAAGTGGCCATCAACAGATGAATGGATAAATACGATGTGATATATAGAAATAAATAGAGAGAGAGAGAGAGATGATAGATAGACAATGGAATATTACTCAACCATTAAAAAGAATGAGATCTTGCCATTTGCAACAACATGGATGGACCTAGAGTATTATGCTAATGGAAACAAGTCAGAGAAAGAGGAATACCATATGATGTCATTTATACGCATAATCTTAAAAAAGCAAAACAGGTGGATAAGCAAACAAAAAAAGCAAAAACAGAGCCACAAACAGAACAGACTGATGGTTGCCAGAGGGGGTGGGGGGACGGGCAAAATGGGTGAAGGGGAGTGGGAGGTACAGGTTTCCAGTTATGGAATGCGTAAGTCATGGGTTGAAAGGTGCAGCATACGGAGTAGATTCGATGGTATTATGATCATTGTTTGGTGACACGGTAGCTACACTTGCGGTGAGCGCGGCATAATTCAGGGTTGTCCAATCACTACGTCATCCACCTGAAACTAATGTAACGTGTGTCAACTATATTTCCATTAAAGAAAAAAAAAAAAGCACCGTACCTTGCCTCTCCTGTGGTTTCCTGGACCTCAGAGCAAGTCCAAACTCTATCTAGAGACAGTCCAGCCCTCCCAGCCTGCCAGCAGGTGGGCCACAAACCCTCTCTGCTCTGCCAGGTTGGGCTGGTTCTTGCAGACGTCTGCTCTCCTCCACATCTACTCCTCTATTGTGTCGGCCCTCCATTCCTTCCATCACTGAGGTTTCTATGGAGCACCGGCTATGGGCAGAGCCTTGGGCTAGGCGATCCAGACAGGAGGAAGACACAGTCCCCAAAACGAAGGGATTTCCACTGTCACTGAGGTTCCACCGTCTCATGACCCCTACTCCTGACCCCTTTGCCTCATGCCTTTCCAGAGCATACATTGTCTGCACCATGACTGGTGGCATGTGAGCTCGTCAATCTCATGTCCGTCTGCGCCACCTAGATGGGTCTTGGTTTCCTAACAAGATTGTCCGGTCCTGGGTCTAAGGGGACTGGAAGCCCTTTCTCCCTGTGCCCCACAACACCCCTGGCTTTGCCCGCGACACACACGGGGTGCCTGAGAACTACTTGTTGAGCTGAGTTAAACTGGTCGCCACAGAGTCTGGCACAAACAAATCCTATGCCACAATTTTTCCCTCCAATTACGGTTTACATTGCAGCCGTTCTGTGGAAGAAAAACTCAGCTGGATGCTATTGGCACTGCAGTCCAGGCGGGCAGGAGAGGACAGTGGACTGACCCATCTACAAGTCTTCATTTCATCACTGTGGAGGAACCCACCTCCTGCCCTTGCTTCTTCCTCCCCCCCCCCCCGATGGCTAATGAACCAAATGGCCATCTTCCGGATCCTTCCTGCTGCCTTCCAGCCCCTCACTGAAAACACCTACCACCTCAAGTACAGAACCATAGCTCAGATGCTTCAGCAGCTAAAAAGGACGAGCCATTGACTCATTTTTCCTTGATTCAAAGAGCTGTGGGTTCCCTCCAGCAGCCTCGACACCCCCTAAGTGGGCCTGTCCCGGAGCCAGGGCCGCCCAAGGAGACTCCTGCTTCCCCCCAGACTGAACCATAAATTACATATCCTTGATGTGTGACCTCGAGCGAATTCATTGCTTCGCTGCTCTGGGCTTGGAATCCTGCAGCTACAGAGAAGGGGCTGCCTCAAAGGCTGCCGAGCTCACGCCCTCTATGCCTCTCCGATTTCCTCTTCGTTCCCAGGCTCGCTGCTCAGAGCAGTCCTCTTGAGACGCCAGGAACCATCTCTGCCACCTGCCCAGCTCTGCCACCACAGATTCTTTCGTGTTTCTTTGTATTAAGTGCCAGGCTGAGAAAAGCTCGTGAAAACTACTGGTTCACCCAAGATGGAAAAAAAAAAAAAAAAAAACACTCCCAGGAAGAGGGCAAACGGGTCTCAGGGGCTCCCGGCTGGCCTCGGGAGATAAAGCTATTCTAGAAACTTCGACGGTTTGATTTCAGCCGCTCCTCAGGATCCTCAAGCCAGTTAGCCTCTCAGAATAGAGCAGGAAGTAGGTAACGAGCTGGCCTCTGAAGAGTACTTTGTGGGGCGTTCCTTTGAATGACACCCAGGCCATCAGGTTCCCACTGGCCTTCCCTGGGAGAACTCACTTGCAAAAGAGAGAAAAAGGTGTTTAAACCACAGTTGCCTTCTAGGCAGAAGGACTCTTCATAAACAGGAAATCCTCTGGATCTGCCGAGCACCTTGACGGGCTGGGATATGCAGAATGTGGGAAGAGAGGCTGGGGGTGGAGTTGGACTGCTTGCCTAACTCATCACAAGAACTGGAATTAGTGGGGAGAAACCAAGAAGGGAAGGGTGAGAAATAGAGAGGTGGATGAAGGACGGGCCGGCCGACTGGGGAGCCCGGAGCCCAACGCAGAGCTTGATCTCAAGACCTTGAGATCATGACCTGAGCTGGAACCAAGGGTCAGGTATTATCCAACTGCACCACCCAGGTGCCCCAAGACAGCGATTCTCAATATATAGCTGTATCTTCTTGCACTCAAAACCCCTCCATCTTGCTCTGGATTCTGCTCTAAAATCTTCCCTCCAAATTCCCATGCACGAGTGGGATTGTTTGTTTGTGTTTGTGTTGGCGGAACCCACGGATGGGGTCCATTGCAAGGATGAGTCAAACGCTGAAGAGAATAACAGTAAGAGCAGAGCCACAAACTTCAGGAAGCAGGAATTGGGAGCCAGGAGCGGTTACAAGAAAATAATCCCCAAAGAATGTGGAGAAGTCCCTGGACATTCACAGTGTATTGAATCGGCGGCTGAAGCTCATCTTTTCTAGACGTCAATGGGAAGAAAGACTCCATGCACGCGCGGGCGCTTACGTCGGATATTTGGAAATGTCTAAAAACTGTCGCTCCTCAAAGATGGAAGAGGAACTATACGTACAGCCCCTGCTCAAGCCATTAAAGAGTGTGGGGACAGACTGAAACCAATAAAGGGACAGAGCAGGGTCGGACAGTGGAAAGAACCAAATTCCTGGCAACCAAGATGGAGTCCCAGAGGAAAATGAATGCTGGCCACCGAAAGAAGCCCTTCGATAGACTTTTAGCAGGAAAGAAACTGAGGGAATGAGGAGGAATCCAGCACAACCACAGACAGACCCATCTGGGCTCTAGAGCATCTACCTTTCCCGGTTTTATGCTTTCAGTTCTAGCCATGCTTTTCCACATACGCTTACTGGACACCCAACACAAGCCAGGCACGGTTTTTGATGCCAGGGAAACAGAGATGGAACAGACAGACAAGGGCTTGCTCTCTGAGACTTAACACAGAAGACACACAAGGGGGAAAGGACATGAACGAACGAGATCATTTTGGGTACCATGAAATAGCCCATGAGTAAAATGAAGCAAAGAAGTGTAATACAGAATGCCTTGATTCGGGGACTGCTTGAGAGGGAGGAGTCCAGAAAGGCCTTTCTGAGAGAAGCAAGCTTATATGAGCTGACCCGGGAGCCATGAGAAGGAGCCAGCCTGGGAAGATGCTACAGAGAGGCACCCTGAGCCGAGGGGAGGAAGTGCAAAGGCCCTGGGGAGGGCGGCAGGGCTGGTGGGGCTGGGATGAGGGAGGGGGCGGACAGGAAACCCCAGGGCAGGGCCTGTGGGCCCCCCGAAAGCCACGGTGAGGAAGACCAAAGTGGGCAGTCACCTGGTACACAGTGGTGGAGAGGAGTCTTTCTCCCGTGCTGGGGAGACCGTTTCCCCAGCCCGGAACCAGGAGCGAGCTCAGCCCCCAGGGAGGCAGCTCCAGGAGCCGTGCCTACAGGGAAGGGCCAGCAGGTGGCTCTCTGCGAAGGAGACCGACCGCGCTTTCTCCAACCACAGCTGACGCCTTTCCCGTTCGAAGGTAGAAGCACTTTTTCCCACTGAACAAAGGCTCCTGTAGCAAATACCCACTTTGCTGGGGTCTTCTTTGTAACAAAGGGAGCCCACAGCAACCAGTACAATGGGGCAGTCTAGGTGACTTGCATCCCGATGGCTAACAGAGGCGACTCCTCCTAGCCGGGAGCCTGCTCCCTGCTCCTTTCCCAAGCTCCCCCGTGCTCAACCCAACTGGCTTGGCCACCCTCCTTTCCAGACAGACAAGCCTAGGACAAAATAAATGCCAGGAGCCCAGGCCACAGGCCAAACTCCAGCTCTCCACAGAGCAGACTTGTCCAGGAAGCCAGGACTTCGAGGCGCTTACAGCCCTCCCCGGGGCGCAGGGAGGGGGGCAGGACGAGAAGATTGAAGGAGGCAGGCAGGTGTTCACTGTTTTCACCGAGATTTCCTTGCCGCGGTAGGTTTGTTTGCTTTTTAATAAAGGTAAGAATTGCTGCAGACTTCCTCACAAGCCCTGGCCACAAAGAAGCGGTTTCGGGGACCGGCATGCAGGCGGCACCAAGGAGCCGAGGGCTGCAGGACTTGTCCGTGAGTCCGCTGAGTTCATCATGGAGCCACGGGGCCCAGGCGCCTCTCAGCAGGTCTGACGTGGGAAGGGGAGCTTTCCCCTTTAAGGAGCTTACACTAGAAGTTGCTGTGGGAAATTTGGCCCCTTAAATTCTCCTCCTTTCTATCTGTTGGAACTAGCCTCTGCCTCCCCTGAGTCGCCACAGCCCTCAGGACATTGCCATAGCAGAATCCAACAGTGACCCTCAGTAGAGGCGGCACGCACCGAGCACAGGCCCATATGTCACCCACAGCCGTGTCCCCCCCCCACCAGAACCTCCCAGAGCCTGGCCCCTGGCCGGCCCTTCGCCAATGCTCGCCAAACTCAATTTTGATGTGGGGGCAAGAGGGAAGGCCACAGAAGCCAGGAGCATCTGTGAAATGGGTCGGGCTTCGAGGTCAAGTGGATGTGGTGGCCCAGGCAAGGCCTGGCGCATAGTCAGCCCTCAAGGAGTCATGGTGTTCTTCCTTGTTTTCTTCCTATGGGGTATAGGATTTAAGACGCTCGAAAACAAAACTTTTGAAGGCCCTCAAATCCCCCCTCCCCTCCTTGCCTCTAACAACTGAATAATTCACACTGGTGAGATAGGACGGTGAAAGGCCTGTATTAAATGTTCAGGTAAGTAGTATCATCCGCCATTTTAAAACAAGCCTTTCTTCAAGGGCCCCGAGAGGCTAAGGAACTCTTGGCTTCTGTCCCACAGTCTGTAAGTGGCTAACCCAGGATCTGAGCCCAGACCCCCCTCCAAGGCCAGCCTCACCTGGTGGCAGGGAACTAGGGCAGGGTTTCCTCGAGTGGGCTTCTCCACCACAAGTATGTGGCTCTGGACGTGGCTGGCGTGGAGCTCCAGTGGGACCCTGTCCCGAGCAACCAAAGGATACAGCTCAGGTGTCTGGGCAAGACTGGCACTCCAGAGAGCCTTGGGGGGTGGGCTGAAGAGACCACTGGCTAAGTCTTCCTATGGCTCTGCTCTGGCCCCACCTCCCTCCCGGCCCAACCCTTTAAGTGGCTCCCAGCTGCCTCCGCATTCAGCCCGAAACCACTGGCCTGGAAGTTCAGTCTTCTCACCTTGAACCTCTTCCCGCAGAATGCTTCCCTGGACCCCTTCACAGCCAGGAGCACCCCCATCACCTGTTTCCAGAGCACCTGAGCTGCCAGCCCTTCATTCTGTTCAAATGCTCAAAGTAGTGCTTTTAAATTTTAAGATAAATTTAAAAATTTAAATTTAAATATATATTTAAATAAATATATACATATTTGTCACTCAGTGACTGACTGGCTTGACGTTCTGATCCCGACCGAACTTTTCAGCTCCATCCCCCGATTCCTCTGTACACATGTCTGTGTTCCATCCACATACAGCACTCCCTGACACCTGTGTCTCCCATCTCTGTGACTTTGTTCATGTGATTCCTTCTTCTTGAAGTATGGATATCATTTCCGCCCCGTTGAAGGACAATCAGAATTAGAGAAGGCAGAAGAGCATTCTTCCACTGAGATACAATTTCACGTACCGTAAAATTCACCAGTGATTTTTTAATATATTCACAAGGCTGTGCAACTATCTGCCCTGTTGAGTTCCAGAACATTTCCATCATCCCGAGTAAACCCCCTACCCATTAGGCGTCATTCCCCATTCCTCTCCTCCCCCAAGTCCTGGCAATCACTAGTCCACTTTTCTGTTTCCGTGAATTCGCCTATTCTAGATATTTCATTTATTTATTTATTTATTTATTTATTTAGAGAAAGAGAGAGAGGGGGCATGTGCACGAGTGTGGGGAGGGGCAGAGGGAGAAGAGAGAGAGAGAATCCCAAGCAGACCCCCCACTGAGAGCAGAGCCTGGACGCAGGGCTTGATATCATGACCTGAGCCAAAATCAAGTCAGATGCTCAACTGACTACCACCAGGTGCACCTAGATATTTCATTTAAATGGAATCATACAGGGGCGCCTGGGTGGCTCAGTCGGTTAAGCGTCTGCCTTCGGCTCAGGTCATGATCCCGGGGTCCTGGGATCGAGTCCCGCATCGGGCTCTCGGCTCAGCGGGGAGCCTGCTTCTCCCTCTCTCTCTGCCTGCCGCTCTGCCTACTTGTGCTCACTCTCTCTCTCTGTCAAATAAATAAATAAAATCTTAAAAAAAATAAATGGAATCATACATGTGGTCTTTAGTGTGTGGTGTCTTTCACTTAGCATAATGTTGTCAGGGCTCATTCATACAGTAGCATGTATCAGTACTCCAGTCCTCCTGACGGCTGAATAATATTTCATGGTATGGATATCCCACTTTTTATTTCTCCACTCATCAGTTGATGGCCATTTGGATTGTGCCTACTTTTTGGCTATTCTGAATAATGCCACTATTAATGTTTGTGTACAAGCTTTTGGGTGAACATCTGTTTTCAATTCTCCGGTGTATATTCCTAGAAGCAGAATTGTTGGGTCATGTGGTAACTCCATATTTAACCTTCTCAGGCACTGCCAAACTGATTTTCCAAAATGGCCGTACCATTTAATGTGCCCACCTGCAATGTATGAGGACTCCAATTTCTTTACATGCTTGCCAACACATGCATGCTATTGTATGTTGTTTTTAATACTATTGTTTTTATTATTGCCATCTTAGTGGGTATGAAGGGGTATCTCACTGTGCTTTGATTTGCAATCCCCTGATGACTAATGATATTGAGCATTTTTTCACGTGCTTCTTGGCTATTTTTATATTTTATTTGGAGAAAGGTTTGTTCAAAACTTCCACCATTTTTATGTGGGTTATTTGTCTTTCTCTTGTTGAGTTGTAAGAATTCTTCATACTGGATAGTAGAACCCTTTTAGATATATGATTTGCAAATATTTTCTACTATCCAATGGGTTGTGTTTTTGCTTTCTTGATAGTGTCCCTGAAGCACAAGACTTAAAGTTGGATGAAATCCAGTTCACTCTTTGGTTTTCTGTGCTTTATGTGCCACATCTAGGAAATCATTGCCTAATCCAAAGTCACAAAGATCTACGTCTTTTTTTTTTTTTTTGCCCAGATGTGTGATTTTTATTGCCTGAAATTATGTAAACTCAGAGAGGAAACAAGTTAGAAAGGAAGGGGGTTCCCCCATAGCTGTGTTATAATTAGTCTCTTAAAAATTCAATAAATTGTGCTCCAGCTCCAGCCCTTAGAGATCTTTTTATTTTTCTTCTTTAAATTTTTTATTGTTATGTTAATCACCATAGACATCTTTAGTTTTTGATGTAGTGTTCCGTGACTCATTGTTTGTGCATAACACCCAGTGCTCCACGCAGAACGTGCCCTCTTTAATACCCATCACCAGGCTGACCCATCCCTCCACCCCCCTCCCCTCTAGAACCCTCAGTTTGCTCTTCAGAGTCCATCGTCTCTCATGGTTCATCTCCCCCTCCGATATACTCCCCTTCATTCTTCCCCTCCTGCTATCTTCTTCTTCTTTTTTTTTTCTTAACATATATTGCATTATTTGTTTCAGAGGCACAGATCTGTGATTCAACAGTCTTGCACAATTCACAGCGCTCACCATAGCACATACCCTCCCCAATGTCTCTCACCCAGCCACCCCATCCCTCCCACCCCCCACCACTCCAGCAACCCTCAGTTTGTTTCCTGAGATGAAGAATTCCTCATATCAGTGAGGTCATATGATACATGTCTTTCTCTCATTGACTTATTTCGCTCAGCATAACACCCTCCAGTTCCATCCACGTCGTTGCAAATGGCAAGATCTCATTCCTTTTGATGGCTGCATAATATTCCATTGTGTATATATACCACATCTTCTTTATCCATTCATCTGTCGATGGACATCTCGGCTCTTTCCACAGTTTGGCTATTGTGGACATTAAAGATCGACATCTTAAAAGTGTTTGAGAGTTTTATCATTTTACTTTTATATTTATATCTTTAACCAATTTTTAAAAGATTTTATTTATTTATATATTTATTTATTTAGAGAGAGTGCATGAGTGGGGGAGGGGCAGAGGGAGAGGGAGAATCTTGAGCAGACCCCATGCTGAGTGTGGAGCGTGATGTGGGGCTCGATCTCACGACCCTGAGATCATGACCTGAGCTGAAATCAAGAATCGGATGCTTCACTGACTGAGCCACCCAGGCACCCCCATCTTTAACCAATTTTGAGTTAACTTTGTATATGGTGTGAGGTAGGGGTCCAGACTCATTCTTTTACATGTGGATATCCAGTTTCTCAGGACCATGTGCTAAAAAGATGATTCTTTCCCCATTGAATTGTCGTGGCAGAAGAAACATTTCTGAGACAACCCTGACAGAAAAGTCTGCCACGGTGGGGACGACCAGCACACGGTCTGAGCTATGGCAGTCAGGGATGCAGAGATTGGCTGGGCTCTTTTCCCCTCGGTACCCATTACATAAAATTTCCATGAGCACCATCTCAGTTCACCTCTTTCTATATATAGCAGTGGTTCTTAATCTTGTTTAGTGTAAATAAGCCAATGAAATTGTGGACTCTTTCACATGCATAATGTTCTGCTCAAAATGCTGAGGGGTTCACAGGCCTCTCCCCATCCAAGAAGCCCATCCACAGACCCCAGGCTAAGCATCCCTGCTCTTCTCTCCCTCCCTTAGAGTTCATCCACTGCTGAGACCCCAGCGACAACCCCATAGTGTTGTTTTTGTTTATTTGTTTATGTGTGGCTCCACTCTTTCCTTTGGAACGGCACGTTTCCACCAAGCTCCTAAATGTGTGCACCTACTTCCTGGGCATTCAAACGCAGCACATCAACTCGTCATGTTACCTCCCCCACCCCAGCTCATACCCCAACTTCCCTTTCTCTGGTCACAGGATGGCTCTTCCCATCACCCAGGCTCAAATCTCAAAATCATCTTCACTTCTTCTTCCCCTCACCACCCCTCCCCCACCGAACAATTAGTCTCCAGGTTGTGTAATTGTCCCTTCACCCTGACTGACCATCAGTATCCTTCCTGGTCCAAGTTCTTATTCTGAAACCTAGCTGATGCAGTAGATGGCTCTGGCCTCATGTGTTTCTTGTCTGCCAGGTTCTCCACTTTCTAATGTGTGAGGGCACCAGATTTATCTGCTGAGGGAAGAGTTCTGAGCATTTGGCTCTCTGGCTTGACACCACTCAGTGGCTGGTCATGCTCCTCCAAATGTAGTACAAACCCACTTGGTCAGGAATCCAAGCCCCTCTGCTCTCTGACTCCACCCAACCAACTGGCCTCATCCCCCAAGTCCCCCCAAAGCAGACCTTATGTTGCGGACACAGGTGTCACCATGGGCATCCTCTGCTCCTTGTCTTCACTCACCACCCCGATACCATCCTTAGCGAGGTGACCCTGCCGAGCCTTCGCGCTCAGCCCAGTTGCGGCCATCTCCACGAGGCCTTCCTGACTGACCCCACCTCTCATCTCCTATGGAAATGAACTCATTTCACACAACCTTTGCTTTTAGGAGGCATCTTAGCACATAGCATGGTGTCATGAACAAAATAGTCCCTTAATGATATTGAGCCATACTCAGCAGTGATTCTCATGCAAGAATATGAATCAGAATCACTTGGGGAACTTTTTCAAAATACCCCACTTGGGACTCAGACTTCTACATTTTGAAAAGGAACCATCCACGGATGATTGTGATGTACATCACAAATGAAGAACTACTCGTCAGATTAACAAAACTAGCAGTAATAATGATGGCTGAGGTATACTGAACATTTACTGTGTACCAAGCACCGCGCATGCACCCACTTCACTTCATCCTCACAGAAACCCTAGGAGGTGGGCGGCATTATTTTTCTTTTCTTCAGAGGAGGAAACCAAGAGTTAAAGACACTAAACCATTTGCCTACAGTGGGCCATTTATGAATCAGTGAATTAGGTGAAATAAAGGTCCCTGAGGGACGCTTAGTGATCCATTTGCAGGACTTCACAGTGATTTTCCAGGAGAAATCTATGTCCGGATTTAGTGACTCTGAGCCGGTTTCTCCTTTTCCCTAGCTTTGTGACCTGGGGCAAATTACTCACCCTCTCTGAGCTTCTGTCTCTTCTTCTGTAGAATGAGCATTCTGTAATACCCACCACCGTGGGGAGGATTAGATGAGCAAAATCATGTTGAGTACTAAGCGCCCACACAGAGTAAGTGCTCAGGAGGTTACCTATAATTACCAGGGTAACTACTTTCGTTCAAAAATATGCCTCAAACCGGGGCAGTCCTTCTCCGCTCCAGTCGCCGATGCTGGGCTGAGCAGCGCGAACAGCCACCGAGGACACACATGAGGCCGGCCTTCAGGGGCTAGAATTAATAAATAGGCCTTTGCTCAGGCACCTCCTGGTGGGAGGCACTGGAATGCAGAGACAAGCAGATAGGGTCCTTGGCCTCAATTCTCATGGGATTTGCTATTTTGATTACTGAGCTCTGGACCACTCCACCCACGGCAGGGGGGTGGGGGTCCACTGGCCTGGAGGCCCGTGAGTTTTTGAGGAACTGCCTGCATTAGGATTTTCCAGCCTGAGTTTAGCGGTGGCCTGTTTTCGCAACACGATGTCCCCCTCCCAGACAGCGGAGCCATGAAGGGTAACGGACTTGATCACTCCCAGCGCCGTCCAGAATCTCGTCGTTCCCGAACTTCCCTTTGACTTGAACCAAACAGGGTCCAGTTCCGCTTTCTGTCCTTCCCAGCAGCACTTCGGGATGGGGAGAGGGGGTGGTTCTGCATTCTCGGGCCTTGCTCTTCTGCAGCAGGAACACAGAGTTAGTGCAACCCTCAATGGGCTGCAAGCACTACTCTCATGCAATACTTGCATCTACGTGCCCGGTCTGGGTTTGCAGAGTTCTTTCCCATGCACGTGGGGAGGTGGGAGCTGCGGCTGTCGGCTCACAGATGAGGAAACGAGCCTCAGGGAGTCTGTCAAATTTGCCCCCGATCACGCAGCTGAGGGGCTCTGACACAGAACTTCTGGTGAGGCTCTTTAAAAGGGAATAGACAGGGGCACCTGGGTGGCTCAGTCGATTAAGCATCTGCCTTCAGCTCAGGTCATGATCCCGGGCTCCTGGGATCGAGCCCCACATCAGTCTCCCTGCTCAGCGGGGAGTCTGCTTCTCCCTCTGCCCCTCCCCCTGCTTGTGTGTGCTCGCTCGCGCTCTCTCTCTCTCTCAAATAAATAAATAAAATCTTTAAAAAAAAAAAAAGAAAAGAAAACCAGAATAGACAGCAGAAGTGGGCATGTGCCTTGCTCTCGTCTTCCCACTTCTCACCCAGAATTCAGATCCTAGGGCGACAATTTACCAGCCATCTTGTAACTTTGACCTTGGAAGCCATGCGGGAAGGATGGCAAAGCAGAAAAACAGAGCAAAGCCCAGGCCACTGACATATTCTTACAACAGACCAGCTCTGAGCAGCCTACCTTTGGCTTCGTCTTTTTCTTTTCCTGTGTTGAAGATACTATACTCAGGTCTCTGTGTCTAGCAGCTATAAGCTATTCTCAGCTGCTCGACAGCATCATCTATAATTGCACAAAACTGGCAAGAATCACCAATAGGGACATGGGTTAGCAAATGATGTCACATCATTGTCATTGTGCCCAAGAGCCACTCTCTTCATTCTCAAGAGGCTCCTATATATACTCCCCTCTCCCCTGTAAGCCATTAAGATGACAATTATAAAGAACATGGATGCAAATCCTAGGCCATGATGTCTACACCATGATTACACTCATGCAGAACATCTGTAGATGAAGGAAAAGATTAAAATCTAATACGCAAAAATAATCACAGAAATTTAAGCTGGCAGAGCCGCGGCTGATTTCTTTAATCCTCTTTTCAAAATTGTCTTTCATACTATTGCTTCAAAACAAAAATACTATTGCTTCATCTTTTACAGGAAAGGATAAAAGAATTTTCTAAATGCTGGGCACTCTACATCATCACCTTTGTTTTTTCCTTAAACATACTCATTTTTGTCCAGGGGCCATAAGGATATATAGGCGTCGAATGAGGCAATTTCTGCCTATGATGATAACTATTTTAGTGACAGGAAGAATTATAATCCATAGCCACCTGCTCAAAACAAAAGCGGAGAAGGAAGGGCATCTCGGTGAGTTTGGTAAATCCCTCAGGTTATCTGAGGAGGGTCCTGGGTGGGCAGGCAGCCGGCAAGCCTGGATCCCTGGACGGTGAGCTCACACCACGGGAGCGGCCTCCCCAGCCCGCGGGTCTCCTCCTGATCAATCAACGACATGTGAGAAATGCGGCTGGTGTTCCACGCCTGTCCCTTCATCTCCATGTCTCACTTCCCTCTGGTGCAAATGTTCACGGGGGACAATCCAGGGTTCCGTAGGCTGCCCCGCCCCCTCTGATGGCGTTTCTAATTTCCCACGAGAAAACACTCCGTCTGACACTTGCACCCTTTCTGAATGTATCGCTCCGTGCCATGCAGCCTCTCGGGGGATGCGCCCTTGCCTTCTTCCAGCGAAGGAGAAGGTTGGGGGAGTTGGGAGAAAACACCAAGCCTAGGTGAGCATTTCAGTAGGAGGAAGGGGGAGGGGGGAGGGGGAAGGAGGGAGGCAAATGGGCACGCACCTGCTGGTCCCGGGGGTGGGGCGGTGGGGGGGAGGCCGCCCTGGTCTTGAGCCTGCACTCACACTCTCAGCCTGACTCCTTGGCAGGACACATCACGGCATTCGTATCGCACGTGTACAAATGGGTCAGTTGAGGCTCTCACAGCTCACCAACTAGTCAAGGTCACACGGCTGGGCAATGTCGGCAGAAGCAGGTGAGCGCAGCTCTTTGACCCCAGAGCCCGTGGTCTTTCCGTGACGTTTGCAATGGTCTCCCCAGCGAAAGCCAAGTACACTGGAAAATGTCAGTGTATTGTCTAGTTTAGGGGACTAACTTCGCTTAGGCAAGGAAATACACTGTACGTAAGTAAAAGGAGGAAAGCCTCTTACTTAGCCAGAGGAGGCCGCAGGGCACTTGGACTCACGGACGACCTCTGAGGCCCAAGGGCCAGGTTGGGGCACAGGCCCTAGCACTGTGTGACCTTGGGCGAGTTTCTTAAGCTCTCTGTGCCTTGGGCTTTTCATCTGTAAAATGGGGATGAGAGCATGACTACCTGGAGAGGAGAATGGAATGACAAGTAGCTGGAATGCACAGGAAACACCACCTTCTAGAGAAGACTGATTCTTCTCGAGGGATCCTGAAGGCCGTAGGCAAAAGCAACAAGGGGAGGAGTGAAGTCGAAAAGGCTGGGGGCAGGCTGCTTTAGGGGAGGGGTAGCGGGCACTCAGGGACCCGGCAATGCTCTGATCCTGCCGCGTCTTTCTGCTCAGTGCTTCCAGAGAGTCGAGTGGATTTTTCCGTTGGTAACTTGCACGTCGTTCCCACGATTACGTTTTAAAGTTGATGAGTAATATTTAGAAGTAGAAGGCTCTCCACTTCCAGTTCCTCTCACTGGTATGTGATGTGGGCAAGTTAATTAACCTGTCTGGGTTGAGTTTTGCTTTCTACCAGATGGAGAATCAGGCAGAAAGAGAGTAATTGCTACAACCTTTCAGACATAGCCAATGACAGTTTGCTAGAAACGTCAGGTCCAACCTCCTCCCCCCACCCCACCGCCCCGAAAAATCACGATAGTTTAGCAAATCCAACAGCAAGACGTATTTACTCACAATTAGAAACCAGAAGACCGAACAAGTCATTTCTGCCTGCGCTGTGAGCCCACCAGTGTGTGAATCTCTGAAATGCAGCCAAAAACCAGGAGGCCAGATACCAAAATTACATGGGACACCTGCACGTGGGGAAAATGGCCGGATGTGTAAGAGGGTGTCTTTCCTACTTTATCCAGGACGAGGTGTTCAGGGGAGAAAAGAGCAACGTGACTCATCAGGAAGGCTGGAAGCCGGCCGGACCCCGCTCAGGCAGATTTCATGGCATAGTAAAAACAGAAAGAGAGCTTACCAACATTACAATAAGAGGTACTTAATTTTAGAATAAAAGACCATTCTTAAAATGGAATAAATTTAGTGATGTGAAAACCTCACTACCTTGCCCTTCCTCATCTCATTTCCTTGTGCCTCCGTGGAAACTCCGTCCCATCCTGGCACCAGTCCAAGGGGGAGTATTTGGGAAGAGGCTTCTTCTGGCTCTCCCATGTGACCCAGAGCGGATCACTCCACCTCCCTGAGGTTCCGTTACTGTCCCTGGAATGAGAAGAGTGTGCACTCGCCTGGCCCATCACACGGGACCGTGGTCAGAGACACGGTAACACACACACACACAAACACACACACACACACACACACACACACACACACACACACCAGCGCTGGAAAGTGGGAAGAATAATAGATATGTTCAGGATTGTTATTCTTTCTCAACTGAAGTTAGACACTTAGTCTCAAACTCCCACGATGTCATGATTTCACCATAAGATCATTCATTTCAGACACACTGCAAATGCCAGATGCTCACACATTTTCTCCATTAAGAGAATAAAACACGAATTGATAGTGGAGCATGGAGACTAGGAAGCTGGATCTACAATGAAGGAACATCACCCAAAACAAAACACATCTGGAACGAAGGGATATTCGTTTCAGTCCGTCCTTTGATTCTGGGCGGGTTTCATGTGAACCAGCTCACATGGCTGGCAGTGTCTTCAAGACCGTTTTTAAGGATTCCAGCAGAAGTCTCACAGACTCGAGCGTCAACACCTCACAGACAAAGTATTTGAGTCCTCTGTGTACCCTCCTTGGGAACAACGCCAGGGACAGAAGGGGGGCTCAGTGGAAGCCGACTGCACATACAAACCCGACACTGGGGCCCTGGGGAAGCATTTGTCAGTTCATGGCCTTAGCATCCTCACCAGTAAACTGGGAAGAAAACTAACTCCAGGGATGGTTAGGGAACATCCAAGTGCACCCACTTCGGGAAAATGGTCTGGCAGTTCCTTAAGAAGGGAAACAGAATCCCCACATAACCCAACAGTGCCCTCCTAGATGTAGACCCAAAAGAGTTGAAAACGTATGTTCACACAAAAAGTTGTGCACAAAAGTTCATAGCGGCCATTGTTGATAATAACCAAAAAGTATAGGGGCGCCTGGGTGGCTCAGTCGGTTAAGCGTCTGCCTTCGGCTCAGGTCATGATCCCAGGGTCCTGGGATCGAGCCCAGCACTGGGCTCCCAGCTCAGCAGGGAGCCTGCTTCTCCCTCTGCCTCTACCTGCCGCTCTGCCTACTTGTGCTCTCTCTCTCTCTCTCTCAGATGAATAAATAAATAAAATCTTTTAAAAAAATAACTAAAAAGTGTAAATAACCCAAATGCCCATCAGATGGTGAGTGTATGAGGACGATGTGGTCCATCCATGCAATAGAACACCGCTTGGCAATGTAAGGAGATGAGGTCTGATTCACGCTACAGTGTGGATGGATGGACCACGAAAGCATTCTGCGGAGTGAAAGAAGCCAGACACAACAGGCCACACACCATATGATTTCGTTACGTGAAATGTCCAGAAGAGGCAAATCCATAGAGAAAATAAGTAGACGAGTGGTTGACAGGGGGTAAGAGAGCTGGGATCAGAACTGACTGTTAATGGATATGGGTTTCTTTTCAGGGCGGTGGAATGTTCTGGAATGAGACAGCGGTGATGATTGTATAACACGGTGAATATACTAAAAACCGCTAACATGCACACATTAAAAATCGTGACTTTTAGGTCACGTGAATTATATCTCAATGTAAAAAATAACGGAAGTATAAAAGGCTGTAAGGAACAGGAAAGTTAGGACTGATAGGCGGCATTGTAGTTTATTGGATCAGCCTTTAAAAAAATCAGTTCCCAGTTATGCCTCCTCTTGTTTAAAAAGAGTCTTTGCCTGCCAGAGCCATTTATTTAAATGTGTGTTGGTAAATTTCTCTCACGGCACCTGGTGGATAATACACACTCAACAAATGGTGAATGAGTGAATATACATGAGAACCTCACATTCAAATTCCTAAGAGACGAGTTTTTTAAAAAAATACTTGATTTTAGGACATAGCAGGAAAGCCTGGCAGGCGTTGCTCCCCAAATCATAAAGTATCAGGATAGTGGCCCAGCTAAAAACTAAATAATCACCAGCATCCTTGACAGGGCGTTCTAGAGTCCTAATACCACAGGCGTCTTAATGAACTATTTGAATCAGGGATTTCTAAACATTGAGATGCCTTCAGTTCTACCAAGTGAAATCTTGAAACTTAAAAGTTCTCAAAATAAAATCAACCGGATTTCCTTATTGGTAAGGCCAAGCGGTCCCTACAGGACACTTAGGTAGAGGAGGACATGGTGCCAAGCAGGCAAACTATAACCAGGAATAGAAACTGCCAAAAGATTTGGAATAATGATATGGAAAGACTGTCTGAGCCTCGGGAACAGTTCCAACCGCCCGTGAACTGTGTTTCTAATGGATATCTGAGCTGGGACTGCCTGGGTCCCCCAGCCTTTTAGCAACCCATATAAACCCTACCTTTACAGAGGAGGAAATCAAGAGTGAGGGACACAAAGGCACCAGTCTGAGACCATCCTGCTGATGAGGGTCCAAGTGGAGCCTAGAACCCAGACTTTTGGATTTCTGGTTTTGTCTTTTCCTGTGGCTAGAATTCTATACATTATGCCCTTCTCAAACCACCTGGGACATGCTGAAAAAAAAAAACTGGGAATTTTAATGTGGCTAAGGTGACCATAATGGGTTTCCTCCAGATTCACAAATTTTATAAATACCATAAATGAAGGTTTGGCCCAGTTTCAGTAGGAAAAATATCTCCTGCTTGCCTTTAGGCTCCTCACCCTGTCACTGATGCTTAAAACTGTCTGCAAAGGTGCAATTCTTCCCATAAATTTAGCTATCTCCTTCAGATGGGCAAATTCATGCCTGGACACACAACTACAGTGAACGGCACTCATTCCTCAAATCGGTGATGGAGGTGGGGGCGGCGAGAAAAAGCCAGCTTCAACTTCAAGCTTTGCCAAGAACAAGTCATATAATTTATAGCAGAATTAAGGAAGGTATAATCTGCAAATTGGCTGTGTATTTATTTTTCTAAGACATAAGCGAAGTGTTCCTGGGAGGTAACACCACATGGCAAAGTGTTCGCTCTTTTGGAGGCAGAGTGAGGAGAAAATAACTCCCTGAGGGGTCAGTGTGGAGGACAGCGCTTGGTTTTGCCTGCCCAGCGCCCATTTTGCCTCCTTTTGATCAAAGTGCCCTAGTTTTCCTTTGGAGAACACCAACGCCTCTCAGTCCATGAAATTTGGACAGGACTGAAATCTATCACCCCCTTCCCCACCCCCTGTGACTGAGACTTCAGTGACCAGATATTTCCACCCCTACGACTGTGATTGGGTCAGGGATAGCCACGTGGGAAAAATAAGCCAATGAGACCCTACTGCTGAACTTCCACTCGACGTCCTGGAAAAGAAAATTCTGTTGGCACTGAAGTTACCCTCTGTGAGAGCCACTGGAGGCTGCCATCCAGAGACCCTAACTATAGGTGAAGGCAACACAGAGCAAGAGCAAGGAAGACAAGAGGGAACCTCGGTGGACAGCTGGATCCTGCCCTGCCTGAAGCAAGAACTGTCTGAGCTTTAGTTACATCCGGGCTTTTTGCATACATGAGCCTCAGTTTGGTTTCTGTTATTTGCCATGTAGACAGACAATACCACACGGTGGTTACGCGGACTCACAAAGCACAGAAACGAAATGTGGATCCTGGCTCAGCCACTCTCTAGTTATGAGACCTTAGGCAAATTACATAAGCTCAGTTTCAGTTTGCTCATCTGCAAAATAATATCAGTTGCTGGGAGCAATGAGTCAATAATCTATCCAAAGCACGTGTTAAAGTTGCTGACATGTGGTCAGTGTCCAACAGCTTGGAGCTCTAATTTTTTAATGACCAAACTATAATAAAAGCAACCTGATGCCTGCTCTCGCAAGACTCAAGTTCCTATGATATTATTTCATTTCTACTAAACTTCACTGGTAGGTGAGGGAAACTTGGCCTTTAAACAGCTCATCAGAAGGAGGCAATGGATCTGAATATCACAGTTATCATATTTGCTTATGCGCCTAAAGAGTTTGAAATAACCTAGAAGAAAATGCTCGTGGCAGGGCGCCTGGGTGGCTCAGTTGGTTAAGCAACTGCCTTCAGCTCAGGTCATGATCCCGGAGTCCTGGGATCGAGTCCCACATCGGGCTCCCGGCTCTGCGGGGAGCCTGCTTCTCCCTCTGACCCTCTCCCCTCTCATGGTGTTTCTCTCTCTCTCAAATAAGTAACTAAGTAAAATCTTTAAAAAAAAAAAAAAGAAAGAAAGAAAATGCTCGTGGTAGTCTACTAAAGAGATAAAGAAGGCTCTAATATAGCTCATGCTCTACTTGGCGACTTTGTTCAAAAGAAAAAGAAGCAAATGGTGAGCGCTGTGAATTGTGCAAGACTGTAGAATCACAGATCTGTACCTCTGAAACAAATAATGCAATATGTGTTAAGAAAAAAAAAAAGAAGAAGATAGCAGGATGGGAAGAATGAAGGGAGGGAAATCGGAGGGGGAGACGAACCATGAGAGACGATGGACTCTGAGAAACAAACTGAGGGTTCTAGAGGGGAGGGGGGTGGGGGGATGGGTTGGCCCGGTGACGGGTATTAGAGGGGGCACATTCTGCGTGGAGCACTGGGTGTTATGCACGAACAATGAATCATGGAACACTACCTCAAAAACTAATGATGTAATGTATGGTGATTAACATAACAATAAAAAATGTTTAAAAAATAAAATAAATTTTAAAAAAAGAAAAAGAAAAAGAAGCAAAACCAAATCTTTAAACCTGTGCATGAAAACTCCCAGAAGAAAAGGCAGTAAAATGAGAGAACAATAGTGAATATTGCCTGATAGATTTTTCTTCTTTCTATTTTTTTCTCTCTTTTGCAAGTGCGTTTCCATGAGCATTGCCTATGCTTCTGTTTGGAAGGCTTTATTGTCTCTACACGCTATGGCCACATCATTAGGCTTTGGAATTTTGGTTTAAAAAATTGAAGAATCACGGGGCACCTGGGTGGCTCAGTCAATGGAGCATACAAGCCTTGATCTCGGGGTCATGATTTCGAGCCCCGTGTTGGGTGTAGAGATTACATATAAATAAATAAATAAATAAATAAATAAATATCTTTTTCACAAAATGGAGAATCACATTAGAGTTCTTCAAGGTCAAAGAGCCAAAAGAGACCATTTTATCCGAATCTTTCAGCTTAGAGGGGGAAAAACTTGCCTAAGACCACATAGCTACACACTGGTAGCCTTGCAATTATAACCTGGCCTTCCTACTGATTCAGAAAACTCCTTGAGCGAGACACTAGTGATTGGACCACCTCACCCAGCTTGATTCCACTAATCTTTCAAGGACCCGTTTGCATATCACCTCCTCCAGAAAACTTTCCCTGGGCAAGAACTGGAAATCCTTCCAACTTTCAGTTTCCAGAGCACCCAATTTTTACTTTTATTTTTGCCATTATTATTCTCCAGGTGTGCTTACGTCTTCTTTATTAGTCAAAAAAGTTCATTGAAAGGGAATGCCTGTCTTTTTCAGATCTGTACCCAGAGTGATGGACACCACGCTTTGGAACATAGTAACCACTTGATACACCCCTGCAGAAATCCAGGCTGTTACTTTGTTTTAGGATCTGTTGAATCGGATTGGCTTAGTTTGGGAATAGGCCTGACTTGCGTGGACACAGATTTCATCGCCATAAGGAAGGTGGTACCTCCTAGCCCACTTGCAAGTGGAAGCAGGGCTGTATGACTAGTTTTGGCCCAAAGACCGTAAGCAGAAGTGATGTGTGTCACTTTCATGCGGGGGCAGAACCCCCCGTTTTATCCTTCCTTACCTCAGCACCCCAGAAGCCACATGCGAGGAAAAGGGGCCATGAAAGGAAGCAGTCTTCACACACACAGGAGGGACACCTCAGAGCCACGGGGCTTCCATCAGGCTTTGTGAGAGCCAGAGAGAGGTCTTTGTTACGTGAAGTCACCAAATTTGGGTGTTAATTTGTTGCGGCAGCATAATCTAGCCCAACTAGATAATTTCCAGACCAAAACACAAACCTTGTGCTAGGGACTGCTGGTGGTAATCCATTCTTTCTTTATTCCTTACCACTAAAATCTTGGGCACTGTGCCTACCTGAAAAATGACATGACATGACATGACATATCACCTACGGGTGACCAACAGGACAAAGTAGAAGTTATTATATGAGTTTTTCAAGAAGTCCTCCCTCCTCTTTCCTGATAAGAACTCCCATTTAATGACGAGCTCCAGCAGCCGCCTTGGTCCATGAGGAGTCCTTAACCATAGACGTCACCAACTAAGGGTGGTGAGCAGAAAGATAGAATGAACCTGGTTTCCTGAGGACATCATGGAGTTCCTTACTAAGCAAAGACTGCCCTGTCTTTGTGCTTTTATTTAAGAGAATTAGATCCTTACATGTTGAAGCAGGGTAGCTAGGTCTCTACTAGCAAATAAATGTAATTCTTGATTGGCACAGACCTCATGCCAGAGATTCCAGAATAATAGCCCCACACTGAACAGTCAACAGGAAGGAAGCAAAGGACCAGGAGAGGAATAGTGTTCTATTCCATTCTGCTTTGATCTGAGAGACTGAAGAAACAAACCCATGTGACCTCTCACGAAATCTTTTCTAAAAATGCTCTTTTCACACGAGCAAACTCTGAAAGAAACAGAACCGAAATTACCTTTTCCCAACGTAATTGTAAGTATCTTGACTGGGAAAACACAAGAGGCATAAGGCTTATTCAATGTTAAAAAGTAAAAAGAGTAAAAGTGATTTGGTATTCCACATGATTAAGAAAAATTGTAAATGTGAGGCATTCTCCCGGGAGCAGCTGAAATTCTGACAGACTGGGGGAATTAAAACATCGGAGACCTTAAAAACAAGTTCAATGAAGCATTTTTTTATTATTATTCTTAGTGCTCGGAGATTCGCTCAGGGACCCGTCTGCCTTTAATGAAGTTTCATTATCAAGGTGTCTGCTATTACTTTAATAAGCACTGACACAAAAACTACAACTGACTCCAAAGAGAAGACTCAATAATATTCAGAATCATCACGAGCGTCTTTCTTGTCTGCCTCTCGTTCTGGACGAAAATGTGAGGTCACTTCATCTCTGCTACGCGCCTCTCAAAATCGGGATTTCTATAAAACTCAACAAAAGCTCACTTTTCGAATGCTGCAACCACTCCCCTCTCAAGTTTGCCTCTTCAAATAGATGCTTAAAAACCATGAGAATCTGCACATGTGGTCATGGGTACAAATCCCACCTGCCTAGGGCACACGACTCTGTTCTCCAGAAGACTAGGAGACGGTGGTCCCCCTTCACCGCCGGTGGTGGGGAACCCGAAAGAGCAAGTGTTTCCAGCGCCGGGCGTTCCAGACCACCTGAGCCAGGGAAAACTACACAGGACAAGGAGCAGGTCCCCAAAAGAAAAGATTTCATTACCGGCCTTGAAATAGAACCGACAGGCGTGTTCACTTCCAGAGTGAAATGTCCCAGGGAGCCTTTCATCCCTCGGTTTTCCTAGAAAACACAGTAACTAAGTCAGGTGCCCTTTCACCCACTCCACTCTCAGTCACCCAGAGCCGGGCTTACGACCAAGCAGCAATCATTTTAAATCTTCTCTGACTGAATATGACAAAACATCTTTTCAACTGGAACCATGTCATTGCTAAAATAATCCTCATTTCAATACAGAGCCCTGCAGATGACAAAGGCTCTAAGTCCCAGGATTCGTGTAGAAATTGGAAAGACTTGGGCGCCCTTCATGTTTTTTTATACCCAACCCCGGATTGCCTAGAAGCATTACAAATTAAGAACAAAAAGAGACAGGACTGAATTTCCCTGACTGCGGCCGCGACTGGGCCGTGCAAATCCCTGACCCTCCCCCCCCAGCCTGGGTTCCTTCTCGTGGAAAACGGAGGTGATGGTCCCAGACTTCTGTGACGCCCCCGAGGGTCAAACAAGACTCTACCTGCAAAGCACGTCACACGATGCTCAGCACTCAACAAACACGAGCCATTGCTAAAGTAGTCCTCTTCCCCTTTAGCTGACAGAGGACTCTGGGAAGAATCACAGGAGGACAAATCCAGAAATTCTTGGAATTATTGCCTGACGCAGATAACTAACCGGGGCCGCTGTGGGTTTGGGCCCTTCTGAGCAGCAGCGCTTGGTCCAAGTGGGTAAGCCAGGCACACAGCCTGTAGATCTGGGCTTGAAAAGGTCCATCCACAGGAATTTAAAACTACAATTGGCAGACTGACGCCTAGTTTGTGTCTGCATCCATCATGCTGCCCAGAGTGACTAAATCCTTTATAATAAACTGTTCCAGATTGCAACCTTTTATCCCCTACCAGACATGCATAAAAATGAATCCATATGTGTATGTTAAGTAGCAGTTCTAAAAATAACGGAGACTTTGGATATTGTAAAGATGATAGGACGAGAGAGATCATCCTGGAGTGGATGGTTAGGGAAGCACTCACTACAGAAAGAAGACTTGACCGGGGTTCTGAGGGATGAGCTGGAGTTGCATAAGTGGATGGCAGGAGAGATGTCTCGGGTCACGTGGAACGTGACAAAGCCACAGAGGTGGTAATGAGCAAGTGGGGACAGCGCTGAGAGGCGGTGTAGAGCAGTGCAAGGATGAGGCGGGGGGGCGGAGGCTGAGTTGGACACCACTGAGGAAGAACAGGACCTACTGGGGTCATAGTCATCTTTGTCTCTACGGGACCACACGGGACACGGTGTAGCGCCCAGTAAATACCTGTGGGTGAACCCATAGATCCACAAAGGACATAAAGTGGCATTTTCAGATTTCTCTGGCTGGCCACATCGGAGGGCAAGGAGTTGAGGCTGGCAGACCATGTAGAAGGTTGCTAGAGGAGTCTGAAGACTTGACCTATACAAGAGCCAAGGTGGCCGGAAGAGGAGGGCAACAACAGGAGAAACGGAACAACCGAAAAATTTTAAGAACTTGGAGATTGGCTGCATTCGTGGAAGGAAGGCAAATTCCAGGTGCTTGACATTTGGGGCCTGGGTAATGTCTGAGACAGCAAGGAGGACAATGTCATAAGGAGCAAGGGCTGAAGGTGGGGAGGGGAAGGTACAAGTCCAAGTATTTAAGGCGATGGGAGACAGCCGTGTGTAATCGTCCTGCCTTCATCTGGAGATAGGGACTCATACAGATGGGGTCTCCTTTACAGGAGACGCTTGGCATCCCCGGCCCAAAAGCCTTTGCATTATTTTTTTTTTTCTTGAGACAACATCGTGAAATTATGGTAAGCTCTTCACACAGTATTTCCTGAAAAGCTGAGATTCAAAAAACCACCTGAACGATTGTAAGTCTGATTTAATACCGCTGCTCTCCGTAAAAGCTTCCCCGAGGGCTGGTGTAGAGCCTCGTGCTCCAAACGCAACCACATCGGGATGGCCTGGGTGTGAGGCCCCGGGGTCTGCATCTTTAGTTTGCCCTTCATGTCATTCTGATGCTTGCTGGAGCTTAAGAATCACTAGCACGGGGGAAAAGGAAGCCCCTCAAGAGCCTACCTACACTGCCCTTCCACCGACTCCCACAGAAGGCATCCTAGGATAAGCCATTCCCCTGAGAACTCTGGGGCTGGGATCCCAGGGTTCAAACCCCAGCTCTCCCTGGCTACCGATACTTGAGGAAGTCACTTCATTTCCAAAGCATTTAAATCTCTCCAATACGAACTGACCAAGGCCATGGGAGGGCTGGGCATGGATGAAGGGGATGGGGAAGGGAACATCCTCCCTATTATGCAGAGCATCATGCAGAACCTCCTGTCCAAGGATGTGCTGTACCCATCACTGAAGGAGATTACCGAAGGGCATCCAGAATGTTTGCAGAGTCATCAGGAGTCTCTTCCTCCAGAGCAGTTTGAAAAATATCAGGAACAACATAGTGTCATGGGCAATATATGTGAGCAGTTTGAGGCAGAGGCCCCCACAGACAGTGAGGCCACTCAGAAGGCTCGTTTCGAGTTAGTGTTGGATCCTATGCAGCGGCTACCGGATTTGGGCCAGCCTCCAAAAGAACTGGCTGGGGAGAAGCCTCCTGGCCTCAACTTTGACCTGGATGCCCTCAATCTGTCAGGCCCACCAGGTGCCAGCGGCGAACAGTGTCTGATCGTGTGAAAGACAACACGTGTCTATCCCTGATTCCCAGCCATGGGGAGCATCTGGAGTCAGCAGAACCACTGGGAACTGAGGCAGGAGTGTCTTCTGCAAGAGCAGTCTGCCCACTGCCCTCTGTCGTCCCAGCTGAGATTGTGCCATACCAACTGAGGCTTTGACTCTGTCTTTCTAGAAATATGGCCTATTGTGCAGGCCGTTTCTGTGAGCCCTATCCATGTGGTTTCTGCTACTAGCAAAGGCCCAGCTACCTCCCAGGTGAAGGAAGGCATCCCTTGTGGGGCATGCACTTTCTTTGCTCCCAAATAATGTTATATATGGCCACACTGATGTTCAAAAAAAAAAAAATCTCTCCAGTATGACCTGATCTGAGAACAGCACTACCTCATGGGGTTCCTTTGAGGATTATATGCACAGGGTAAACATTCTTGATTCTGCCACTCTGGACACTTAGCCCAGGTAACTCTCTGCCCTGTCCTCGGACACTTAGCAGCATCCCTGGCCTCCACCCACCCCCTGCTGGGAGTACGTCCTCCCCATAGTGACAGTCAAAATGTCTCCAGATATTGCCAGATTTCCTCTGAAGGACAAATCACCCCTGGCTGAGAACCACCTATGAAGAACAGTGTTAGCTCTTGAGAATTTGCCAGAAGAAACGCTGAACACGATGTTCATTGGCTCCTTCAGCTCCCAACAACCCAGTGAGAGAGGTCTTATCTCCAGGTTTCTACGCCAAGAAGGTAAAGTTCAGAGGGGTAAATACCTCGCCTAAAGTCACTCAGCCAGCAGATTACAGAGAGGACCCCAGGTGGACCCTCAGTCCCAAGCATTTTGGAGCTGGCTCACTGCCGGATGGCCACCATCTCAAGAGGTAGCTGTTGGAGAAACTGCCCTCGTCATACGTTGCTCTATGGGTGAGAGGCAATCCACAGGCACCAGCACCCCTGGGGCCTAGCATCATGGGAATGTACCACCTCCTACCCCAAATCCTGAAAGCCCGCCATCTGTGGGTTTCACCCTATGCCATGCATAGGGTAAACTTCTGTTCACAGGAAGTAACACCTCCCACTCACCTTGCTGTCTGGGTTAGGGCCCTCTGTACATCCATCTGTCATGGGCAGATCGCCCCAGGGGTCCCTCTGTCCCCCTGTGAATGTCTTCTCCTGGGTGTGTATACTCCCACACCTCTGTTTCCACAATGCAAACACGGCACACAGGGGTGTCGTGGACTGTTTCTTGAATGAATGAATGAATGAATGAATGAATGCTCTCCCTGTCCATCGACTCTCTGAAATATATGCATCAGGGCTGGCCTCTGCCTCACTCTTCTGTTGTACAAGCTCAGGGAAGGTACTGCAGGCTTCCAGGGGTGAATCCAACTGGTTTTTCTAAATCCGAGCAGCACGTGGAAGATGAAGATGAATTGCCTGAGCCCTGTAGGCAGGCATTTCGGCTGAGATTATCTGGAGAATGCCTGTCCAAGATTGTGCTGAGAAATCAGACAGCAAAAGCACAAGGACATCCCAAACATGCGTTCCCCTTCTTGGAAGCTACACCTCCATCTGTCGCATCACTTACAGCTTCAGAGCCCTGGCCTCGGTAGCCGATGGACATGAGTTCGAATCCCTGCCCCACCTCGCAGTAACTGTGTGACTTTGGAGCAACACATCTTACTGCTCTGAGCCTCAATCCCCCCCATCTGTAAAATGGGGATCAAAATGACTACATCATAGGGATCTTGTGAGCTTCAAGGGCATCGAGATACTAAAAGACTTAGAACAGCGTCCGGCATACAATGAACAGTATTATTAGTAATAATATGTGCATTGTCTTTTACAGTAAGAAAAGATTACTTAATTGCCATAGGATATTAAAGTAGAAATGTGGCCAACACACATTTCAAAGGGCCATGCTAGATAAAAATGCACATAGTAGGAGTTCAAAAGAGCATAGTGGTTGTTATTCATCCCCTGGACCACTAAGTTCATGACTATCGTGAGAACACACTAGACGTGCTTCACGGGATGCAAAGATAATCCACAGAGGACAGTTGGACCTTGCAGACACTGGGTAGAAAGGAGGAAGAGGTAGAAGAAAAAGAGTACAGACCCAATTTCACACAGAGCCCAGCCCGCCAGTGAGAAAAAGGTGTGAGGTGTGATCCGTGACCCAATACTTCCTGCCACAAAGCTGAGAACCTGCTTTCATCAGCACACTCTGTGGGCACGGCGCCCAAGGGGTCCCCTTCCGCCCTGACATCAGGACTATTGGGTCCTTTGCCCGGGTCCAGAACAGAATCTTGGGGCAATTTCTGCTCTTAGCTCCAGTTTTCCAAAAACCCGGGCATTAAATGTCATACAGAGTACATGCCCTTGGAAGCTGTGAAATTGAAACTTTCAAGAGATAAAGCTCATGTGTAACCACACAACTGGTGTCATTTCTTAATTCTAAACTTTCATAACCTGTGTTTCCCGGGTGTAGCCGGCATGACGAAAGTGCCATGTGATTTGCTCAACACAGTCCTGAGGAGTCAACAAGGTGCTGAGGGGCATTGAATCCGTTTTTGAAAAATCCACCAAGCTGCATTTGGATCCCCTTCACTTATTCGAATTTTCGCTTGAATGTCCGCCCCACATCCCACCCCCAGGCCACCTCCTCCCAGGCTGCTCCCCACGCCAGCCTCGGAGATCCCTCTCCCATTTCCTGCGCCTGGCTCATCCTCTCTGGAGATGCCCGACCGCCTCCCATGTCCCACCTTCTCTGTGTCTTCAATCAAACTCTTTCCCCCACGGCCTGGAGAAAGAGCTCAGGCCTCCTCTATTCTAAAACTGAAATTAAAGAAAAAACAAACCACCAAGAGAACTGCCTCAGCTCCTCTCCCTATTTCTCACCTTTTACCGCCTACCAGGGGTTCGTGAATGCTGATCTGGGGACCAGCTCCGTCGGAGCCACCGGTGAAAAGTCTGTTTCCTAAGCCCACCTGTAGAGACTTGACTCAGAGGTCTGATGTGGGGCCTAGAAAGTCATGTTTCTCAGGTTCCCCAAGTTTAAAAACCTCTGGTCTAGGGGCGCCTGGGTGGCACAGTCGGTTAAACATCGTACTCTTGATCTCAGCTCAGGTCTTGAGCTCAGGGTCATGAGTTCAAGTCCCGCGTTGGGCTCCGTGCTGGGGCATGGAGCCTACTTAAAAACAAACAAACAAACAAACAAACAGAAAACAACAACAAAAATATCCTCCCTCCATTTATGTCATCACCACCCCCTTGCAAACACCTGCCAAGCTGACTGGCTCGCTGCTGCTTTCTCGGGGCGGCGGATGACTTCCATATTCAGTGCTGATTCTCAAGGCTTCTTCTTGGCTTCTCTGCAGCAGCCAAAAAGGGAACATGCTCCACTTTCTTGACGTTCTCTTCTGCCTTCTCTGCAGAGAGCCTTCTAGTGATACTCTAGCACTGGGGGGGGGGGGGGGGGCAGCACTCCAAATCCTCCGCTCGGTCTGCCTCCTCCTACCACCTCCTCACGGGCAGGTGTAAGCGTGACCCTGACGGAGCCTTGTTCCTGCTCCAGCTTTGGAGACCTCATTCAGTCATGTCATTTTGATGAGCCTTGGAAGTGACTTCCAAGTGCACGTCTCCAGCTCTGACCGCCCTCGTGAACAAGGCAGCCCCCTTGCTGGGTATTCTCATCCTTCGTGTGGGCAAGTCTAGAGTCAATATGTCCCCCAAAGTGATCACCTTTCCAGAAATCCCCGCTTCAGTCAACGGCTCGTTTCTCCAATAATCTCTCTTCACAACCCCTCTTCCCCACGCTCTCCCGCATTTTGGAGTCTTGCTTGGTACTACCTACCAGCATGACTTCTTATACCTCCTCTCCACCCCCAGAACCTGATGTGAGCTCTCTCCTCTGCCTGGCCCTTCCTCCTAGTCCCATCCCCATTTAAGCCCCAAACCTTGTACCCCTCCCACGAAGCTTTTATCCCCTGTCCGCTGACCACCATTCACACGGTAGACTCAAATAGCACTCACCACTTGCTGCCTGGTAATTACTATTTTTCTCACCTTTGTACCAATCCCTGGAGAATGAGGGTCTTTTGAGGGCAAATACTCTGTCTCACTTCTCTTTAAAACCCCACCTTGCGCGATTCTTATGTTTCATAAATATTATAGATCATGAGAATGGAAACAAAAACGTTTGCCACCTCAGGAGCAATAACGAGCCTAATTATTTGCACCAAAGGTGGAAGGCTAAGGGAATGAATTCCACTCAACAGCTAGAAAAGCTCATGTATCGATCACCCGGTTGGCACAGCATACCTAAATGCGTCTCCCTATAGCACTCAACAAAGTTTCGTGGAACGAATGAAATTTGCACATGCTCCTTGATTTACATCCTCAACTGTTGGATCAAGCTCGTTTCCTTTTGTGGGGATGCGATAGACACCCCCGCCCCCCGAGAACAATGTTAGAGATTAACGGATGGAAGAGCCCAGGAGGTCTGCGCGCCTGGCAGGGAGGTATTTCACAAATGCGCACGGCATTGTCTGTGCTTGGGCCATCCCATCTCGGTCTCTGTCCGCTCTGCCTGCTTGTTGTGCCTCCGAGCCTAGAACATGTGTCTATCTCACAACCACCACGCTAGCAGAGGAGGGAGGCCATGCCCAGCTACAGAGACTGCCAGGCTCCTGCACAAACTACAGGAAGGGAGCCCAGCTCAAGTCAACAAAAGCAGGAGGAGGGAAAAAAGTAAAGGTTAAAAACTTAGCAAGAGGGCGCCTGGGTGGCTCAGTCGGTGAAGTGTCTGCCTTCAGCTCAGGTCACAATCTCCGGGGGCCTGGGATCAAGCCCCGCATCGGGCTCCCTGCTCCACGGGAAGCCTGCTTCTCCCTCTCCCTCTCCCCCTGCTTGTGTTCCCTCTCTCGCTGTCTCTCTCTTTCTGTCAAATAAATAAATAAATAAATAAATAAATAAATAAATACAAACCTTTAAAAAAAGCATAATCCCCACCAGTCCCATCCGTGTTGATGCAAAAGTTGGGTATTCATCCTTTCTGATGGCTGAGTCATATTCCATTGTATATCTGGACTAACATAACAACATAGCATAATGAAAAAAAATCTTAAAAAAAAAACTTAGCAAGAGGGCGAGAGGAAAAATGGAACTCCACATGTAGCATTTGGAAAAGACACAGTCTGGGAAGAACATTTTGAGGGTGAGTCTCTCCAAAGTTGCCATTAGGATCAAATATCCAAAACAGCTACCGACGCTTGGCTTGTCACAGAAGTGAGCGGCGTTGCCTCCGTGTGAGCCCGTGCAACCGTGCCTCAGCTGCTCGCCCGGCCTCTGCTTACCGGGGTCGGCGTGGTGATGTGGACGCAGCAGGCTTTGAAGTCAGACATGTGTTCCAGTCCCGCCTCTGCCCTAGCAACTGGCAACTCCGCGCTGGACAAGCTGCCGAAACGTTGTGAAACTCCCCTTCCTTATACATCAGATGAAATGGGAATAATAATATCTAACTTCCAGGCAGGTTTTTTTTTTTTGTATGGATTAGAACTAGGGTATACATATATATTTTACATATATAGATACATATTTGTGTATGTACATTTATTTTTTTGAAGATTTTATTTATTTATTATTAATGAGAGACAGAGAGAGAGAGGAAGAGGGAGAAGCAGGCTCCCCACTGAGCAGGGAGCCCGATGCAGGGCTCGATCCCAGGACCCTGAGATCATGACCTGAGCCGAAGGCAGACGCTTATCCATCTGAGCCACCCAGGTGCCCTGTGTATGTACATTTATAATATTTATATATATACGTGTGTATGTTTATATACAAGTGGCAAACACTGAGCCCTTAATAAATAGTAGCAGGTCATCATAATTAGTAGTAGTGACAGTAATGATCATAGAGTCATAGTGAATCTCAGCCCCCGCCGAGCCAATTTCGATTTAACCTGGAATACTCAGGGTTTTGTTTGTTGGGGTTTTTTTGTTGTTGTTGTTTCATTTTGTTGTGCTATCTCACCCCTTTGGAGACATCAGTATGAGCTCTTTCTTCCTCAGAGAGCCCCGGGGTCCACTGCTGGTGAACAGGCCGAAGCAATGCGGACGCCATGTTTTTTTATTTCCCCCACAATCATTTCCAGCTGAGGCTGAATTTATGGGGTTAATCCCAAGGAAGATCTGCAGCCACTTGCCGTCTGCTAAAAGCCAAAAGGGAGACCCGAGTCTGATCACGTCATTCTTCTTCTTAAAACCTCTCGGTGGCCTTCCAGGTGTTCTCAGGACCAAGACGAAGTTCCTTCTCAAGGCCTTCAGATCTGACCCTTACTCATCCCTCCCTCCTGGCTCGCCACACCCCGGCCACCCTGACCTTCCGGCGCTTTCTGGAGCTCACTGTCCCCTCTGCCAAGAACAGGCCCCCTCTCCCAGCACTTCACCAGTAACCTCTTCCGGTCCCAACGGAAATGTCATTTTTTTTTAAAGGAGGATTTCCTGAACCTCCAGACTGGATTAGGTTCCCTCAAGATCCCAGGGGGACCTCTGCTTTTCTTCATAGACATCGTATTATTATTAACTCATGATTTGTGAGATTCCATTTAGTGTCTACCACTCGGAGACATGAAGTTCCATGAGGGCAGTGACCCTGCTGTCCTTTCTCATGGCTGAAGCAGTCCCGGGACTTAGCAGGGCGAGGCACAGAAACTTGCTGCATAAATATTTGTTGGATGGATAAGTAGAGTAGTGGGTGGATGCATATGCTGTTTTCGTCTTGCGGCGCCCAGTTTGGATCTCTGCAAGGTCCCTCTGGGGAATGCAGGTCATTCTGAGAGACAGATGGGCCATAAACACCAGTTCTGTGAAGAGTAGAGGACAAATAATGTGTATTGATGGAGGGAAGGCCTTCTCATCGGCTCGCAGGCAAGTCCATCGACCAAGGACATACACATACTGCCGGCCGTGGGGCTGAGGACAGGGCCTCTGGAGCCCCACCCCAGCGGCTGCCCTCACCCGAGGGACTAGCCCTGCCCTGTCCGACAGTGGACAGTCACTGGTCACATGCAACTCTCGAGCCCTTTAAGATGCGCCCGTTGTGACTGAGGAACTGATTTTTTTAAATGTTATTTCATTCTAAAATTGACATTTAAATTTAAAAACCGATCCTTAATTCAGTTAATAGAAAAAAATTTAAGTAGTTTTGGAAGAGCTTGAAGAGGTGAAACTCCTTTTACAAGGGTAAATCTTAAGAAGTCTAAACACGATTAAGCGTTGCTTAAGAAAAATTTAACATCCCATTTGAAGCGAAAGATACACCAGATTTCAAAGACAGCGCCTCCAAAAAGGCAAAATTTCTCATTAATTTTTACATCAACCACCTACTGAAAAACGAGTTTAAAAACATTAGATCAAATAAAATGCATTAGTAAAATTAACTTTATCTGATTCTTTTTCTCTTTTCAGCGTGGCTGGGAGAAATCCGCAAATGGTCTCTGTGGCCCACATTATGTTTCTTTTGGACCGGCTTTCTCTAGGCCACTGATTTCGAGAAAGAAACACGGAAGAACATCTTCCTTTCAAACGGGAGCCCATAGGTTTTAAGCAGACACCACCGTGGCCCCTATTTGGAAGGAGGAGACCCCTCAGAGGAGAACCTTCCTTCTCTACATGAAAAGATCCTCATATCAAAACCTGAAATAGGTAGACGCCCGGGTAATATCAAGGGCCGTGAAGAAGGAACACAATTTATCTTGCTGCGTAGAGAGCTATAATGCTCCTCACTGCGACATTTCCAACCACGAGGGAGCAGTAGATCGTGCAGAGGCTTCTGGTAGGCTGGGTTGCCCGGCATATCAGCGAAAGCCATAATGAAATGAGGATAGTGACTATAAATTACTCCGTTCGCCTGAATGAAGTACCTTTCCTCCATAGATCTTGCAGGCCTTCACAAATGCTAATTAAATCTTTCCCAAGGGCCTCCAAGGTCAAAATCTCACCTCCTTTGACTGGTGAGAAAGCAGACACTGCTGTGCGGTGCCTAAGGCCACAGAGCCAAGCCACCAGGACCGGGCAGGCCAGTTGCACCCTCTCTCTGTCTCTCCGCTGGGCTGTTTAACCCAGATTGCCTCTCTGAGGGTGCCAGCCAGTTATTCACAGAATCATTCCTGCTTCCCAGCCTGCCAGCCTGCATGCCTTGCTCCTCAGACCCTTGTGCAAGAGGAGTGATCTTCTTTGGTGAGGGACAAAAATAAACTGCTTTTACCAAGTACTTCTTCCACGGAGAGTGGATGACTCGAAAACAGACTTTAGGCAGGTGAACTTGGACGGTTTCTTTGTAGGTATGATTTTGGAGCTTTGCTGTTCAAAATGTGGGCATGGCTGATCGGCGGCACGGACGTCATCTGGGGTCTTGTTGGGACTGCAGAATCCCAGGCCCTAATCCAGACCGACTGAATCAGGAAGGGTATTTGCACAAACTCCCCCAAGATTCAGGTGCACATTAGAGCCTGAGAAGTGTCGAGTGTGGGACGTGGGGTATATCCCAGCTTCCTCACCGTAAACAACTGAAGGGAATCCACAGATACACTCCTCTGGACGTCTGTCCCCTTCTCTCTCTCTCTCTCACACACACAGTTGTAAAACTTCGGCAGACTTGCTTCTTTCTCAGAATCTCAGTTTCCCCTCCCTGGACACTGGTGTGCACATGCATCAGAGACTCCCGGCGCCTACTCATCTCCAGCATTAGAGGACCTCAGCACTCTGCTACCCACCAGGGGACTGGCAGCATAGTGCAAACCCAGGTGAGTCTGGAGCCCAGGCAGGTAACTCGGGGGAGCACAGAGAGCCACGTGCATTTCAGAAAGGAAGCTAAATCTGTGTTCTTCCAGTACACATCCGTTTGGGCTGTTTGTCATACAGCGTTAGAGGAAAGCTTGCTTTCACAAAGTCATACGCCCATTCTCGTTTCTCATAAAACACGGTCTTACCATTTGCTCTCCCACTTTTGAGAGAAGTGGAAGGTGCAAGAAATATTTCATACTTCCCTGAACACTCCTCGGGAAGCCAACGAACAGCATAAACACAGCCACCTCGTGGTTCTCCGGGGAGCGGGAAGATCTGCTCGCACAGAGGGGGCTTGCTGGTAGAAAGGGGGCGAGGGTCTCTGCTCCAGCCATTGCCTCCAGGCGGGAATCGGGGTCCATTTTACCGGATCCTCCCACTTCTCAAAGAGAAGCCGGGAATCTGGATTTTTACGTGAAATCTCCCATTTTTTAATGTTGGCAATTAATTCAACTTCTTTAAACATTGTGCAGGCCAAACAAAACATATCTACAAGCCAAAATCTACACCCTCTGGACTGTGGTTTCCATGTCTCTTAGAGCAAAGTCTCATAAGAGAGCATGTTACTGGTTTCGTTCAGGGTAGATGTCCACCCGTGGTCCTTTCAAGCAAGGGCTCGGGAGTGTGGAATCACTTGGAAGAAGCACAGCCTAAGGCCACGCTTTCGGCTGGGACTGGGCGGCAAAGGGTCATTTCCAAAGAAGCAGAAGGAGTTGGGTGGCCACCCCAAAATGTATGTCACGTTGACAGGTATAAAAATAGGAGATTCTGGGAGACAATAAACTACACACTTTACGAAAAGTCAGGTTTATTGGGGTATAAACTCTCTCTTTTTGGTTCACGATTCCATGAGTTCTGACTTATGTACACAGTCACTTAATCATGACCGCGATCAACATAGAACAATTCCATCATCCCCCAAATTTCCCACATGTCCCTTAAAAAGACAGCCCCCGTCCCCCTCTCTCCTGGCAACCACCGATCTGTTCTCGGTCCCTCTAGGTGTGCCTTTTTTTTCAGCATGTCATATAAAATGGAATCATCCAGTTTATAGCCTTTTGAGTCTGGCTTCTTTCACGTAACATAATGCATCTGCGATTTAATCATGTTATTACATAGATCAGCAGCTCATTTCTTTTTACTGCCAACTAACTCTCAGTTGCATGGGTGAACCGCAACATGTTTACCCATTTGCCAACTAAAGGACATTTGGAGATTGTGGATAAAGCCCCTGCAAACATTCTCAAAGAGGCTTTAGTGAGAAAATAGTTTTAATTTCTCTGGGGTAAACTACCTAGGAGTGGGATTTTTTTAGGTCTTATGGTAAGCATACGCTTAACATAAAAAGAAATTGCAAAACTGTTTCCCAAAGTGGCTGAACCATTGGGCATTCCCAAGAGCAATATTTGAGAGTTCTCGTGGCTCTGTATCCTCTCCAGCGCTCACGCCTGTCAGCATTTTGTTTCTGTTCTAGCCCTTCTGAGAGGTGTGGCGTGCCTCACATGTAGCTCATCCTCTAAATCCGTAGTCTCGGCACAGACAAGTAAATAGTATTTCTGATATGGTGCCTTATCCATCCATCTTCAGCACATGCTCGTGTGTAATAAGGTAAGTGATTTTTAATTCACAGACTCAAATCCCCCTGACGTGACTTATGGCCATTCTGCTCCCGAGCCTTGAGAGATTGTGGACAAGCGCCAAGAAAGAAGGCCACGTTGAATCGCTCTTTCACTCGTTAAAAATCATACTGAAACCCAGTGTAAACATAGAAGAAGTGGTCAGATTCGGGTTACATATTAACGGTGTTTGGTCAGGCTGGAGCAGAGGCACCTTCACTTATCACTGTCTGCACCCCTCCGTACCTGCACGAGCCTCGACGGGATTTACAAGAGATCCTTTGAAAAGATGCATAGAAGGCGAGCAGCACACATTTCCTGGCAATAAATTTAAAAGGTTGCTAACACATTCCAGAGATTTTCGCTTGACATTCCTCTGGCCAACACATCTGCAATCCGCCAATCCTTAAAAATGGGTGTTTTTACATCTTATTCTCACAAGCGTCTTGGCAAATACCTCCCTCTCTGCCGCCACGTCGGGCAAATCCAGCCTTTTCCGTGGTCTAGAACCACAGAGAAACAATGCTGCTTAACGCGTGCAAGATTGAGCTAGCTGGAGTTAAAATAAATTTTCAGACAAGTTTGGTTCCCTCATCCCTACCAAATGATTCCATTCCTGAAATGGCCCTGTGGTTCCCCTCTCATCACAGAGGTGTCCCGCCAAATAAAGAAGCGCAGTGCCAAAATTATATAAAAACAAAACTATTACTCTAAAAATGAGGGCTCTGATACATTGTGTCACTGACCCCCATTCTCAGCCCTCTCCGGGTCCCCATGCCTTTCGCCATGTTTTTCCCACTAAAGGGGCAAAGTGTATCTTTCCTGTCATTGACTTTGGGGCAGCCGCACGATTTGCTGTGGCCCATAGGACACTCAGAAATGGTGGAGTGCAGAGTCCTGAGTCTCGACCTGAAGAGAGGTCTCTGCCATCGTCATCAGACGAACATGTCCCCAGAAGCCCAGCAGACCCAGGAAGACAAAGAGAGAGACAGGGGACCCGCACACCTACGCTGAGAAGGAGACCTGCCCCGTCGAGTCCAGCCTGGATCCGCTGAACCCCAACCAAGCCGATGCATGGCCCGTAATCAATGTTTGGGCTGGACCACCCATTATGACCATTATGACCAGATTATGACTGCTTTGTCACGTAGCAAAGGCCGAGGGATAAAAGCACATTCCTGAATTGGGAGTTTCACCTGGAGAAAAATGATGCCAGCTACTCAGTATTTTTTTTTTTTTAACTCTGCCTGCTTTCCATACAGGGTTAATTCATAAAAGCAGAAACGTCGGAGGCCAGGTGGGAGAAATCCCGCATCGCTCCACGTTGGGAGAAGGTGCACTCACTTACCCTCATTGCTGGAGGGAGGGGGGCAGGAGCTGAGGTCACCGTCCTGCCACAGGTCTTCCCATCTGCAGCTCTTCCTCCTGCAGCTCTTCTCGTGTGTTTACGGCACTGGTTCTCACTGGGGGGTGTGGGGGGGGGTGATTTCGCTCCACAGGGGACATTTGACAATATCTGAAAATATTTGGGGTTGTCACAAGCGTGGGGCAGGGAGGCGTTACTGGGCCTCAGCAGTGCTGAGGTTGAGAAACCCTGTTCTAGGGTTTACACTGAAGTGAGTGCCTTCTCCCCCTTGTAGGAGCGTGTAAGCTTGAGTCTCAGCAATTGTGTGGTAAAAAATGTATCCAAACATAGAAAAATTATCCTGTTTTAAATTCAAGCCGGAAAAATTATCCTGTTTTAAATTCAAGGTGATTTTTGGTATACAACATGCAATATATATGAATACATACTTTCTTCCAAGTATAAATGACTCTTTTTCCATAAATGTCCTGAGTAAATAATAGTCGATTGAGGAAAACCTTCATTTGAACATTTCTGTACGTCTAGAAATGAATTACTAGTACCTCAATTTAGCTGTCAAGCAAATCCCACTTCATTCCAGATATTTTTGGATGAACAAATAAACAAATAGGCAAAGGTGTCCAGGTCTGATTGGGGCCCTCACCCCAACCCCCCTAATGGGCACTAGGGCTTTAAAATGTGACAGTCACAACAGTCTGGGATATGAGGCCATTTGGGGTGTGATTGCTGTATTATGACAATATTCTTTAGTGTTTCAGTAACTAAACCCTCTTAATGACATCCTAGGGAGACCAGCTTAATATTGAATTCTAGCCTCAATGTCTTGGGTCCGTGCCAAGAAAAATAACCCGCTCCCCAGAATCATTGAGAATTGATGGAGGTCGTCAGGCTGGTGAGTCAACTATGGTTGAATTATAGGTGTGGAATAGTATATATGAGGCTCATGCTGATGAAAGGCCCTGTTTGGCTAGGATGTCTGAAATAACGGAGCTGGCAAAGCCGGGAGCGACCGTGAAGACTCAGCACGAAGCCTTTTAAGGCATCCGTGTCTAACGGTAGGTTCTGTGCATTTTTGAAGATGCAAGGTACTTGAGAATAAACTGGGAATTCAACAAAAGAGGGGACCCAAGATGGCCTGCTCAAGATTTGAGAGGATGAAGAGAAAATAGGCCTGTTGGCATTTCAAATCCAGGACAAAGGATAGAGTTATATGGGAGGAGCCCCAAAGCCAAAATTTAGCAGCAGGGGATAGGTGAGGTCGGGGAACCACCATGACCAGGGGCTAGAGGGCCTGTGGTTGACATGGTCGCTCCTCCGCCATATTCTGTGACCCGATCACAAAGCTGGAGGTCAAGATTTGATTGGTTTGAAGACTCAAGCCTAGAGCAGCCCACTGAGAATTGAGGCTGAGTACTGTGCTAATAATTTTTAAGAGTCTGATCACTGTTAACTTGTGCCAAGCTGAATTCGTACTGTATGGCTAACCTAACTTGACTAGCGGGATAACAGGATTTATGGTATGAAGTGGCTGCCCTTGAAACAGACGGTAGCAGGCGCTCTGTCAGTGGATTTTAACTGCTGCCCCACAAAGCCACGAGATTCAGTGGAGACCACCAGCAGAAGAAAAGAGAGAAGGGCCAAGCGGGTGGGTATCTGAGGTCCTCACCCTCACTCCATCCAGGGAAAGCTCCACTCCGTCTGTTTTAAATAGTGAAGCCCCTGTCTAACTTCTCACCCTAAAAAAGTCAGATTCTGTTACTGAAAATTTTTGAAAAACAATGTGCCAAGAGGCAGGGGTCCCTGGCCTTAGTGCGCAAGATAGGCCTATTCCTAAGAATGTCATCGGTGTGAATTGCTGCCACTTCGACTAAAGAACACAGTTCCAATAGGGACGTTAACTTAGACAATTGGATTGACCATACATACCAAGGGTTTTGGGGTTTTTGTTGGTTTTGTTTTTTGTTTTTGTTTTTTTGTTTTGGGGGTTTTTGTTTGTTTGTTTGTTTGTTTTTAGTCCACTAAATGGGAGAAGAGAGAGGAGACCTTCTTCAAGTTTCTATAATATTAATCTCATGACTTTACATTATAGGCCCTCTCCTTCTCTGACACTAAAAGCAGAGACAGGGTGACTGTGGGACTGTCCAACAGAAGTCACTGAAATGACAGGGAAATTTGGCTTGTGTGCCTTTGCCCAGGAGGGGATTTGGTGGCACCATCAACCAACCTCCAAAGGCCACGATGCTGCTCTGTGGACCTGCGCATCCATGCCCCTCCTCTTCACCACCATTGGCCAACTCCATGCCCCCCAAGCCCAAAGCCATTCAGATTCTGTTTGGGTGATAGTTAACACGTCTAACCACTTCACCGAAAGACCAACAAGGGGAAACCACCAGTGAGAAAGAAAGTTAGCTTATTACAAGTTCTGGCCACCTCACACCTTGTGTTTGTTCACTGGGTTTGCCAGAAAGTTCCCTTCTGACAGCCTAATTTACAACTCTCCTGGAGCTGCCAAATCATCACCCAGCAGACTTCTGTTACTCCTGCTCTGCTACGTGGCTCTGGCCTCCTCGTGGAGCATTAAACAAAAGCGCTCAGACCAAGCACAAGTGTGACCCACATCAGGCACAAATAATCCCCACCTGTCACTCACGGCCGCACTTGGCAATTGACAACAATAATGTGGGCGGCCAAGTAATGACAGCAGGGAAGTTGGAGGAAGAAATTTTTGAGTTTCAATCTAAATGCTTGGCACGCCGTCTCGCCAGAAGACTGAGCTCCTCACAGTCAAGAACGGAGAACTGTAAAAAGTGTGTAGATTAAGGGCTCCGAGGTGCCTATCAAGGGTCTCATCGTTGTCAAAAAAATGTTTTATTTAGTAGGCATTCAGAGTCCCTTGCCCTCAGGTGGTTCCTGGATCTCTCCCTGAGGGATATGCAAACAGAGGAGGAGTCATAAAAACCAACAAGCCACCAGCATCAGGACCAAACCCAGGACCAAACCCGTGGATCTCCTTGCCAACAGTCCTTCCGTGGCGACCACCTCCCAATGCTGGAATTGAGGCTGGTCTTCATTTACTTCCTGCTGGCTTTCTGGATTTTCTAAATTTTCTGCTATAAACACATATGCCCCTTATAACCAGAAAAACACAAATGTGGATAGAAAAAGGTTGTGGAATCAGGTTCCGAATGCAAGTCTGTCTGATGACAAATCCAGCATCCTTCCTACTACTCCTCTCTACTGCCTCTCACTCATGTCCACCTTTGACATGCTTATGCATTTTGTTTTTATTTAAGAAACAAGTGAAGAGAGTTGAATGTGTGCCAGGTGCCTTTCTAAGCATCTTCGATGTATTAACCTGCTTGAGCCTCACATCACATTGTGATGTGGGTACGGTTCATATTCTCATTCTGCAGAGGAGAAAGTGAAGGTACATAAAGCTTGGGGGAACTTGCCCAAAGCGGCACTGCTGTGAGCAGCAAAACTGGATTTCTCTTTAGGCAGCCCGGCTCTGGAGGCCATGCCATCCATTGCTCTGCTAAGCCACCTCAACCTTCTCCTACTTCAGATAGATCCACTCTGAAGTGCGTATTCTTTTCCAACCTGGCCAGGCTCCCACCACCTATGTTAGTGTCCAAGTGGGACAGTCAGGCCAAAGGAGCATCTTTATTAAGAGAATGGCATAGCTGGATTGCTAACCTCATCAGCTTTTGCCTCGAAGCCTCAGATGAGATCAACTCCAGTCCATGTCCACGATGGTGAGGAAGAAAAGATGTGAAAAGATCCCACTCCCTTAAAACATAACAACAGAATCATTTTTCTCACTTCATCCAGCAGAGATTTAAATTAAGGTCCCTGAAAATGTTTTTGCCTCCTTGATTTGTCCCTGGTTTTCTCTGTGCCTTAGATTTTACCTTCTCGGCCAACCGCTTCCCCATCACACACCTGCTGTCGACATCTCTCTCTGTAAAGAGAGTGGTCCACACCAGGCCAGACTGGTGACCTCCCTGGACCCCAGATCTTCATCTGTAAGCTACACCATGTCCATTACATCCTTTCGTCCTCAGTGACCCTGGACAGTGGGTGTAATAGGTACGCTGTCCTTGGCTTCCAAGGGAGGGCATCGTTCTCTGTAGCAGAGAGAAAAACCCGGATCTATTGGTTAGAATCCGCGGCTCCTTCCTCTTCGCCCCCAAAATGTCTAAGGGCCCTTTCAAGCTCACAGTCTGTGCTTATGTTCCTGCCTCTCGGGGCCCTGTCCCCATCAGGACGTGCTCTCTGTCTGTTGGAGCTAGCTGCTGCAGCATCCCAGCCCCCAGAGACTTTCAGGAGGCTTACTTGGTACCTGCAGAAGGCAGGGATGAAGTGCTCCCTTTCATCTTCACCCCTGTGGGTCTGGAACATCAGAGCCAGCCACCGAGAGCACGAAATTTGGTCTGGGTTTTCTGCGGGCCGCATCTGGCTGGCCTTCCCCCAGCCTGTCCCTTCCCTCCACAGCTGGTCGCCAGGAGGCTGCAGGCCTGCCTGCTGGGGCAGGCATGTGGGCAGCGGGCAGTGGGGGAGCTGAAGGATTTTCTGGATCCTGCATCAGCTCGCCCTCTGGCTTTCATTTGTCTCTTTATGTCCATCTGACATGTTATTTACATGCACCCTGTGCCATGGGCCTTTAACCTTCCTTCCAGAAGGTCCTTGCCTGAAAATCAAAGTCGCTAGCTGAAGAGGGAAAAAACTGACATGATTCAAAATGCATGGAGGGGCACCTGGGTGGCTCAGTCATTAGGCATCTGCCTTCGGCTCAGGCCATGATCTCAGGGTCCTGGGATCAAGCCCCGCATCGGGCTCCTTGCTCAGCAGGGAGCCTGCTTCTCCCTCTGCCTCTGCCCCTTCCCCTGTTTTACTCTCTCTCTCTCTCTCTCTCTCTCTGACAAATAAATAAATAAAATCTTTATTAAAAAAAAAAATGCCTGGAAACCAGGTAAGCATACAGGCTGAAAACTCACACAGAGCTTGGGACCAAAATGTGCGCCCTGAGTAGGGTAAAGATCCATCCTTCCTGAAATAGTCCTGGTTGACACCTGCTCTCCCATTGTAATCTTTAAGGGCAGCCTCTTTCATTCTCAAACGTTTCCTAGTTTGGACAATAAATTATATGTGTCCCCTACCTATGATGTGAGATCCAAGGCCACCAAATCATAGAATCTCCAAGCTGACAGGCACACCGAAGCCCTACAGGCTGGGCAGCCCCTGCAGGGCTTGGAATCCCCTTCTAAACATTGGGACAGGATTTAAGCTCTACGAAGCAGCCCATTCAGACCCACAGCTCCACAGACTTCCGAGGTTGCTCCCTATGGGTCCGCTTTGTCTCACAGGAAGACCTCAGCAGTGTGAAGGGAGAGAAGGCTGTAAACGCTTGGTCACAGGTGAGGCAGAGACACCTCGCAGAAGGGAGGAGGGAAGCAGAATGTTTGGGCGCCCAGCATGTGCCCGGCACTCTGCCAACATGTCTTCCCTCCGCTACATCCATGTGGGCAGCAATGTGGAGAAACAGGAATCACCTCCCCTCTTACCAGTGAGAAAGCTGACGCCCAGGATGGTCCGGTGAATGGCTCAGGGTCCCAAGAAGTCGCTTCAGCAGGGCTGGGATGCGAACTCCCGCTCTCTCTGAAGAGAGAGAAGCCCACAGCACTGTACCTGTTGGGCCTGGGCCCCCTGCTCGCATGCTCGCTTCACTGCCTTTCTCCCCTGCTCTTCCAGGGGCGTCGCCCTCACCTCTCCTGCCGTGTGGCAATTCCAGAAGAACACAGCCTTCGGTCAATGAGGGGCCGAAGAAATGGCCCCAAGCCACCTCCAACTAACAAACAAGTATCTGCTTCCTTCTCCATCCAGATGTGACGTGCGATGGTCCCGAATGGTGGACACGGTTATTCCATAGTCCGAGGGTTCTGTTGCCTCGTGAGGAAAAGGCAGGGGTTGAGAGAAAGGAGGAAATGTGGAGCTGCTCCGGGGTCCCTGGACTGTCACCACTGAGGCCCCATGTCCTGCCCGAGATAGTGCTTCAGGGCGGTGTCTTCTGGAAAGTACCTGAGGGATTCTCAGGCACAAGTTCTTGTGCCAAGTCCCAAAAGGCCCGGGGAGGGTGACAAAGCCTCTGTCGCACCCTGGGTCCCGGGAGGTGCTTCCAGGCGGTGGCAGGTGTGAGGGGGGCGAGCAGCGGGGAGCTGCCCCAGAGCAGGGGGGCGGGGGGCAGAGGGGCCTGCAAGGGTCCCAGCTGTAGCCACAGGCTGGGGTGAAGACCAACATCACCCCTTTCATTAAGTCTGCGGAAACAGGAGAGTCAGGAGTGAAGCAAAACTCAACTTTAAATTCAAATGTGGGTATCTTGGGGGATGCTGTGGCTTGAGACAAGGCTAGGTAAGAAGAGTGGGTCAGCTTGGGTTGTTTTTGTTTTGTTTTGTTTTTCCCCCAAAAGCAAGCAACAGTGGAGTTGGCACAAAAAACCAGCAAAGGGGGTGAGAGACCCGTCGAAGAAGTGATGCTTTTGAACCACTGAGGTAATGAGAGTGAAAATAAAAATGCATGTGGTCTGTAGAGAAAGCAGAGGTTCTGATCACCCCTTGGTAATCTTCGCTCTCTCGTGCATCCGAAGAATGCCGCATGCAGCAACTGTCTTATGAACCACACCGCTCTGAGCGCGCTCGTCCAGGCGCCCCGGTGGCCGTCACTCAGAAGGCTCCGAGCGTGTGATGGGGCCGCGGGGAGCCTGGCCAAGACTGAGACCCAGAGCCCGATCTAAAGGCAGGATCAGTTAGGGGGAAAGAAAAGACAAGCACGCAAATCCCTGTAAAATGGGGTAAGCCCCAAGACGAGGTACAAAGTCCCCGTAGACCGTGCTCAAAGAATGGATAAGTCATGCCTGCTGGGGGGAGGTCAAAAGAGACTTCATGGAGATTGGAGATGGCTTTTGAGATAAGCCTGGGAGAGTCGGTAAAATTTCAGTGACCAAAAGGCAGGGATGGAGGCGGGGGGCACGGGAGACATTCCAGAGAAGGAGAAACTCTCGAGCAGGGGCACAGAGAGCAGGAAGCAGGGTGAGGGTAGAAAGTCCCTTCTCTGTAGCTGAGAAGTGGAACGGAAGTCAGGCAGAGGATTAGGCTTGGCCTCCAAGAGACACTAAGGACATTCTACTTCCTGTAGTGGGAATGGGGGTGGGGGGCGGCACTGGGCAGTTTCAAACATGATCCGATTGGCACTGGAGGAAACCGAGCCTGGAAACGTGCTTGGAGGAGAGTGTCTTGTTGCCCCAGTCCTGGTTACTGTGATTGCCTAGGACTAGTGTAATAAGATTGTGCATTTGAGGGATCAGAATGATGGCTTTAGGGCGCCTGGGTGGCTCAGTCGTTAAACGTCTGCCTTCGGCTCAGGTCATGATCCCAGCATCCTGGGATCGAGCCCCACATCGGGCTCTCTGCTCGGCGGGAAGCCTGCCTCTCCCTCTCCCACTCCCTCTGCTTGTGTTCCCTCTCTCGCTGTGTCTCTCTCTGTCAAATAAATAAATAAAATCTTTTAAAAAAATTACCTTTAAAAAAAAAAAGAATGATGGCTTTACAGAGAGACTCTAGGACCTGGGAAATGATAAAGTGGAGACAGGAATGGAGATGATCCAAGGACCCTTGGATAACTAGACCCCTCCTGTTCCTCTGATATGTAGTAGTGATACATTAATTATATTATATTACATTATATTATATATTGCATATTATAATACAACTATAGTCCATATTATTTAATTGTATTATAATTAATATTATCATATATATTTATTATATTATATATGAATATGTAATATAATATGTTATATATTTATATTGCATTAGTATATTATATAATTAATTGTATATGTGTATTGTTTATGTATAATGTATAAAACAAATTATATAGTAAAATACATATATTATATTATATATATATATATTATATACAGTGAACCATTGCCGTTTGGCCTATTGCATCTTGATCTTTTGCTCTGCATAGGTTTGCATGTGTAAATCTGCAGATAACAGGTCACCCATTTTCCCTTCCAAAATGCGGATCACCCTCTTTGTCTTCTGTTCTTTTCACTTCCCTTGCTCTTTTCTCCTGACCTTCTCCCCTCTGATGCGGCTAGAGGCTAGTGTGGGCCCCTGAGGCATTTCTATTTATATTCCATCACTTCTAAATGTTTGACTTGGCCAAGGACATCAGCGTGTGTGTGTGTGTGTGTGTGTGTGTGTGTGTGTGTGTGTGTGCGTGTATACACAAATATATAAAGATATATATATATATCTATATAAAATATCTCCTGTAAAAATATATAAATAAAAGGGCAGCTGGGTGGCTCAGTCGGTTAAGCGTCTGACTCTTGATTTCAGCTCGGGTCATGATCTCAGGGTCATGAGATTGAGCCCCACTTTGGGCTCTGAGCTGAGCATGGAGCCTGCCTGGGACTCTCTCTCCCTCTGCCTTGTGCCCTGCTCACATGCTCTCTCTCTAAATAAATACATAAATACAATATCTATAAAAATATATATGAGTACATGAATTACCTATTTATATATTTTTAATATATATATTTTAAACAAACTTTGCAGGTGTGATCCAAAATCCACACCTTGAGAAGGGAAGATTATCCTGGATCTTTCAGGTGGGGCCAACCCAGTCACATGAGTCCTTAGAAGTGGAGAGCCACTTTTTCTTTCCAGTTGGGCTCAGAGAGAGAGAGAGAGAGAGACTGAGGACGGAGGTCATAGGCTGTGATGTTGCTGGCTTTGGAGATGGAGAAGAGAGACGCAAGCCAAAGAATGTGGGCAGCCTCTGAACTGAAAAAGGCCAGGGAACAATTTCTCCCCGAGAGCTTCCAGAAGGAACACAGCCAGAAGACACGCGAAGGCTACATTGCCTGCCTCGCCTACCTCATCCGCTTACTAGCTGTATGGCTAATGGCCTGAGAAAGTCCCTCCAACTCTCTGAGTCTCCTTGGCCTCCACCACAATGGGGGCGATGCCTTGTCATGGAGTTAGGAGGCTCACTCAGGTTTCAGATCCATGACCTCTAGCTCCTCACGCTCAGGCCAGTCAGGAGGAAGTGACAGTGCTTCTGCAAAAGGAGCTAATTCAACATTACTGTATCAGACCATGTCCCTTTTCTACTCAGAAGCTTCCAGAGGCTCCCCTTCTTACTCACAGAAAACCGAAAGACTTCCCCTGTTCTCAAGGCCCTCCTGACACCATCTAAACCCATTTCCTCTCTGTAGGTCGTTCTACTCTTCCCCTTGCTGACTCTGCTCTTGTCACTCTGGGCGGGGCACACCAGGCGGCTTCCAGCCTCAGGGCATTTGCATGTGCTGTTCGCTCTGTCTGGAATGCTCTCGCTTCATATCCATGTGGCTTTCTCCCACAACTCAAATATTACCTTGTTTTTGAGACTTCCCTCGTAACCCAACTTACAGTTGCAGGACCCCCAACCAAACGCTCCTCATGCCCTCCTCCAGGCTTCTCCATAGTAATTCGGCCTCCTAACATAACACCTATTTCATTCATTTTCTTTCCTTGGTTTCCTCCATTGGGATGTAAGCCCTAGGAAGGCTCTTCATGGAGGACATCCGATAGGTAATTGAGAAGTATGTTTGAATGAATAAATCAGAGGTCACATGACACTATAATCAGGAAATAAGTATCTATAATCAGTGTCTCCACTAAAGACCCATCCTTCCAGTTACAAATGGAAAGTGAAGCCAAAAGAATGGGTAACTGCCCTGTCAATGCACAAGAAAGAAAAGCTAGGAGCAAATCCTTGACTGATCTCGCTGAGCCCCACCAGCCCAGAAGAGGGGTGGAAACATGCTCAAGTGTCTCGAGACCGAGCCCTGTGTCCTAGAGAGAGAGCAGGCCTTCCAATCTCCCGGCCTTCCTGGTTTGGGCCAGCCTCTAAAAACTGTAAGAACAGTCTGTCTCAGTGTTTCATTACTTCCGATTCCAGGCCCAGGAAAGCGCAGGAAGTGTGGGGGCGTGCAAAGAGGGAGAGAACAGAAGACATAAACTCACTACATGCGAAGGCTGAAAGACTTGCTCTGCAGCCAGTCACAGCACATGGGTCTCCATGTGCCTTCACTGCAAGCAGAAGACCAACACCAAAATACAAGCGTTGATACTCATTCATCCAACACAGATGGACTCGGGGACAACTGGGTGCCCAGCAGAAGACAGATATGGTCCATGCCCGAGTGAGCTAACACTTCACGGCGGTGCACGGTTAGAGAGACACACTCAGTTCACGTCCCATCTACCCAATATCCATGCTGACTGGGCAGAATTTCCAAGAAGCTCCCAAGACATGTTGTAGACTCTGAGGAATTGTGTGCTGGGTTTAAGGCAAGGTTCTGAATCAAGCCAATGGAGACTCTAGTCTTGGCGGTGCCATACTTATTAGACCAGGATACACCTCCTAAAGGAAGGACTGTGTTCACTTCACTTACTGCCATGTCCCCAACACTCAGCACAGTGCCCCATCCTCTCAACAAATACTCATTTCCTAAAACAACCAAATCCTCAGAGTCTCAGGATTATAATACCCACCTCATCAAGCTGTGTGAAAATAACATGAAATCAGGTATTTAAGTTCCTACCCAGTGCCTGGTACATGACAAGCATTCATTTCAATGAACCGCCTCATCGGTCAGACTGGTGGTGATATGATGGTGGAGGAGGTCTAGTCAGCTCTGGATGGATTCTGGTCCATCCCTGTATCCCTAATGTTTTGTTCAATCTGGAATTTTGGACTACGCAGGGGCTTGATGAGTTGGCCATCAGCACAATCCATTTATCTTAGCAAAGTCCTGTTCAACTTGAGCCAAAGCTCTGCAAAGGGGAAGAATGTGTTTCTGTATCCCAGCCTCCCGGGTGCATGGCGGCAGAACTGAAACAGCATGACTCCACACAGCCCACGTCGTCCCATTATGTGCGGCTGAGGTCCCTCCCCTCTGCGGCCAGGTACGGCGGTGGGCTCCAGGTTCCACTATACCTGATGAATGGATGTGTCAGAGCAAAGGTGGATGACTGGAACATTTTCCCAACCTTTTCTCTATTAGGTTTCCAAAGCTGGAAGGAGAAAATTGCTCAATGTCCTTTCCCTAACTGTTGATCCTCATGTGAGCTCCAGCTGAGCTCCCCTTGAAGTTCACATGCCCACTTTCTCAACAAGTCCAAGGCCCCATCCTGGGGGTGAAATAAAGACCGTGAAGGCCTTTCTAGAAGCGATATACTCTAGGATCCCCGCAAAGCTTTGGAGGTTCAGCTCCAAATCTACTTGGTGAAGAGGTGTGGGTCTCACACCTACAGGCTGAACCATACTTTTTTGGAACACTGCGCTCCCTCTAATACTTCTCACTCTGGTAATAATGTAAAGGAGGTCTCTTCCAGAAATAAAAGCAAAGAGCCTTGCTCAGGGCCAAAGACATTTACAAAAAAGGGGTCTGTGAGAATAAGATATGAATAAGATAGGCAGCCTTGTGTGCAATAATCATTTCAGAAGTGCTTGCTGATATGAGCGGGTTTTCTTCGGCAATCATGGTGGAAATGGGGAATGTCTCTCAAAGAAACAGAAAATGCAATGACTCAAATAATTTCAAGTAGTTGTCACAATCACCGGGTTTAGGATCATGTGCTACCTTTTTCTTATTTTAAACACTTAGCTTCCAATTAACCACCCTGATCAACGGCAGCTATTTGGTAATGAGTAGTGGGATCTTTTGATTTTTGTTTTGTTTTGTTTTGCTGTGCTTTTTTTTAGGACACGTGTTGGAGAAGACTCCTGGATGCTTCGGGAACAACTCAGAGAACTGGTGTAAAACCTTCCCACGAGGGAGGCACCATCCTTCACGCATCCGTCCTCTTCCTGAGGACCCCCTGTGTGTTATTCCGGGGGTGGGAATACGGTGGTGACTGAGGAAAGGATCCCTTGCCCCGAGGAGCTGGGGGACTGGAAGATGTGTGTAAGAGGCTCTACGTAAGCAGATACGTGCAACAAAATACAAGAAGCCTGATAAGCAAAGCACGTGAAAAGTGTGAGGCCGGGAGAGTGTGGGCCCCCTTCCTGGAGGGTGACCTTCGGACCTCATCTTAAAGGACAACTAGGAACCTACCAGAGAAATGAAGGAACAGCAGGCCAGATCCACAGGTCTGCTTCATCTGGGACTTTGTTTAATTAAGAAAAGCCGCCTGAGGGGCGCCTGGGTGGCTCAGTCAGTTAAGCGTCTGCCTTCGGCTCGGTCATGATCCGGGGTCCTGGGATCGAGTCCCGAGTTGAGCAGGGAGCCCGCTTCTCCCTCTCCCTTTTTAAGATTTTATTTATTTATTTGACGGAGAGAGACACAGCGAGAGAGGGAACACAAGCAGGGGGAGTGGGAGAGGGAGAAGCAGGCTTCCCGCGGAGCAGGGAGCCCAATGCGGGACTCGATCCCAGGACCCTGGGATCATGACCTGAGCCGAAGGCAGACGCTTAACGACTGAGCCACCCAGGCGCCCCTAAATAAATAAAGTCTTTAAAAAAAAAAAGAAGAAGAAAGAAAATTTCCTTAAACCCCATAGGAGGACCCACAGTTGCCTTCAAAATGATACAGTGATACACCTCATTCTGAGATCTTTATACACTACTTCTAGAGCAAGAGATAATTTTTCTCAGTTGTCTCTTAGGTAAACCTTCCAATCAGCAAAATCTGAGTCCATCGATCCTAGGATTGGACTAGAAGAAAGGCCAGTGCAAACACGGCAAGAGCCTTGCTGTATGCAAGGTGACTTCACCTCCCGCCCCCCACCTTAGACTTGAAATTGAGAAACCCAGAGATGGCCACAGCCCCAGGCCACTGTGTGCAGAAATGGGAAATGTCACTCACCGGGGCCTCCCTCACATGTAACCAGAATCATCAGCCTATAGATTTGGGAACTAAGTGGCTTGACCATTTTGCACGTAAGCCCTACACATTGGTCCAAAGAAGACCAGTGAGCAACAATTCAATTTAGAGTTCACTGAACCCTCTGGTTTGGGAAGGAAATTGCTGGTAATCAATTGCAGCAAGCACACAGGCTCAGGGCCAGGAAGAGAAAAATCACTTTAATGGGCAAAGCAGATGTTGCTAAATTCATTGCAAAAGTGAGGTGGGCATTGAGCCAGGCCTTGCATGAGAGATGCTGATCTGTTCTTCTGAATGAAGAAAACAGAGACACTTCAAGGGGGGGGGGGCATTCTACAAGGGAAGCCAGAGGTCTGTGTCCCCGTTAGATTAAATAAAAGAAAAGGCACCGTGGTGTTCAGGTCTCCTCTACCATTACAGGACTTCAAGTTGTTAACATCTCTTAAGGACTTTAAGCAAATCCAGAATACCAGCTAAAAACTGTCTGGGAAGTCTTTATTCTGTTCCAAGGAGACCACGTGGTATGGGGGGAGGACCGGCGTTTCAGCATCAGACCTGTTTCTTCCATCAGTGAGTTGGCTCCACCATCAAGAGGTTGTATGGCACTGGGCAACGTTCTTAATCTCCCTCGGTCTCAGTTTTATCAGCTGTGAAATGGGCCTACTCTCACTGACCCTTCAAGAGCAGGTGTGAGGATTAACAAGAATGTCTCTAAAGTACAGTGAAGAAGCTCCCTCAAGCAATGGCATGTTTTCAGAGCCCTGATGAGAGCAGAGCCATGAAGATGTAGGAGAGTGGGCTCCTGGTGGATTGGCAAGGTGAGGGGAGGCTGAGTTTCAGGTCCGGAATCAGCTCGCTTAGCCACTGCCTCTCGATAATGGATGGCATCACAGGCCCTATGTTCTTTCGTATGTTTAGGTGGAAAAATATCTCTCCGGCATAAGAGAGTTTAAAGAGTGCAGCACAAGGCCCCGGGAAGGTCACCAAGTGTATTAAGAATGTTTATATAAAGTAGCTTCAAAATGCAAGCCCCCTACAGAAAGAGTTGATTCCAATTTCCCAAATCAGAGACGTTCCTTCCTTACCAAAGGCGAACCAGAGCCCCTCCTCTGGACCCCACCATTTCCACTTACACAGACATTCCCCCAGTTCTTACCACCTGCCCGAAATCTCTCCTGGGATGAGATAGATTTAATGTTAAACGTATTTGTGAAAACCTGTAAGGGCAACTTGCTCAGTTCTTTGGCTTGTCCTCGCAAATTGTCTGATGTGGGTCTTTACCTGAATCATGTGGGTCTCTCCTAAATGTTTTGTAACTTCCTGCGGTTCAGATATTAATCTTGAACTAGTTAAAATGTCCAAACCAGAAGGCAGAGAGACCAGAGGACTCAATCATTGTGTGACCTTGAGCCCGTTTCTTACCCTTTGTAAGCCCTGGTCTCCTTGTGTGTGAGTTGCAGATAATAATAGTCCCTTCCTCCTCGGGCTTGTGTGAAGCTTTGTAAGATCTATAAATCTAGCAACTATAAAGTGCTTGGTGCTACCATGTTGGCTGAGTAGAAACCATCACTGTCTTAAAGCTTCTTCAGCCAGACTAGCCAACTGCCCTCATGTCCCCTGAGATTTCCAAACCTCAAGCCATTTCCATAAAGTGGCCCCTCTTCAGAAAGCCATGTCCCACTCAAAGCAAGCCATCAGCTTTAGAATGTTCCCGATAAGTCAGCAAAGCTGCCGAGGGACTTTGGCAGTGCATTTCTCCAGGCTGGTGGGAGGAGGATGTTTACCAGAGCACAAAGGCCAGGTCCCGAGCAGAGAACATTTTGGCCCAGAGAGAGCCCGGAGAAGGCATTTTTGCCAAGCGCAGTCTCCGTTCTCAGGTCCTGAAGTCAGCGTTAAAAACTAAACAAACCTTCCCGGGTTCACATGTGTTTACTTTTGGCAAAAAGCAACTTCCTGTTTGAAAGGAAAGGGGCAGTAAAGCCTTCTATAGCCTTCTTGGACATAAAGTCTCTCCTCAAAACAACTGATAGGCTCAGCATAAATGAATCAAACATACACAATGAGAATCTCCCTTCCCCTCCGAATGTTCACGTTTTAATAGGGAACACACTCGACAAAACCAAAACAAATATTTTTTCAACTGTTGGCCCATGAGAATTGTTTAGGCCATTTCTTCTTCTGAGAGCAAGAAAAACAGACATCAGGAGGGAGCCAAGTTACATGTGCTGTGTCAGAGAAATCACTTCTACACACTTGGGGGGTTGAGATTTCTGTGACACAGAAAGTCACAAAGTTTAAGTTCCCACAGCCACTCTGACCACATTCCCCAGCATGAATACAGAACAACTGGGTCTTTCATTATATGACCATGTCCCCAGCCACACCCCGCACGGTCCCAAATTCCCTTGGATGGTCCCGTGCCCTGTGCTCAGGGTTTGCAAACAGACTGACAGCCCCTCACAAATCCACCGTCACCCTTTACAAGGACCCTAGAGAACTTCTTCTGTGTTTGTGGGTGGGGAAGGGGGCATTTTCTGTGATTTTTGTAGCAACTAGCAAAGTTAGCCTAGACTTTGAGCTTGTTTCTAATCCAAGGGCTCTCAACGTACCTTGGATCTTTAAGTCATGAAATATTAAGTTTGTAAAGGATCTTAAAAATCATCTGGTCAACCCCTCGCTGAACTATTGCACTTATCCTCACATTCTCTAACACAGTACCATGAACAGAGTAAGGGCTCAGTAACGAGCAAGTTAAAGAGCTGTTCTAAGTCTACAAGATCGGGAACAGTGCATTGCAGTCCTGACTCTGGGTTCTGCCCGCTCCCCACAGTCCTACCTCTTGTGTAAGCTCCTTGAGGCTGCAGAGGAAGTGACTTACAGTTCTTTTTGACCATCCTGTCCTAAGCATTGAACTTTGCAAGCACTCAATAAAAAATTTTGAATGAGTAAAGGAAGTAATGAATGATGATGTAGATGATAGCAGTTACATGGATGAGCTAACTATGGAGGGTCCCCCCTGGCTTGTAATGATTGGATTTAGGGGTTTGGGACTTCATGATGGTTGTGAAGACAATATGCATTCAGTAGAAGTCACCCTTTGAATTTTGAATTTTAATCTGTTCCGGAGCTAGCGAGACAATATGCAGTACAATCTTCTCCCGGGATGGGGAGCAGCAGCCTCCAGGCAGACCCCCCCATCATGAGGGCCAACAGCGTGCACACTTCCCACCACTCTGCCCCCACACAGCCGTCCTGTTTGTCACCTCGGCACAGTGCTCAGTAGATTACCTGGGAGAGTCAGCCCTGTGTTATCAAATAGACTCTGTACTCGATGCTCTAGCCCACCTGCAGGCTCCCGCGCATGTTCTGTGCACAGTGAAGGTTGGCTTAGCTAAGCTGGGAGGTTCAGTGCCGGGTGTGTTAAATGTATTTTCAATTTATAATGTTTTCTATTTGCAATGGGTTTATCAGGACGTCGCCCCCTCGTGAGTCAACAAAGATCTATAAATACCATTATTTTATCTTATTTTATTTTTTTTTAATATTTTATGTATTTATTTGTCAGAGAGAGAGAGAGAGAGAGAGAGAGTGTGTGTGTGTGTGTGTGTGTGTGTGCGGCAGGCAGAGGGAGAAGCAGGCTCCCCACTGAGCAAGTAGCCTGATGCAGGACTCAATCCCAGGCCCTGGGATCATGACCTGAGCCGAAGGCAGACTCTTAACTGACTGAGCCACCCAAGCACCCCTATTTTATTTCATCTTAAGTAAGCTTTATGACTAACATGGGGCTTGAGCTCTCAACCCCGAGATCAAGAGCCACACGTTCTTCTGACTGAGCCAGGCAGGCACCCCTGTAAATATCATTCTTGAGGGATTTCAATATTATCCTGCCCGAAAAGGAAAATTCTTTCCTTCTCTAGGACGCTGGATTTAAGGAGAAGTGGATATGTGCATATTCCATACACTCCTTTGACCCTTCCCTTTCAGCGTCTAACTGGACAAATATAAAATGAGAGAGGCAGTTAGGACAGGAGATATCACCCCCACCACCGCGCTGCCAGTTCTCTTCCTACAAACCAAGGCTACCCAAGTCTATCGCTGACTTACTTACACCTTTAATGAAAATGGCTTTAACCTACCTACCCATTTCATCTGCAGCCTCCCTACCAAGGGAACCTCTCCTAGTTTTTGGACTCAGTGAGATCTTTCATTACATCATGCTCATGGGCATACGCTGTGGGCTCTGTGTGAAAAATGCTAAGCTATAGCTGTGATTACCATGACCACCGCCACCACCACAACCACCAACCCCCACCGCCATTTCCATTCAAAACCAACATCACCACCACCACCAGCACGGCCCCTCCACAACCTCCACCACCCAGGGACTGCCACCTCACCACTACCCCTTTAAACTTGAAAAAAATTTTTTTTCTTCCTCTCTTAAGAGCCAGCTTAAATGGAACTCCCTAAATCCCTCCAGAATCTGGAGCCAAGCCCCTCTCTGAACTCCAGCAGTTGCTTGTTCTCAAAGATGTAACTACATCTAGCACATTGCATTTTAGTTTATTCTACTGCATATCCTTTCTAGCAGCTCATATCCTCTGCTGGACCCTGAATCCCTGACTGAGAGGAAATATTTAGGGAGAGTCTGAACACAGATCACAGAGCAATAAGGGTCAAGAGGAAGGAAATGTATCAGGACTGGTGGCCCAGAGAGCAGAGTGGGGGGTGTATCTGCCCAAGCAAAGACCGGAGGGTTTCAAGAGTTACTGACTTTGCCCCTCAACAAAGCTTTACTAGGACTGCTTTTATAGCCTGCCTCTTCCATCTGTCTGGGTTTCTCACTTTCATTCAATTATTCATTGAACAAAATCATAAAGTTCCTGTTCAGGGGCGCCTGGCTGCCTCATTTGGTGGAGCATGTGACTCCTGATCTCAGGTTTGTGTGTTCGAGCCCCACATTGGGTGTAGAGATTATTTAAATGTTAAAAACAAATAGGGACGCCTGGGTGGCTCAGTCGGTTAAGCATCTGCCTTCAGATCCCAGAGTCCTGGGTTTGAGCCCCATGGCTCCCTGATCAGCGGGGAATCTGTGTCTCCCTCTCCCTCTGTCCCTCCCTCCCATTTGTGCTCTCTCTCTGTCTCTCAAATAAATAAAATCCTTCAAAAATTAAAAATAAATAAATAAAATAAAAAAAAATAAAGCACCTGTTCAGCACGAAGATGGCAGATATGTCGGGGAGATAAACAGCCCACTCTCACACAGGACTAGAATAGGGCGGGGGTGGGGGTGGGATTGTATGGGCAGCCGCCAAAAGGAAGTGAGGTTTAGATTGATATCTGACGGCTGAGTAAGGGCTAGCCAGGTAAGGAGAGAAGAGTTCATGATATGGAAACAGATCTTTTGTTTTTTGAACACACTAAGCTTATTACCATCCAGCCCCCTGAAATTTCCAACCCCACCATCTGGAATGCTATGCTTTCTATGGATCTTTACATGGATGGCTTCTCTTCACTCAGGTTTTATCTGGGATGTCACCTTCACAGAGAGACCTTGCCTAACTACCCCACCCGAAGGATCCCCTTTCCAAGTGCTCTCTAGCACGGTGCTTCCCAAATATCAACATGTACCAGAATCATGGGGATCGTGAGGGGCATCTTGTTAAAATGCAGACTCTGATTCAGGTGTCTCCTGAGATCCTGCATTTTAACAAGCTCATTGCCAACGATATGCCAGAGGTATGATGCTGCCGACCCAGGCACCATAATCTGGGTAGCTCTAGCTACAACATATCCTCATGACTGGTCTTACTTCATAGCTCTTAACACCACAAAGACACCTTGTTCATTAATTTTTTCTATATATTGTCCTCACACACACCATACCCACTAGGATATGAATTTCATAAAATTAGGTATATGTTTTGTCCTTTGCAACATTGTATCCCCAGGACTTGTCTATAATAATAATTGCATATCGAATATGAATGAATGGATGGATGGATGGAAGGATGGATGGATGGATGGATGAGTGAATAATAAGGAGTTTGCCTCCTAGCTCCGGTCTACACCTTTCTCCCATACCCTAGGCCTCTATAGAAAGACATCAGCCCTTCATGACAAAGACCACTGTAGGAAGTCTTGAGAACCGGCCAATGCCATGAGTGTGGGTCAGCATAAGCCAGGGTTTCATAGCTCCTTCCTCCTTCCTCCTTAATTCACCCCAGCAGCCACCATGAGCTCAGCTCAGCTCTGGGAAGCTCCGTCCTTTCCTGCTCAGCCTCCAGGATAAGCCCTCAGTGCTTCCAGTCCATGCTACCGTCTCCACCAGAACCTTGACCCAAAGGAATTCTTGTGTTCTATACCATCTTTTCTTGCAACTGTCTGGCTTTTACTAAGCCCCATGAGCAAGAGCCAATGTGTGCTCTTGAGATTATTCTTGAAAAAGCTTCTCTCTGGTCAGATCAGTGTCTCATTCTGCTGCTCCATGAGTCTTTCAGCCTGGCATGGAGCACACATCCCAGGTGCTCATGTTTCCAAACCAGCTTCCTCTTTCTGGACACCGTCTTCTTTCTCCCTGACTCAGGGGGCACAGATCATCGTTTCCAAGCAGAGGAACATCCCCTCAAGGTCAAGTTCTGTGCTTGGAATGTGGAATTCCAGAGGACAGACACAATCCTAGTTCCGGGAGACTGAAGGTTGTATCATAGAGGGAAAGTGGCCCGCACGCAGAAAGAGCAATAAGCTCTCAACACAGGCTAGATAAAGCCCCAGATGGATGGTGCCCAACACCATCCGTGAGATGTGCTCAGGAGGCCCACTTTCCTGACACATATTGATACATACCAACTCCCCCCTTTAAATTCTGTTCCTCACCCCGTTTTCCATTTAAATATTTGTGCAGGGAAACAAACAAACAAAACAAAACCAAAAAACACCTAAAATCATCTGATTCTCCTTCCTTGCTTCCCCTACATCCAGTGTGAATCAGAATTCAATTGGTGTGAGATAAACAACATGTAACTTGCAAGGATTTAACCAAATAGGCATTTGATTCTATTTTTTCATGAATGAAGACCAAGGGGAGAAGCAGTCCAGGCTGGGGCAGCTGCCCCAGCATGTCAGCAGAGATCCACCTCCTAATTTTTTGTCTCCTGAGTGGGTGACTCTGTCCTCATGTTTGTTGCCCCTTGTCCTCAAGATGGCTGTTCCATCCACACCAGTGTCTGCTATCCAGGTAGGGAGAAGGAAAGCAGCAAAAGGAAAAAGGTATTTGACAGGTGAATATACCTCCCCTTAAAGAGCTTGTCAAAACTCCCTGTCTGGCAATTCCCTCTTCCGTCTTGTTGGCTAAAGCTATATCCCAGGGCCACCCTCAGCTGCAAGAGAAGCTGTAAAATATAGCTTATTTTTTTAGTTAGACATACTGTCACCCCCAAGACATTTATATTATAGATGTTATATAGTGTACACTACATAGCATTAAATTAGTAGGGAAGAAGGGGAGAATGGATATTGGGAAATCAATCTGCAGTATCTGCCACAAAAACCCATCAGCAAATTATTCTTCCTACCTCCAAAATACGTCATAAATTCATCCCTTTCTCTGTCTACACTTCCAGCAGCACCATGTTCCTTCTACCAGGTTACTGTAATAGCCTCTTAAGTTAATTCGATTCTCCGGTTGCAGGTCCCTGATTCTTTCCACACCACGGGCCAGAGGGATCCTTTAAAAGCATGCATCAGATCATGTAATTCTTGTGTTGACATGCCTGTTACGTGTCACTGCACGGAGAATAAAATCCGAGCACCCATCATAACCTACAGTCCCTGTATGATTGCACCCCAAGCCATTGCTCCGCTTTCTTCACTTTGCACTCCTGCCTCATTCATTCATGCGCTCATTCCCCGAAACGCATTTATTGAGCACCTACTATGTATAAAGCACTGTTTGAGGCACTGGAGATAAAGTAGGGAATGAATCAGACAAAAGCAACTTCCTTCATGAAGCTCCCACTCTCCTGGAGGGAGACAGATAATAAACAGCACGTGTAAGTGAGAGAGTTAGTGCGTTGGATGGTCGCTAGCCACGCATACTGCTCCAGCCTCACTGAGGGTCTCATCTGCCCAAGAAGCTCTTCCCTCACCGCCCCCTACAATCCTCCCCTTACATCCTCCGGTATCACCTTAAAGGCTGCTTCTCCAAAGAAGTTTTCTCTAAACACCCGTTCTAAAATAGGACCACCTTGGTCTTCTTTGTGGCACTTAGCACATTTTGAAATTGGACGGATGGATAGATAGCATGTGAATTCCTGTGCTTACCTGTTCATATCGGTCTCTCTCACCGAGAATTTACTTCCGTAATTGCAGAGATGTGTCGACTCTGCTCTTGGTTCCAGCCCCAGGGCTTAGCACAGTCAACGCTTGACATACGGAAGCACTTAATAAATATTTGTTGATGGATGAGCAAATCAGGGAAGGAGTGAAGTGGATGGATATGGGCCTTTGGAAAGCAATGTCAGCAACAGATCAGCAGAGAGAGGGAAAAGGCTTTCGTAAGCAGAGGGAACCATGTGGGCAAAAGCAGAAGGGCGGAAATCGACTTGGTCTGCTGGTCAATTGGCAATTTGGGACCAGAATCCCTGAGAGGAGGTGAGAGAGGAGCATTGGAGACAGGTGAGGGAAAGCCCCATGCCTGGCCTCATTTGGGGCAGCATTAAAAATAAACAAATGGAAAGCAAGCACACCTTCACAGACCTGCACCACAACTCTTTGGAATAACTTGCATGTCCAACCCGAAGTCACTCCAAAAAGTCATTGGAAATCAAAAGGCAAGAAAAATCCACATACTTGGGATTACTCCATGCTTGGCTTACCGATACCCTCTTTTTTCCTACCGATTTAATATATTTTAAAATAAATTTTTATTTGTAAAAGTAATACATATTTATTGTAGAAAATTCAGAAGTCACAGAAAATGAGGTATCGGTCCTATGAACATGAATACGGGCTTTCACCAAGAGGGGAGCCCCTTTCCTCAGAGGGGGTGGCCACGCCCGTGACTAAGCCCCTGGGACAAACGCAGGAGGAATGGCTAACTTCAGTTTCCAATGAGCTCCTGGCATGGGACCCTGGAAAGTGGCTTTATCCCTCTACCCTTGGTTCCTTATCAGTCACAGAACGAATTTTCTGATGAGTGGTTTTCAAAGTGTGTTCCTTAGAGCTTTGTGGAGCTTTCCAGAAAAGGTGTGGGCTCAGCTGTAGCTTTTTATGACTTTAGACAAAGCATTTCACCTCCCCATGCTTGTCTTTTCATGCATAAAATAAGGCTTGAATCACCTACTGTATTGGATGCAGGGAAAATGCAATTATTTCACACACGTAAAAATGCCTAGCACACAACAAGGGACATAGTGGGAGCTTACTTTTCCTGACTCCCTACTGTGTGCCAGGATCGATGCAGCATCGTCTGGGGCACATTCCAATATTCAATCTGCTCGCCAGTCTAGGAGATTGGCACTTTTTAATAAACATCTATTCTTGTCCCCATTTTGGAGACGGGAAACTAAGGTTTAGAGATCAAGTAATTTCTCTTTTTCAATTTCGCACAGATCTTGGATTTGATCCCACATAGCTGGATTCATGAAACTAACTGCCGCTCACCTATTTTGAGTGCCTGCTTGATGGTGGATACTGTTATAAAAGCTTTGGTTCATTTAATCCTTAGGTCAAGACAACGGAGCCAGCACTACTTTTACAGATTGGGAAACTGAGTCACAGGGATGCTGAGTTCTAAAATAGCACTGCGCTTTTTTAGGCTGATTGCTTAGAACTGGCTATAGTTTCTCTACTGGACATTAGGAGCCTGTACGCTTAGTTGTCTAACTGATCCTTCCAAAGACATGGAAAAAGAATTATCCTCTCAAATGAGAACTCCCAGGGGACGAAGTGCATTAACTCAAAATTGACAGCAACAAAGGGTAACTATCCACCAACCCTCCCCTCTGGCTCCCCACATCCATTCAATGACGGGTCCCACAGTCTCACCTCCTGAATATTTCTCATGAGCATCCCTGCCTCTCCATCTGGCTCAATTGCTCCAATTTGGGTCATTCTGTCTCTCCACAATCTCCCACCTCGTCTCCCTGCTCTGGTCCCAACTGCCCCTGGTCCCCTTAAACCCACCCGCCACACTGCGACTCCCCACTGAAACGGCTCCCTCACGATCTATAGATGAAAGTCAAGCTCCACACCCCTACGTTTGTCTCCAGCCTCATTTCCTAGCTTAGAACCTATATCTGAACATCAACCCATCGCTCCCAGGACCTCTCACCCCCAGTGTTGCTCCCCACCTTTGTGTCTTCTTAAACATTCGCTCTGCAAAGAAACCCTGCCCTGTCCTTCTTCTTGGAACTAACTCATTCTCCTCCTTCCCTACAGAGCCAGGCTAACCCATGTACCCTCTGCCAGGCAACTAATGCACCCTGCATTCTTAGCACATTAAGCTGAAGGTGTCTGCTTATATGTCTGTCACACACACACACACACCCGCCCCCATGCATTTCCCGAGGACATTTATTCCTCCCGTCCATGACCCTTGTGTCATAGAGTGTGTGTGACACAGAGTAAGCACTCAATAAACCTTTGTTAAAGAATCGAACCAGTCGGGAAATTTGAGATAATAATGTGCACTGTGCAAATATGCAGCATGTCATCAGGTATATTTGCACTCAAACTCTCCTAAGTTTGAGTGTAATTATATTCTATTAAACAGCTAACACAAACCATTGGCTCTTCTAAGCGCTTTTAATCTTCCCGATAGCCCTATGAGGTGCTGCTACTGTCCCCACTTTACAGATGTAAAAACCGAGAGAAATGAAGCAACTACTCCAGAGTCGCAGACCTCATACTTTGTAGGGCTGTGGTTGGAATCTGACTGTAGGGTCACATTCTCAACCGAGAACCACAAGACTGTAATGCCCACCAAAAAGCATGCATCATAAACTCATGCATCACAGCAAAAATAAGGGCTTAACCTCTGTCTTGAAAAGAGAACCAAGAGAGAGCTGGAATCTGCAGACACTGTCAGGGCATGGCTGGGGTCAAGAAGAGAGAGTCCCCGGGGAATACGCTTCTACGTGTAGCTCCTGTCCTGCAAAACGAGGAGCTGGTGCCCTGGCCGCCTCATTTAAGCTACTGCTCAGCAGCTGAAGGCAAAGACCTTGGGGTCACACAGTCCTGGTTTAAAGTTTCAATTCCAGGGGCGCCTGGCTGGCTGGCGCCTGGCCAGTCAATGAAGCGTGTAACTCTTGATCTTGGGGTTATGAGTTCGAGCCCCACATTGGGGGTAGAGATTACTTAAGAATAAAATCTTGGGGCGCCTGGGTGGCTGTTGGTCAAGCGTCCGACTCTTGATCTCAGTTCAGGTCTGGATCTCAGGGTCGTGAGTTCAAGCCCTGTGTTGGGCTCCATGCTGGACATGGCACCTACATACATATACATACATACATACATACATACATACATACATACACACATAAAATCTTTAATAATAAAGTTTCGATTCCATTCACTTGAGCAGCAAATAAATGACCTTGTCTGAGCCCCACCTCAGTATTCTCATCTGTAAGCTAGAGATAATGGCACTTAACCGGTTTTGAGGATTGAAGGAAATAATATAAGTTAAGTCTCTAGTGACGGGGCTGACTTATAGAAGGCACTGAAAGAAAATACTGTCATTACCGTGATGTTGAATATTATCATGCAAGCACCAAACCAGAAATCACTGCAGGAAGGGAGGCTAGAATTGACCACTCGGGAGGCAACAGGTGTTGGCGAGGATGCGGAGAAAGGGGAAGCCTCATGCACTGTTGGTGGGAATGCAAACTGGTGCAGCCACTCTGGAGAACAGTGTGGAGTCTCCTCAGAAAGTTAGAAATGGAATCACCCAGCAATTGCACAGCTGGGTGTTTATCCAAAGGATAAAATAATGCTGATTGGAAGGGGCACGTGCACCCCAGTGTTTGTAGCAGCGCCATCAACAATGGCCAGGTTGTGGAGGGAGCCCAGATGCCCATCGACAGATGAATGGATAGAGAAGATGTGGTATTATATACAATGGAATATTGCTCAACCATCAAAAGGAATGAAATCCTGCCATGTGCAGCGACAGAGATGGAGCTAGAGGGTATCATACGAAGCAAAGTCAGTCAGTCAGAGAAAGCCAAGTACTGTATGATCTCACTCATATGTGGAGTTTGAGAGGTGGAGTAGATGAACATATGGGAAGGGAAGGAAAAACAAAACAAGATAAAAACTGAGAGGGACTCTTCACTAGAGAGAACAGGCTGAGGGTTGCTGGAGGGGAGGTGGGCTGGGGGATGAGCTGGGTGGGTGACGGGGGTTGATGACGGGGGCACGGTTGTGATGGGCACTGGGTGTTGTGTGTACGTGATGGATCACTAGATTTTACTCCTGAAACCGATCCTACACTGTATGTTAACTAACTTGAATTCAAAAAAAAAAAAAAGAAATCATTCTAGGAAGGGGGAGGTCACACGGTGTACGTGGGTGCTGGGAAGCCATCCCTCCCTCTGGGAGCGGGTCCATCAGGATCTGGGAAGATATTCCTGGAGCTGCCTATGACCAGAGAGGACTGAGTGCGCATGCTTCGTGACTGGCAAGAATAACTCCGAAGGATTCACGAGGAGAAGGTCCCGGAAGGTTCCAGTTTCACGTTTCTTATTTCTTTTTCAAAAGTTAACGGATCAGATGGGGCGCCTGGGTGGCTCAATCGGTTAAGCATCTGCCTTCAGCTCAGGTCACGATCTCAGGGTCCTGGGATTGAGTCCCACGTGGGGCTGCCTGCTCAGCGGGGAGTCTGCTTCTTCCCTCTCCCTCTGTGTGCTCCCCCTGCTTGTGCTCTCTCTCTCTCTCAAATAAATAAATAAAATCTTTTAAAAAAGTTAATGGATCAGAAATGCAAGAATGGGTCAGAAAATGACATCTTTCAGGTCTTCCCACGTCTGCCAGTGCCTGGTCAGAACATCCTTGAAGAACACTTTTCCATCTGGCCCCTGTGAAAGGTGATACTTGCATGCCCTGATGTCTCATCGCTGGTATTTATTTGATCAACTGCTGGTGAACTTGGTCTTTGCAAAGACTTTTTCTGCTAGCAAGGCATTGTAGGTGGTGGATTTGAAAGCCCTGTGCGTGGGACACTACTTAAGAGTCTCTTTTTTAAAATCTTGTGATTTAACCAGACCGGGATTGGAATCAGTTAAACAATTGCTAAAAAAGCCTGAAAGAGCCTGTCCAGCCATCTGCCTCTGGTGATGCTGGGAAGCAGGGCCCAGCACGCACAGCGCACTCTCTTACATCTCATACCCTCTGCACCTCGGGAGCATCTCCTCCCTGCTTCCCGTCCCACCCCCTCCACCTCTCCCACTGTCCCTGTCCTGGAACACTCTGCTGTGAGAACATAGGCCGGGATAATAGAAAATCACATCCCCAGGGGTAACTACACTCATTTTGCTCCCTTCTATACTATGTTTTGTATGAGTACATTCCTTTTGATCTATTGAAGAATGCAACATTTGAGTATGTCAAGGAGTATTTGTATACCTCCTTGACTCAACTATAATAATAATTCTTTAAAAAGCTAATATTTCTTGAGTGTTTACCATGTTCCAAGATCTGTGTTGAGAGCTTTTTATGTATATTGTTTCATTTAATCCTCAAGATAACCTTACGAGGTAGGTACAATTATGATCCCCATATTATAACCAAGGAAACAGAACACGAGAGATAATAAGTAACTCATCCAAAGTCAACAGAGCTAGTAAAAGAAGTGGTTTTTAAACTTAAATGTGCTAAAATCTATAATAATACTCTTAACCTAGAACCTTCAACTATACTCCAATGCAAATTGTTTACTGACTGTCCTATAACAAAGCTACTTAAAGGGCTCTGACATCAGATTATGTGACCAGATTTGAGAGTTCCTCTATCTTTCTGAGACAGGTGCAGAAAAACAAATTCTCTACAGGTGGCCATTTCTCTTACAAAACCTGCACCCACATCCCAGAAGATCCCAGAGGAGCCTGGACAGAACCCTCCTGTAGCCTGGGTGGAGAAGTCTGCACCATCTGAGCTGATCCTTGACCTCTTCAGCCTGTCCTCTGTCTATGCCTCTGTTACTGTGTTTAAACCCAAAGCTACCCCTTGAAGCCCTGTCAAGACGAAGGGTTACCAAACCCAAGGGGCTTTCCTGAAACCATTTTTTTTAGATTTGGTTCGAGGGCTTCAGCCTAAGCATAGCAACACTATTTTAGAAATGTACGAGACAGATGGTGAGGGCTCTGAACCCTACGTAGCTGGGGGCACTAGACCCCTCAACAGTGAGGCACCTAGACCACTCAACAGTGAATGGAAGTGCTGTTAAGAGGCACGCTCCCTGATCCCATGTGCTCTTCTCGAGAAGGAAAAACACAACAGCAGGTTCTCCTTAGTTCGTAGTTGGCATGGGTCAAAGCACTGTCACCTGCATTATTCTGTTTAATCCTTACATCCACTCTGTGAGGTCAATACACACAAGAAACCCGAGATCTAGAGAAGCTAAGTGACTTGCTCAGCGACTACTTAGTGGCAGGATTTCAACTCAGGTGGCCTGACACTCTTATTCTTCGCTACCTCCTTACTCTAAACTCCATGAGAAAGGGAGGTGGCCAAGATCCCGGTCTCCAACATGGCCCAGTGCAGCCATCTTCATCAAAGACCCACAGGCTCCCAGATGGATGCTTTATGCCAACCCATTCCAGTTAGAAATTGCCCTTGACTGTTGTAGTTTGGCTTTTACGAGCTTTACAGTAGTCCTTTGCTGGAGGAAGACCCCACAAACACCACTGCTGTGGATGTCCAAGATCAGCTACTGGAGATATTTTTCGTTGACAGCTCCTCAGTCTCCATGGTGGTGTTCTGGATTACTCCCAGAAAGAGGGATCCTTTCCAAGACTGGATATGTAATAAGGAAGTGTACAGAATACAGAAACTAATGTTGGAATACTTTAGTGTTTCCATGAGGGTATTCCTTCCCAGCATATCCCTAGAAATGATAATGTTTTTTCTGACTCCCAAATTCCAAGAAAAGTTGGTCAAGAAATTGAGCTCATGGGGGGAAAGTATTATAATCACTCTGAGAGAACTAAAGCCTAGCAATCAACACGGAGACACTACTGATTTGAGGGAATCCACTGACATCAAACAGAAATCAAAAACAGAATGGCTGATACATGCAGCCAAGGGTTAAGGCCAACATCTCAGGGACCTGGGGCCGGGGCATGTAAGGGGGAAGCTGACCCAACCCAATCAGTTGATCTTGCTTGTAGCTGTTGCCATGTTTTGAGGTTGCCGTGTTTCAAGTGTGTGTTTGTGGTCCTGTTTGCTCTCAGTGATGGATAGTTTGGGGGGAAAAAAGTAACATTAATAAATGTATGTGCATATACTTATAAAAAATCCTATGAGTAGTACACCAAAAAATAAAATATTTCAGAAGTAAAATGAGTTCTTAAATTGGCAGTTTCAACATGAGATTCTGTGTCGTGCTGTTAACCTTGCTTGGAGATCCAATGTTACCTTATTCAAATACTGCCCAATAATGTTTGCTGGCATTTTTAAACATTTGAATATTTGCTATAAGCTCCAGCTCCTTGCAAATCCTCTAAATCAAATGTTTCTTATTTATTAAATACATTTTCTTAGACATCATCACAATAAGAATATGAAGAATGTTGAAATATTTGAAGAATAACTTAGGATTTGGAGAATTCTTAAGAATTTCTGGGAGCTCTGGTTTCTCATCCCTGAATCCCAAAGATTAAGATCTGCTGGAAATTTGGAAACACTAGAACTCTTACATCAAATGGTTGGAGTGGAAAAGGTGGAGCATCCTTCTGCATCTGCAAGAACCTGTCCTTTTTAGCTTTGGGGAGCCACAAGTCATCCCATGAGCTGACTGCTAACACATCACTGCTGGTGTGAGCTCTCAGGCAAGAGACTTGGGATCAGCTCTGAAGTCCGGGCTGCTCACTGCACTGCAGTGCCCAGAACTCAGACTGCTTTTCTCAAAGCAGCACCACACTGTCGATACGATCCACCTAGGTTATTGGTGGCACTTCCAAGACCAATAAACACAGGAGAAAGCCAAACCTAAACCCAAAGGAAAGAACAAGTTCAATTTTCCCCCAGACAACACATGAAACTTAGAATTTTCCATCCCAATTTGTACAGCAACTACCTAGAGAAAAACCTGTCTCTGTAGAGAAGACAGGGGAGTCTGAGCATGCCACAAGTTATAATACCGGAGGAGATGCAGATCCCAGAGAATATCCCACAGATGGTGAGCACTAAAGGCTCTCTGAGAACTAGGTAGGACGCCAGCAAGTCTAGGACAGAAGAGAAACTGACACACCTCTTATTTTTGTATCTCTTACCTCCTGTTTGTGGCCGACACTGAGTTCTGGAACACCTTGTCTTAGCCCTGTCCCCTGTAAGGTGAGTGCCCGTTCTTTAAGAGAAGACATTACTCTTTCACGTTTTCTACCTCAACTTTCCTTATGCATCTCGTGTAACCTTTCCCCCACGGAGCTTCGCAGCCCCCCGCCACACTCACCTATGTACCTCTTTAAAGAGGTAAATAGAGAGAGATTTTTAGATATGTTATACATAATATGTACTATACATAAATATATATAAAGATTGGTATCTATTGCAAAAATATTTTAAGTTTGAGGTTGAGAGGGCAGTAATTTATGAAGAAAAGTTGACTATGGTAGAAGACTGTTGTCTGTGGATGGACATTTTATCAAGTTTCCTCATGTACAAATGCCATCCCAGCAACAGAGCTGTCTTCAAGTTATTCATGTAGCTACTTCTCCCAAAAATGGAACTTTTTTAAAAAATAGGTTATCTTTGTGCCAGGATCTCTGTCAGTCCTTTTTTAATGCATTCAGTGTGAGTGTATGTACTGCCAAAATGTGGTCTTGTGCAGCCTTTAGTTTATTGTGTTGTAGTAATAAGTCCAAGCATTTCTCCAGAAAAGATGTGATGGTGGCACTTTCTTTTAAGGAACCAACAACAGTCTTCACAAGACAGTGCCCAACTGCAGCAGCAAGCAGGAGCTCGGTGAGGCCCCAAACCCAAGAGGAACACACAGAGTGACCCGGAGTGTGAGGTCGAGGCAGAGGAATTTGGTTTTTATTCTGTGGAGAATGGACGGTCCTTGGAAGATTCGCCTAACATACCCAAGGCAACATTTTCAGAAGATAAACTGGTCTCTTGAATCGGATGATACAATCATCTGTCAGCAGCAGTTGGCCCATTACCAAAAGTACCTCTCTACAAAGCATTTTTATGTTTTCAGTCAATTTGGGGGTATGGGAAAAGAGGTTGCAGCGCTATCGTATACATTGCTAGGAATTAGGGGATTTGAGAGAAGGTGAAGACTCAGTGGCTGGATGGATAAAGAGACCATTTTACTTCCTCTGTGAAATGAGGGTAAGAATCCTACTGCTTGAGAATGGGTGTCAAACACTCAGCCAGTTGGCTCTCCCTGGGCTCGCTAGCATCCTCCTCCTCCTTCTCATCATCACCACCACCACGACCTCCACCACCACCACCATCATCATCACCACCACCACCAGGACCTCCACCACCACCACCACTATCATCATCACCACTACCACCACCTCCACCACCACCACCTCCATCATCACCACCACCACCACGACCTCCACC
>NW_027397094.1:6906649-7166662 GCF_003265705.2 Callorhinus ursinus | reverse complement strand
CCTCCATCATCACCACCACCACCACGACCTCCACCACCACCACCACCATCATCATCACCACCACCACGACCTCCACCACCACCACCACCACCATCATCATCACCACCAGCAGCACATAGGGCTTCCCAGAATCTCTTGAAGTCCTCCCCATAGGCAGCTTCTATTGCCCTTCAGAGGGTTCTTCAGTGCTCTCTTTCTCCAGCTTGGAGAAGATCCGATCAGGGGCGGGAGCTGAGGAAATAATTAAGGAGGGAAACAAAGTAAGTGTTAACTCAAGCACAATGACAGTCCCCAGAAAATGTAAATGTGTTGGATACCCCTTGTATTATTCAGGTGCTCCTTACAGATGCTAATCCACCCCATTGGAACCCCACTACAAATGGCAACTGTCAACATACATCCTTCGTTAAACCCACCTTCAGGGAATTCTTCAGAAATGGACATGTCCTATGCACTTCCAAGAACCAAGTTAGGATCATTTGTTCCCTACTCAATTCATCTTTTACCCCCAAATGCATTCTCTTGGAGCAATCTTCCTCTTTAGAAGTTCCTCTCTTGGGTTTTAGAGAACATTTTGGCTTGAACTCTTTCTAAAATTAAAGCCAACTGCTATTGCTGTCTGACATGGTGATACTTCACTCTGACCAGAGCTATCTATCACAGCCGCATCCCAAACCACATAAGTTCTTACTGTTTAAACTGTCCTAAGCAGCTGTTAAAACATACCCTAAGATATCAAAGCCTCTCTAATTAACTTCCTGCTTCTCTGGGACTTCAAAGTCTTTCAAAAACTTTTAAATAGGGTTTTTATAGAGAATTTGACCTAATATTTAAAGAAAATTTTGCAAGCTTGCCCAAGAGACTCCAACTTCTCCTTCCCTTTTCCACCACCCTCCCCTCCCTACACTTAGAATTCTGGAACTAGCGGTGAGAACTGAGGAGAAAAATTTAAATCTGCCATAACCAAAAAGAGGAGTCTTTATGTGCATCCCGGCTATGTATCTGGCCAGTGGCTGAGAGCCTGCCTGAATAGCTCTCCCTTCCCCCACCCTCCTCAACTTGGCAGTTCTCTCCCACCCTTCAAGACCCGGCTCAAATGCACCTTCTCTGGGAAGTGCCTCTGACACCCACCCCCGCCCCACCCCGGAGCCTGCACAGCCCCCACACCCCTGCCTGGGCCTGCCCGAGATGAACTGGAAAGTGTCCATTTGCGTGTTTGTCTCCCTGTCTAGACCGTGAGGTCCACAGGGCAGGAGCTCTTCTGGATGAAGCATTGTGCTCCCACAGGCTCCACACAGACTTCTGCACATCCGCGGTCAGGGCTCCATGGGTGTCTGATAAATGACTGGATCCCAATTCCCAATTCTGGGGGAGGTAGGGTTGCTTTGGACCGGATCCGTTTCTTAATCATTTTGAATTCCCTCTCTTGGCTTTCCATGAACTTCGTAACACAGTCATGGTACTTAGCAATCACTGTTCTAAGAAACAGTGTCATAAAAATAGCCAAACCTTGGGGCTCCTGGGTGGCTCTGTCGGTTGAGCATCCGACTCTTGATTTCAGCTCATGTTGTAATCTCAGGGTCCTGGGATGGAACCCCATGTTGGGCTCCATGCTCAGCAGGGAGTCTGCTTGAGATTCCTTCCCTCTGCCCCTCCCCCCACTTGTGCACTCAATCTCTTTCTCTCTAAAATAAATGAATAAATAAAATCTCAAAAAAAACCCCAAAACTTAGAAATAAAGCAAAAAAGGGGGGAGGGGTTATGTATCTTCCCAAGGCCACCCAGGGCCCCTTTTCTAGGGCAATGCGCTTAGCTCATTCATTGTTTCTATTGACTTAAATGTCCCTGACTTAGTGAAGTTACCTGTTGTCTTACAGATTTTTGTCTGGAAGGGATGCAAATAACTTCTGCCCAGTGGGATAGATAACCCATAAGGTTTATGGCCTGTTGAACATTAACTGGTTTATATTTAACTCAGTGATCCCATCCTTACATTTCTTTATTAAATTGCCTGTAAAGACCCTCGTTTCTTAGACAGTTTTTGAGCAGGCCATAACACGGTCCCTTCATTAATTAAATGAGTTAAATAAAATCTTTGGCCGTGTTCCTTTTATGTTTCTCTGAAAGTCAAAATTTCACCTTTTTGAAAATGATTTTCAACCCAATGTGTAAGCCGAGTGACAATAAAAAACCAAAAGGTCAACGGAGTAGGGTGCATGGAAAAGTGGAGAGTCTTGGATGGGGAACGTAAGAACCCGGCCCTTTCTAGAACCTCTAGAAGCTCTCTGTTATCTGTCAGATGGGGACAACATCCTAAGGTCCCTGTGTCCTTCACTGGCATACTGAGACAACCAGGTGGGATGGTTGACTTTAAAGAACTGGGTAAAAGTCTCAACCAGTTCCGCGTGGGGCATTTGTTATATAGGAAGGGAAGCTTCCCCATCAGAAAACAGTGGTCGGGAAGGCAAGACACGGAAGGAGACCGGAATGAATGCAGATGGGAAGGAGTTGCTGCCAACCCCCAGGCGAAGCCACAGTCCCCTCTGGCATGGATGTCAGCTGGATGTCCCCATCCATTCACCTCATAGCAGCTGATGTTCTTTCAAAAGTGAAGAGAGATCATGTCACACCCCTGCTTCCAGCTCTCCAGAGGCTTTCCAACACTTCGAGGATAAAATTGAAGCTCCTTTTCTGGCCTACAAGGTGCTCCGTGCTCCAGCCCAATGGCTAACTCCCCAAGTTCATCTCAAGCCTTTCCCACCCGCACTCGCTTTGCCCCAGGTCATCTCAGTGTTGTGAGCTTCTTCAGACATGCTCAGCTTTCGCACCTCAGGGCCTTTGCACTTGCTCTTCCTTCTGTCAGAAAATCTCATCCGTCTCCCCCTTTCTCCACACAACTGGCTTCTTCCTTTGACTTTAATTTAAAGTTCACCCTCCCACAATGGTCACCCCTACCCATCCTTTCTAAAGCATACCTACCCTTATTCTGTCTCTCAGGACCCTGTTCTTTCCCTGCCCAGCACTGCCAGGATAGGACTATAATTGTGTGTTGTCTGTCTCCCCTACCATCAGCAGAGACTGTCTCTCGTGGTCATCCTCCTGCCCGGCACATACCGGGCGCTCGGTACATCTGTGTTGAATAAATGAGCGTAAAGGCAGGAGAAATCCAGCTGGCTCTGAGTAAAGGTGCCCTGCAGCATCTGCATATATTTCTGACCCAGTGCAATGCAAGTTCCTCCATCTTCAGCACAGATTTCTAAAGACAGCAGCCGAGAAGAAAACTTTGCAAGGTCAGAGGCATCGCCTCTGAGCTGATGTCAAGAGCAGGGCTCCTCAGGGTTGCGGGGCTTCAAGAACGAGTGATAGCAGGCACCCTCAGCCAGCACCTCGTTTCGTCACGGGAAGGTGGGGCCTCTCTTCATGAGAGTTGTCGACAACAGCCCTTCCCACCGAGGATCAAGTGCTACCCAGGCAAACCTGGGGGCTGTGTGTGAAGCAGATGGCAGGAGTTCAAGACAATTTCAACAGCGGGGTGGGAAGAGAAGATCCCAGGCCCCCTCACAGAACCCCACCCCATTCGCTGCCAGCATCAGATTACAGGGCTCCCCACAACCCAGCCTGGGTTGCTCAATCAGAGCCGGCAAAGCCCAGCTCCATTTCCATGTCTGTGGTCGCTCCTCCTAGGCACCCCGATCGCAGCTAAAATAAAACGCCCCGTCCCCTTCAAGATGCTCCCATGGGCCCCTGGGCCGTGCTGGCTCAGCTCCGGCCTCCCAAGAAAAGATGCTTCGAAGGGCGATGCTTCCCAAGGGTTGCTGGTTGCCCCTCCGATCCCCAGAGTTACATGCTTGTCTGCTTTCTCATTTTTCATAGCAAGGATATCAGGCAGCCGCCGGCGAGGTCACGGCAGCACCGAGCTGTTTCCTGGGCAGGTGTCTAGTGGAGGAAAGGGCCAAAAAAGGTTGAGTTCACCATGTAGCTGGTCCCACAGATTGGCCTTGAGATCAGACTTTGCTGGAAGTCTGCCCCTGGACGTCCTTCCCCTAAAAGGCTGGTGGCCAACTGTAACCCTCAGGCAGGGGTGTCCATGGGGGACACCTTGCTTTGGAGGAGATTACTTTACCATCCAAGACAGGTTTGGGGCTGGCAAAGGACGTCTGTCTTGGAGTGTTCTCCCTTTTCAGGTGCAAAAGACATTTTTCTGGAACAGCTGGGTGGCTCAGTTGGTTATGCGTCTGCCTTCGGCTCAGGTCATGATCTCGGGGTCCTGGGATCGAGTCCCACATTGGGCTCCCTGCTCAGCAGGGAGTCTGCTTCGCCCTCTGCCTCTGCTGCTTCCCCTGCTTGAACACTCTTTCTCTCTATGTGTCAAATAAATAAATAAAATCTTTAGGGGAAAAAAAGGCATTTTTCTCTGCACCAGCCAATCGGCCTGCCACAGGCCAAGCCCACCTGCCCAGGCCGCCCCGGCCCGGAGCCCTCCCATCAGACTCAGGGAATCTGCAGGGAACGGTCCCTCTTATCACCACTCCATGACCAGTGCATCCAAGGGCCCTCTCCTCCTCCCCCAGGCACATTAAACTCTTAAAACTTCTTTAGACTTGCAAAACTACACCCATGAACTGGTTGCCGTGCTTTGTTTAATTTTTTTTTCTCCCTCAGAAATATTCTTGTGGCCAAAAATAGAACATTTTCCATTCTGAGGAACAAGCAGCATCCATGGGAATTAAAAGTAGTGCTTCATGCCGCTCCAGAAAAATCCTGCCAAACACGCACACTCAGGCACACATAAGCGGCTTGCAAGTTCTAAAAAGCTGCTTTCTGTAGGTACAGTGGTGGTCGGGAGCCAAAAGCCCTCTGTTTATTTTCTATCCAAGAAAGTTACCCGAAAAGAGCACTGGGGCACCTCAAGGACGCTTTATAGGAAAAAGCTAAGTTAATCTAGTGTAATGACTGTGAAAATAGCCCCATTGTCCACCACTCCTCCCGCCCACCACCATCCCAGAATTCCTCTCCAGACTCACTCCTCTAAAATTCCAAAGCTCCCCTCAGTACAAAGTTCACGGCCTTTCCTCCAGCGAACCACTGCTGGGTGTTTGCCACAAGCTGTCTCTAAAGTCATTCCCAGGGTAGAATCCGAAATCGTGCATTTAGGAAACTGTGTTCAAGCTTCAGTCCCAAACAATATGTCCTGGTAAAGTCAGACAAGTGTAAAGTGTCAGAATAACAGTAATGCAGAAAATTAGGCTCCTAGCACAAGACCCGGGAGCGTGGTTCTCCAAGCTGATTACTCTGAGCATGTCTATAATCCTCTTTAATGGACTATGGGTGGTTGTCGCGCCTTGCATGGTTTTGGACTTAAACATGGGACCTGTTGTCCATCCTTTGGCTGCCCCCCGAACAGGGAGTGGGTTAGCTTTAAGATCGGCGGGGGCTGCATTTTACATGCATCTGGTAAGCATTAGGGTACTGTTGAGAAAAATGAAGAGTCCTTTACAATGAGCATCTATGTCTCACAACAAAAGTAGCCAAGACCAGAAAACCAATGTAGAGAGAGGGAAGGAGGGGCCCAAAAGTGCGTGTGTTGGGGGTGCAGATGCATGAGAGTAAGGGAAGGAAGAGGAAGAGGGAGGCAGAAGAGAATCAGAACGGGAGACATCAATTGATGGAGAGCGGAGGCCAACAGAAGTGGGCTGAAGGACCCAGGATGGACCCCACACAGACCAAGCGCGGTCAGACAGAGAGGAGGGGAGACAGAGCAGTCTGCGAGGCAGGATTGCCGAGGGGCTACAGGCCAGTCATTCACCAGCTAGGTTGTGCTGGGCCAGTTCACCGCTCTGAGCCTCACTTGCTTCAGGAAGAATTGGAGCTCACAGCATCTTGTGGAGGCACGTGCGGATTAAAGGCATTACTCTAGAATGCTTAGAACAATGCCTGGTGCTGAGGAGACATCCCACAAGTGTTGGCCACTTTTACTCCTGAGCAGTACACATGCTGCCAATTTCCATCAGAGAACATTGGCTTGTGAGTTAGACCTCCCGCTGTATCACCCTTTAGTCCTTCTAGTACCTACAGTGGCACAAAAATGAGCTGCAAACCCAGCCAACGTGGGTGAAAGGGGGAGTTTCGGGGTAACAGGCCAGAAGCTAGTGACCACTTGGAGCACCAGGCGAGTCCCCTGTCCTGGAAGAAGAAGGGGCTCCTAGCTGCCAATGAGCCACAATCATTCGTTGTGACTTCATTAGCTCCTTCACTCTGAGAACATGGTCCAAAGTTGCACACGGTGAGGACTGCTCCAGCTTCTCTTCCTGGCATCGGTGTGAGCCCCTCGCCGCCCACCTCAGCACTGAGTAGCTGCACCAGGATTAGTCTTCACCAGGCGCTCCTTCCGGTCCTGACCTTGCTTGTCTGCTCAAGCTCTTCAGCCTTGATTTCTCTTTCTTTTTTCTCCAGTTGAGCAAAACCCAAGTCAGCCTTCTGGCCAAATGTGCTGGGTTTTTGTGTGCCTTCTCTCTCTTCCCCTCCCACCATCCGTAGGGTGACTCTCCCTCACTTCAGTGCCCTTGGCATACACACAGTAAACACATACACCATGTTGTGGGTTGGAATGGTGGCCTCCAAAGATGATATGTGGAAGAACTAACCCCTGGTACCTAGAGGCAGACTTAAACAGAAGGAAGACTGTGAGAGACTCAGGGACAATGCCATGATGGTGGAAGGTCGGAGTGAGGCATCTATAAGCCAGGGACCACTGAAGACCCCCAGCAAACCACCAGAGGCTACAGGGAGGCATGGAACAGATTCTCTTTCAGCTCTCCGAAGGAGCCCAGCCCTGCCAGCACCTTGATTTTGGACTTCTAGCCTCCAAAACGATGAGACAATAAAATTCCCAGTTGATGGGACTTTGTTACTGCAGTCCCATCACACCATGTGAGCTCCTTGAGGTCAGGGACCGAGCTCTACCTGACTTTGGATCCTCAGGCCTCTAGCAGATTCTGGCTGGTGAAAGGATCTCTAAACTTTAAGTTCTTATGAAGCAACCCTTTAAGAATTCAAAGCCTAGAACACAGGCACCAGGTCAAATCCAGCCCATGCTGCTTGTTTTGGTAAATAAAGTTTTATTGGAACACAGCCACACTGAATTCATTGATATTTTGTCTATGGCCAATTTCACACACTAACTGCAGAGTTGAGTAGTTGTAGCAGAAATCAGATGGCCCATAAAACCTAAAGTATTTACTCTCTGGCCCTTTACCAAAAAAGTTTATTGACTCCTGCCTGGTCCAGAAGAAAAGAAACATAAATGGAGCCTAGCAATAGAAGAAAATAAACGCTCTAGGAATACACAGAGAACGTGGAAAAGAGAATGATTGGTTGAATCCAAGTCTTCATAGGGAAGGTGACAATTTGAAAAGTGAGAGAGATTTCTCTCAGAAAAGGCAAAATATTTAATTTATTCACTCTACGGTGCCACCTGGACTGACCATTTTTGTACTCATTGTCGCATGGTGGTTAAGAGTTGGAGTTGGAGCTTGTTTGGGGGAAAGTGATGATGGGTTCTGTTCTCGACACACTGAGCTTGACTTGCCAGAGGCATACCCGAGAGGAGGTGTCCAACCATGGACATGCTGAGCCATCAAGATCAGAGGCACAGATCTGGGATTCAATACAATAATGATCGCTCAGAAAAAAAGTGGGAAATGAGTAAAGAAGATGGTTGCACGTGAAACTTAGGGGAACTTCAGAACTTCTGTGGAAGGCCAAGGAAGAGGAAGAAACCCTCAGGGATTGGAGGACAGGCAAAACAGGAAGAAAGGAGGAAGTCACGTCCCTAAGGCTCCAGGAAGCGAGGGGTCAGCACTGCTAAAGGTTGCCAGAGGCCGGGAGGACGAATCCATCAGATTGGTGGTGGTGTGGTGACAGTCGTTTCAACTGCTCATCACAAATCAGCCCTCATACTGAATCATCAGGAAAAGCATACTTCAGGTATCATCAAAAGAAAAAAAAGAAAAGAGGAAGAGTGTGAGAATGGGAGGGAAGAAATAAAGAGAAGAAAGAAACACAGAAGTTGAAGATGGCTGGGCTGAAATGAATACTTACTGCCTAAAATCTAAATATTATACTCTTTCTATGTAGATTCTATACAGATTCCATCCTTTATCTAAATACAGCAGGACTGAAAATTAATAAAATGCACAGGATCCATAGATAGTCCATCCCATTAAACAACTGGCATATGAGCCTACTAATATTAATGGCATAGTACAGGCATCGAGGTAATCGCAACTACTGATTATTGACTGTCTGCTTTGCCAGGTGCTGTTCTGGTTGCTTCACACTCTTCCTAATTTGATCCCCACTAAAACCCTGTGTAGCGAATATATAGTAACGCATAATCTGCATTTTTTTCGGATGAGGATCCTGAGGCTCAGGAAGGTCCCACAATTATACACCATTCCAGGGAGTAGAAAGCGTGGGGGACATGTGGCTAGGGAAGGGAGTTGAAGCCAATATTTACTGAGGGCTCGCTCTGCGAAAGTATTTTATGAAGAATTTTACATCCTTTGGCTCATTTAAGCCTCACAAGAACCGAGGTGGAAGAGGAGATGGTGAGAAATGAACTTGGAGAGGTTCGATACAGTGCCAAAGGTCAAATGTTGAGGGAAAAACTTCTTGGTTTTCCAAAGAAATCCTTCAGAATTCAGACATAAACTACACAGTAAGGTATTTGAAGTTGAGATCAGTCTAAGTCGCTGCTAAAATAATGCAAAATAACTCTGGTGACATCTAAGACATTGCTGAAGGGCTCTTCTGACCATGAATGAAAGATGAAAGAACCCCAGCTTCCACAATCCTACCCCCTGGAAGAGGGAAATGCCCCCAGGGGGCTGGTGCATGCTCCTCCTCCTTGAAATAAGGGGTGGCGCTAGATGACCCCAAAGGTTTTTTTCCAACATTAAAAGTTGATGTTTCCAAGCACATGATAGAGGCCAGCTGGCAAAGAGTGTTCAATGTTTATAAAGTAGGCAATTCAACTGGGGCTAAGAAAGACCCTAGTGAAGAATTTTTGGAAAATGTTTCAGTCGTCAAAAACCACTCCCCTATGTTGGGGAGGACTTTATTCTTCAAGGGTTTCACTCACATGCTTCACTCACACAGCTCCCAGCGCAGGGTGGCCGGGCCACGCTCAATGTCCCTGCCCTCATTCATGCGTCCATTCCACAAACGAAAAATTCTTCTTTGAAATGTAGCTGGCACAGTTTAGTCAACGCTTACAGGATGATCCTGAGATAATTGTGCCTGCTGATAAAAAAAGAAAAGAAAAGAAAGCCTTCTGCTTAAGAACAACCGATGTTCATAACGTGTGATGGAAGACAAAGAGACAGATTACTAGTTCCGTATCATGGTTCTAAAGACTTAGGTTCTTCAGGGTTGACTCCGGTGAAATAAACCCTCATACTCTCTGCAGGTGGAAGTACACACCGCTTCTGGAAGATAATCTGGCAATTCCATCATGAGCTTTAAAAGAAATCAAACCCTTTGAGCCTGGGATTTTGCTTCTAGGGATGTGAGTTTAGGAAAATCACCAGAATACAACAGGCGAAGAGAAGTAGTGCAGTGTATTAATTGCTCACCCTCTGGATTCATAGCGTCTGTCACCTCACCAGCTGGGCAACTTTGCAAGAAGTACTCAATCTCTCTGTGCCTTGGCATCCTCACCTACAAAATGGAGATGAGGACCGTCTTTGCATCACAGACCTGGGACGTGGCCTAAGCGAGTTATTAAATGTAACATCTCTATATGCATTTGCTCATTTCTTTTTCTTTTTTTTTTTTAAAGATTTTTTAATTTTTTATTTGACAGAGAGAGAGAGTACAAGCAGGGGGAGTGGCAGGCAGAGGGAGAGGGAGAAGCAAGCAGACTCCCTTCTCCCAGGATGCCAGGCTCAATCCCAGGACCCCGGGATCATGACCTGAGCTGAAGGCAGACACTTAACAGACTGAGCCACCCAGGTGCCCACTCATTTATTTTTCATAAAAACTCCACGAGGAAAGCAAGAAAAATATTAGCCTGCCCTGGTCAGGAAGAAGCAGTCAATTATCCACAGTCTCTTTTATTATTACGGTGGACACCACAGAGACACAAACGTGTTCATCGCAACATTGTTCATCACAGCGCAAATTTTGTTCAAAATTAACTCTTCGACAAGCAGAGAACGGTTAAATAAATGATATTTCCGCACAATAAACTAGGCAGCTACTTAAAGTGTTTTCAAAAGGAAGTCCACGAAAGGGGGAAAATTCAGCAAAGAATGTTAACTAGAAAAGATGGCTGTAAGGTTGTGTGTCCCGTGCGGATCCCAATGTTGACGTAATGTATCGGATAATGCTGTCTTCACCCAAATCCCTTCTTTGGAGCCCAGATCCCTCCCCACTGATAGCTTACAGCTGTCCCCCTCACTGGGAATTGTTCTGGGCCTTAGGAAGTGGACTCATCCAAAATTAGCCCCTCCAGGGGGGCCAGTGACTTACTGATGCAGGGAATACAAAGGCCTGCCCACTTACCTTAATTTGGAACCACTGTGAAAGGCCAGCCCTGCTCGGGCTCCCCCACAGATGAGCCGGGTCTCAGTGGCAACCCCATCTGGAGGCATACACACCTCCCTTTCTTACAGGGGAATCTCCCTAGGAAACATTCAGCATGCACCTTTTGTCTGCAGGTCTCTGTCCAGGGAACCCAATCTAAGGTATTTGTACCTCAAGATATTATGAGGGAATATCTCTAAGATATGAAATTCCCGGATTTCCAAATTCTCTGGGATGAGTCTGTATTATTTTAAATGAATACAATGGCATTGTTTTAAAAGAGGCAGGGTCCTCCCTGGAGTGTTAAAATTAATCAAGCCCATGCATTTCAATACATTCATTTTATTTTTTCTTCTTGATCTCAGACTTTTTAAAAAAATATATGTAAATGTTTTAATTTAAAGGATTATCACTGTTAAGTAATGAGTTGAGGTTAAGTACAAATGCCCACACTTGGAAGTATATATCGTGCCTCCACCTGGCATCAACATGGCTGATCCATAGGTCCCAAGGATGTGGTTTACAATATAATTCTTTTCTCTTGGAGAATTGTCTTCATACACTGTGCTACTTACTAGCCACTCCCCCCAAAAAATCAGCCTAATTGCTTGATAACAGTCCATTGGGTGTTTTATTGATCTTGCCCATCTGCTCCCCTACTCCACTGTCCACTCAGACTTTTTACTCTGAATACCACGGAAAGGCTCAAGAGATTCTTCCTCAAAGGACTAAGCTTTTTTTTTTTCTTCCTTGAGGCTATTCAAAAGACTCTGACAGCAGTTTCAAGAGAGGACGCCTAAGAACATTTTGAGTGATGACACATCTCTAGAACAACTGCCTAACCACTTAGAGTGGCTCCTTGGAGAGGACAATGCTTTTTACGTATCGGCACCAGGAGTTTGTTTAAAACAAAATCCACTGCATAACTTTCAGAGTCACTTTTATGTTCCACATAATCCTCTCGTTCTAATGCCACAGGTTGTCTGTCAACAGCTTTGGTTAAGAAACAAAATTTTAGAAGTAGCTATTTGAGTCAGACCTGAACTTGTAGGTATGGTGTATCTCCTTCTGTGGATAAATGCCAAATCGTTGTAATGATGCCAGAAAAAGCCATCAAGATCCATAAAAGCTAAAGAGGGATGGGGAAAAAAAAAAAAAGCATCTTGTGGATAACTCCTAGGCAAACAGCATGTACTACCCACAGGTGGGTGTGAGTCTAACAACTGATAAATGGGGAGAGAGGACACTTGGGAAAATCCTTTTTTCTAGAATGGTAGTCTTACAAGTGATCCCAACTCTGGGAAGTCTATCTCAAGAAAACATTCATAAATGTGGGGAAACTTTCGTGCACAAAGCTGTCATCACAGTGATATTGTTTATTTATAATGACGACGGGGAGAGGCTAAGTGCTCAACACTAGCGATACGGTCGCATAAACTGCTACATGTAATGTTTCTGAAGACCTTATGATTGTTAAGGAAAGAGACTCAGCCATTGTGTTGAATGAACTAAGCAGGATCTACGGTTTTATGTCTGATATGAGGTCAGCTACATAAAAATATTCACAAGCTACATAAGCGCTAAAAACCAACTCGAAGGAGAAACAACAAAATGTCACCAACCAGCAGATGTCTTAGAACAGCGAGGTTCTGCATGATTTTCTTTCCTTCCTCCTAACTCGTCTGCATGTTACCGACTCTCTAGAATGAAACAAAGGTTATAAACTTTCTAACAGTTGAAGGAGGAGGAGGAAGACAGTGGCTGTCCCTTCACCCTGGTTTCCGTGGTAATTAGAAACAACAAATCCGAGGCATCGTTGGAATGGGGCGCCAGGCTCCTAAGACGGAGAGCAGGAAATCAATGTGAGAAATGGACCCACATGAACACGTTAAAATAAAAGCGAAAGGATAACCACCACGAGAATTGACAATCGGGTAATAATGTTTACAGGTTCGCCAACGGGATTTTCTTGTGTTTCTTTGCACCAGATCCTCCTCCTGTTTAGTCTGTGTGTGCTCCAAGGCCCTTGTTCAGACAGTCGGGAGAACCATGAGTCTGTTCTTGGCTTGGGTTTTAGAACCCAAAGCCTCTGAGGAGCTGCAAAACATGGGGGACGTGAGGTCGGAGACAGGCTTGCTGCCTCTCCAGATTAGAAGGCGTTGCCCAGCCCAGGAGGATGGGGAGAGCTGGAGAGGAGGAGAGGAGGGACTTCAACAGTGGGTCCTGCCGCCCCACGGCCTCCCCTCGTCGTGTGGGGACGGGAGAAGAAAAAGCACAAACCCCACACAGGCTGGAGGGTACCTGTGCCCCTTCCCCGGGTAGAGCCAGGGGGGCTGCAAGATGCCAGAATGGAAAGGGGGCACATAGAAGCAGCTGAAGCAGCTGCTGGGGTTCCTCATTCCCACGTGATGCAGCAGAGAAGCTGGACTCCCCCGGGGCCTAAGAGTAGTTGGGAGGAGCGAATTCCACCCAGCGCCCAGCCATCCCGCAGGGTGCACAGGGGGGAAATACCCCTCGTGTTCCAGAAAGTCCCCCATGGCCATCTCCGTGGCTCCCAGCCCAGATGGAAAATCATGCTCAGCAAAGGCACGGTCTCAGTGGTGGCCACGTGGAAGGCCCCAGGAAATGCAATGTAATCATGGGGAGGGGGGTTGCTGAACTGACGGAAATTTAATTTCTAATACCCAAGGGAATGGGAACTCAAATGGGAAAGCAGCTATTTCATTGATACTAAGAAGCCATCGATTGTAAAATGCATCATTAATCTATGTACCACTAAGAAAGAAAGATGCCAATTAGTCTGTGAAACAATGCTTTCTCATCACTTAGAATTTGTATTTTATGCTTGCTGAAGAAGGTTTTCCTAGACTCATTGGGACATAGACTTTTATTATATATCACTCTTGTGTATGCATAAAAAAGAAAATAAATTAATTAAGAAATTCCAGAAGTTATCCTTGCATTCAGAGTCTAACCATGCTGAATCAATGTTCATATTTGCCTGTATCGTATTGTCCTCTGTGTTGATGATAAAACATTTCTTACAAGTGTCCTCACTATTGGCTCCAGGCTTCCTTCCAAGATGTCGCCACCCATTCTAAGAGGCTTAATGTGGGTGCATTCTTGCCCCACCCGTACAAACAGGCAATGCCTTTTTACATAACGCAGTAACAAAATGTATCAAAGTTTCCAATACTTGTAGTAATCTACCTCTAATACCTTGCTTGAGGTTGTTGCTTTTCAGTGACTCCCCAAATACAAATATTTGCTTTACTAATACCATCTCTACACCCCACCCCTCTGCTTCCCAACCTTCCTGTCAACTCTCACTTTTCATTTCAATCCTGAAACTCAGGATGATCATTTTGAAAACATTTCAAACAGCAACTAAACTCAACCTGGGTACTACCGACAATGCATAGAATTCAACAGAAGGGACAATAATATAAATGCCGACGAACAAGTTCAAACATCCACGGGCCATTACGTCGGCCCTGTCACCCGGCCAATAATCGAGATTCAGAGATCCCATCAATCGTAAGATCCAGATTTCAGAGATGTTAACACATGAAAAGGCATGTATTAGAATTAATGAAGTATGACCACGTGAGTTCAAAAAATATTTAAAGGTACGTATCTTGCACAACTGAGCTGGTAAAATAAAGTTGTACCCGTTACGCAGGTGTAGCAAGGGGAGACTACATTTGCGATTTCAAGGCCCCCGGCAAAGAGTACATTAGCAGGCCGGCCACAGAGGGGTCCGATGTCCTTGCTCAGAGTGACCTCACGGTATCTGGCCGGAATTTGGTCAGCAGGAACAGCACCCCGGAGCTAGCTGCCGACGCGAACAGAGGGAGGTCACACGGTTTCTCAGAGGACAGGTCACAGCACCCATGTTCCTGTCCCTTCCAATAATGCGTTTTCAGCCTGGCCCTCGATCAGGAGGGGAGTCCTCCCGACAAAGGGCAGATTATAACCTCCCCTTCGTGGTGTGGCTGTAGTGCAGGATACAGACAAAATGCAGTAAACAACAGCGACAACGAACTGAGGGATGAAGGGAGGAAATGGAGTACGGACATGCAGTTAACAGCTTGCAACTGACACGTGTGTGAGTCCCCGGGCCACGTTATTTATTGTATTATGAGTCACTTCACCTTTGGGAGGCAGAAACTAGTTACTCACTAACACCATTTGCTCTTCTTCCTGGGCATGTAACAGGACCGCGCATCCCAGCCCCCTTACATTTAGATGGGGCAACAGAATTGATTTTGGGGGGCCGATGGCATTTGAGCAGAGGGCTGGAATATCCCACTTCTAGCCTTAGAATCTAAACCCTTCTGCTTGGTCCTCTCTCCTTTCTCTTATCAACTGCCGCCAGATTCAGAGGACCAAAGGAGGGATTCTCATGCCCTAGAGGAGGGTGGCACCTCCAAGGAACCTGGATCCCCGAATCACAGGGTCCAGTGGATAGCCTTGACCACCACACTACACGGACAGTAACAGCACCAAAAAATAAGGCTTTGCCTGTTACACAGTTACCCCTGCTCCACCTAAAACATGCTGTGCCTCAGCTTCTTCATGCACCGGCAAATCAGGAGTCAGCACCATGCCTGCCCCAGAGGAAGCGCTACGTAAATAGTGGCTATATGTTACCATTGTTGTTGATCCTGTTCTTGCTCTTGCTGAAGCACAGAAGGCAGACAGAGAATTCTAACGGGCAGGAGGCTTTTTGCAGCATAGAGTGAAGTAAAACTTCTATAAATATCAACTGATACCGACGGTATTTAAAGTGAAATTTGAGCAATCACATTTTCAGAGACTGAGAATATTCTGCGAATGGTAATAAAGACCCCAAAACAAGGAAGTGATGGATTCCCAGGCAGGCAGAGTAGCTTAAGGACCCATGCCAGACTCAGAAGGAGGTCAGCAGAAGCTGGGAGAAGAGAAATATGGATCAGGCAAGAACAGAGACTGCTCCTCAAGCCACACCGGGCAATGGCTCTGCGCAGCCCCCTCGGGGAGGAGGGGGTGGTGGTTGTCATCAAAATTCTACCCCTGGCCATAGGATCGTTACGTTAATATAGAATAAAATATATGCGGTTCTTTCTCAATGCCGTCTCTGTCACCCTCATTGGATTCCTTTATTGTTTCCATGAGGTCCTCAGTTAGGAGACCCCTCTAGGCACAGGGACACCCACCCACCTGCAGTTTGGAGTCATTTCTGGGGAGGAAAATGGCTTATCCTTGTCAATAGTGGTTTGAACCAGCTTTCTTTCTAGCTGTGCCTGCAACATGTTCTCTTGGCATATGAGACTTGCCCCAGCCAAGCTTCTCATGCCTTCATTCACTCATTCGTTCATTCATTCATTCACTCAAGAAACATTCACTGAGCACCTGCTGTGCGCCAGGTACCGTGCTCGTTACTGGAGAGTAGTGATAGTTGCAATAGCAACCCAAATGCAGCCCCCGCCTTATTGTTCCTACAGCTCAGCACGGGAAGACAGACAGACAGGTAAGCCAATAAATGTACAGTTACATATGTTAGACAAAGTGTTCCGAACGTGGGGAAAAAAGAGGAAAATCATGATGTTCTCTGATGGGGAAGAACAAGAGGCCCCCATTGAGCAAGATCATCTAGGAACCTCTGCCTGAGGAGATGATAATTAAATCATTTTGGTCTAGAGACCTCGTCTCCTCAATCGACTGTAAACACCCTGGAGACAGGGATTTCTGCAGCATTTGGCAATGTCCCCACGCACAGTAGGTGCTCATTAAATTCACGGATAAGGCGGCTGCCTTTTTGTCCCCCGGAGAGCATCAGCCCAAATCCGGGTTTTGACCTCGCCTTCTGCCCATCTGTTGGGTCCCGGGGGGCCTCTCGGGCGGGCTTGATCTTTGTGGGTCCCAGCAAGCTAGAGGATGCAGGGGAATAATCTCGGGAGCTGCCACCTCCCGCACACCAGCCTTGGCCAGTGGCGCAGGCACCCTGGGAAGGTTTACAGGATTGTCTCCCCTTTCAGAGCCTTGTCTGCAGTGTTGGTGCTGCTCTCTCCACTCTCTTAAAATTAAAAAAAAACAAAAAACAAAAAACAAAAAGCCCACAGTCAGAGTCATTATGAAAAGGGAAAAATCAAACAGTAATAACACTCCAGAGACACCAGAAGTATTCTGAAAAGGAAGTGTTTAAGTGGAAAATACTGAGCTTCGGAAACAAAACTGCAAGCATCCGAACTCACTTACGTAGGAAACCCAGGGAAGGGATGTGACGGAAGGTGACGATGTCTTTTGCCATTGAGTCAAGTCGCTGGCAAATGATCCCTGATGAATCCGCATTTGCTCTGGGATTCGAAACTTTCCGTGGTCTTACATTTCATCAGCTGCTTTGAGTTACTTTTAAAGAAACACATTTTTAGAGAGAAATTTTTGACAGAGAACGGGGAGCAGATGTAATTCTTTGAAATAATTACTTCCTTTGTTGACAGTTTTTTTCCCCACAGCACCCACTTGCAATTAAATACAACAGTAATTAAAATTTCTAAATTCACTCAGAATTACTGTCCCATTGGTCACCTCCAGAGATCCTTCAAATGTCATTGTGGAAAGAATGTCTTCTCAGAGATGCAAGGTGCTAAGACAGAAGGATTGGATTTTTCTAATTTGTGGTCAGAAATTGATAATACGCAGGAGATTTTTAACTGATTTGAAAATCATCACCATGAATTAAAAATCCAAGGCTGGAGACCATAGGATAACTTAACTCTCTTCGGGAAAAAAGGGAGGCTGGGCTGGTTTTGTTGTTTTTTTGGGTTTGGGGTTTTTTTGTTTTCACGTTTTTATACAAATTACAAGCACATTCGAGGATTTAGTGACATACATGTTAGAGATAAGGACCAACACACTTCCCCCAGTGCAGACTTGAAACGTTCAGCCTAATTTAGCTATAACCTAAGTGTGTCTTTCCGAGCCTGCCCCTAACTGAGACAAAGTGTGCTTACATCTGACGGTAACGCTGTCCGCTGGGTCTTGGAAGGTTTCCACAGTGATTCAAGAAGGGCCTCCCCTCCCCCATCACCCTCCCTCCTCCCCCTCCCCTGGCATGTCTCGCTTTTCTCAAAGGCACTGCCCCCCTTCCAAGACACAAGCAAGCAACCTCCGAGAGTAGCTCAGACTGCCTCCTTTCATGGCCCATTGTAGCCACTCATCTGCCCTGGTCTTGGCGTCCTTTTATTAAAACGACAGCCTTCACCAGGACTCCGACTTCCTCACTCCAGTCTGTACAAAGCCTTGTCCTTCCCCCAGGGCCGCTGGTGAATCCCTCTCCTGTTCCTGTAACTCTGATGCCCACTTTGCCCGCCCACAGAGCACGACAGGACTTAGCCTCAGTTTACCTTCCCGTCCTTAGTTCTCCGTCTAGATAGCATGCTGATCCTCCCTGCGTCCTCCATCCTGCTACTTTCTCCACGGGGAATGCCTTTCTTCTTGTGCGTGCACGTCCAATTTCTCTCCACCCTTCAGTCCTAATCTGAGAAAAGCTGCTCCGGGAAATGGGCCCTGAAGGTCAGCGGGGGGCTCCGTGGGAATCCTAGGGCATTCGGAAAATTCCCCATGCTGACTCAGATCACATTCAAACCCTCTTTTCTCCACCGAGCCACACTCAGAAATATTCTTCGGATATGCCCACCCCCTACAATTAATTCTCACCTTTTGTTCTTCTCTTTTATTTCTAAAGAATGGGACTGAGAATTGGGTGGCATTGCCATCCTGGCCAGCTTTGGGGTTGTAAGTAGACGGGAGGGAGACTGGCCACCCAGCACTGTTGGTAGATAACTGTTCATGACTTGGGGACATTCGATAAGCTCTCCTTGAGGGGACAGAAGATCTCCAGCTTCGTGGGTGTGAGTGTGAAGAGCTAGCTCTCAGCCCTGCTGGTGAACTTCAAATCCTCAAGCTCTGGACATTCCCAGCCATGTTCTGTTCCAACGGGATTCCTGTGAGGGGGGCGGATTAGGAACAAAGGGGTGAGGGTAAGGATGGAGTTTTCAAGGTTCCATTGTCTGCAGAAGGAGGTTCTCCAACGGTCAATGTCTGGGGCAGCGTCTTTTGACTGTGAGAACCCGCAGGCTAACACACACCAAGAAGCAAAAGCACACCTGGGTGCCTCCCGAGAACCACAGCTTGGAAACATCTAGAACCTAGGCCATTATTTCTTTAGACTCACCCACGTTACTCAGCACATCTGTTTCTTCCTTCTCCTTTTGCCTCCCATCCTCTGTCCTGTACCCTCAGAGTCTTTCCTCCCTCATAATGTTCACCTGCCCTTGGTTTTTTTAACACCTCTCTTGCTCCCACTTGACCTGGGATCTTCATGTCCGTTTCCTGACTAGCTCGACCTTTCAGCCCCAATTCTACCTTGCTGAGAGAGAGCGGTGTGATCTACCCAAAAACTCTTTGAGCAAGGTCACTGAGGGGTCTAATTCCCACCCAGCCTGTTCGGTGTTAGTGCGACGAGGAGGCAGTTGTGGGGATCAGTCACAGGGTAGATGCAACCGCTTGCTAGGAGAAGTTTCTCCTTTTAGCAGGGCTGTGATTAGAACACACCATGAATCCCTTCAGGGTCCAACTGGGAAAGATGCTGGAGGTGTTGAGGGCAGCCGACCAGAGTTCCCAGATCTCCCTTCACTGAGCCTGTTTTGGGGTAGTGAGCACACTCGGAAGCCTCTTTCACAGTTGGATAACCTGGCCTACTAGGCTCCTCACTTAAGACCTTAAAATGTTTCAGGCTGTTGCCTTAACCTTATAGTTGAATACTAAGAAAGGCCTTTAGGATCACACACTCATGGAAAGGTGGCTCACCTTCCATGCTGCTGAATTCTTTTTTTTTTTTTTTTTTTTAAAGAAAGATCTCCTCCCACATAACTCATTAGCCTCTATTACATGAGAAGGATCCAGGATGTAACTTGTGGAAATAATTGTGAACACAGGAGATAATTGGGCACGTTTGCCAAACAGTGTTCACAAGAAAAGTATTTGCCCATCGCTGCTGGAACTCCTGAGGCTTAGTCTTAAGGTTTAGGATTACGGACAATTGCCAGATATGAACTATTGCTGAATCAAAACCCCTACTCAAAAAGCGGGGAGAGATTGAGAAGCAACAGTAAAGAGTCTTCATTAACTCGGCCCCTGCATCCCTTCCTGGCATGTTGAGCTGATGAGGAGAAAGCGTGCAATGTCTACACCTGGTGATTCAGTTGGTGAAGAGCCAGAGAGATGGTTTCTATCCTGTTCCTCAGGTGGCTTGATCTTGTTCCATAGCTACAAAGTGGACCTGGTACCCTGGCCGGGAAGCTGCCTGTGCAGGCCCTGGCTGTCTTTGGGGCAACAGCGACAACAAGAAAATCAGACTTCAGTCCGCCCATCTTGCCCCCTTCGCTGGCAGCGGACATCCTGTCACTTGTCACTCAAGTCTTGTTTTCACCTTGCTCTGCAGTGACAGACACAATGCAAGATCAGGGGGAAAGGCTGACACCGACCTCTCTCCATCAGGAAATGTATTTATTTCATCAAGTTAAAGGGGGAGAAATTGACTTCTGCATGAAGGTCAAAAGGAAATGGATAAAAATTCAACATCAATACTTAATTTTTTAAAGAAATTGCTCAGTAATCTAGAAATAGAAGGAACAAAGAGTAGAACCCAAACAAGATAAAGAATGTCTGCATACAACCAGCAGCTAATATGATATACATGGTGAAAAAGTGAGTCCCATTAACATCAAAAATAAGATAAAGTTGTCCTCTCTTACCGTGTCTAATATGGTCTGGAGTTTCTAGTCAATGAAATAAGACAATGAAAAGGAAAGCAAGACGTAGCTTTTGGGAAGGAGATGAAATTATGGTCTGTGTATAATATCACTAGTGATCTAAAAAACCTAAAGCAATTAATAAAAAACTATCTGTCTGAAAAAGAGACTGGAATAGGGCAGAAAGATATAAAATAGAGATAATTTTTTCCTAGGCACAGCAGCAGTGGTACTGGAATTGGATCAAGGTGATTGACCGAACACAGAAGACTGCCAAATTTTTAGGACAACAGGGTTACAAATCCAACAAGCACTGGAAAATAGGAGAAAGAAACATACACAAGAGAATAATATTGTGAAGAGTAGAAGAGAGCACAAGAGCCTCCATGCAGATTGGAGAAATACAGAGAGTGGGAGCGGGGGGGCCTTGGCTCCATCAATATGTGATCAATAGTTCACAAGTAGGGCGCCTGGGTGGCTCAGACGGTTAAGCGTCTGCCTTCGGCTCAGGTCACGATCTCAGGGTCCCGGGATCGAGTCCCGCATCGGGCTCCCTGCTCAGCGGGGAGTCTGCTTCTCCCTCTCCCTCTGCTTGTCTCCCTGCTCGTGTGCTCTCTCTCTCTCTCGCTCACTCTCTCTCTCTCAAATAAATCAATAAAATCTTAAAAAAAAAAGGTCTCAAGCAAATTTCACTTATGAACTGATACCCAGAGACAGTATTTAAAAACTGAATCCAGCAGAATATTAAGAAAATAATATGTTGTGACCAAGTAGAATTAATTCTGTATACTACGTAGAACACATTCCTGTAATTTGCTACAATATAATAGAGGGAAAAATAGATGTGTTTTACTACACTTGAAAAAACATTTGGTAAATTTCAATACACAGTCTAATTTTTAAAAAGGAAAAAGCCTTAGAGAAGAGATAAAAGGAACTCTCTTTAACTTAACAAAGGTGCCATAGTCCCATAAGAAGAAACACAAATGGGCACGGGAACATAGGAGGTTTGTTCACCCTCACCGGGAGATGGGAAAATGCATCTTAAAACAATAAAAATATAATTTCTCCCCAAGATAAAAGGAATTTAAAAGATTAGTCCTATGCCAAACCAGCAACCCTGTAGGGAAACATAACTGGGAGCAAAATTTGAAAACCATGACAAAATTTTGCACAGCATTTTGGAAACAAGTGACTGGCATTTCCACGATTTGTGAAAACACAAAGAGGCGTGAAAGAGATGTTAATTGGTGTCCTTTTTTAAAATTGTCCTACATCCATTGAGTGCCTCATGCACTGCTCCCTCCCTGTCCTCACTGTGGAAAATGGAAAATGCACGGAGTTCAGCTTCCATGGCAGAGAGTCCAGGATCTAAGAAGCACAAAGACAGTAGTAAGAGCAGGACTCACCACCTGCCCTGCTGCCCAGGCTCAACAGCAGTTTAACTATTACAAGCATCAGAGCGGAGAGCTAGAGCCAACCAGGTGGTCTCCGCATAAACATGACCGTGACCGGAGGTCTCATCCATTCCTGCCTCCAGTGGATGGACAGAAACTGGAAAGGGAAATGAAGATGTGCCCTGTTTATTGCAATTCCTGGCTGTGGGTGCAACTCAGTTTAACAAGCATTAACCCAGACACAACATGGGGTTCGGTGCTGGGCACACATGGCTGAGTAAGACATGATTTGCCACCCCTAATAACTTATATCTCTGTTTTGTTCTCTGTTCCAGAGACTTCGACATAATTAGGATTCCCTGGGCAAAAGCTAGTTACTCCAAAGCGATGGTTCTCGAAGGGAGGCCCTGAGCAACTTGTCAGATATGTGGAAACTAGTGGATCTGAATTGCTGGGGGTGGAGTCTGAGTTACATTTAAATTTGAGAACCATTACTTTATATTAAGCACATAAGCAATGCCTCCCTTATTTTCCTTGTAAAAGTTTTGCCAAAGATCACTTGTGGCTACAAAAGAGACCACTTGTGTGTACTTTGTATACGCTGTTTGGTTATAAAATGGTGGGACGCATTCGGCACATACGACCTCTGAAAACATACCAGTATCCTAGAACTGCCCTACATAGAATGTTCTAGAGCAGAAACATATATTTATTTACTGCTAGATCAATGCATCATTATTTCTTGAGCTTCTATTATGTATCTGATACTACAGATTACATTGCAATGAACCATTTCATGCATATAGCTTTTTTTTTTTCCTCTGAATGAATTCCATGGGATAAACGTGTGGGAAGAAAAACAATCAGAGCATCTTTATAGTTCTCGATGCTTGCTGCCATGATGCTTTCTAAATGGGTTTGTCCTCAAATGATGTCAGCTGTCCTGTGAGCCGCGAGCTTCATCACCAACTTCCCCGCACAGGGCACAATCCTTCTATTTTTATGTGTTTAAAATATTGCCTCAAGGCGGCTCAATTCTACTTTCTTTGTTTTCTAATGAGGTCGTAGATTTTTCCCATGTGTTTCTTTAATAATTGCCTTGCCTCTTGCATGACTCATCTGTGGATGATTTCTTGCTTATCAGAGCTATCACTTTAACAAATACTCACTCAAGAAGTTCCTATTAGACTCTGCGAACAGAAGGTTTGTTCTCAGTGATTGAGAGCATGGAATTAAGCATCAGAAAGAATAAAGAATCCTTCATCTGAGCCATTGGTAGAACTTGTATAGAAGTATCTGTTTGAGTTTTTCCTGGGCTGCTTCTAGCCCATATGGAGTATGTCTGTATGAATCAGAAAAAAAGATGTCTCTTGCTGGCGTTGCTGTCCCATAGCCCCGGGGTTGAGGCCTGATGAGCAGAGAGTTTCTGTCTTCAATCAGCTCCAGAGCCCACATGCCCCTACCCAGTGAACAGTCTGCTCCACCTTATCCTACTGCCCTGGGTCTGTCACCCCCAGTTCCTATGCAGAACTCCCGATTTTCTGAAAACCAGGACAAAGCAGGAGGAATTCTGCTATTTCCCTACTTTTATCGCCAAAGTTTCTTGCATGATGGTTTTCAGATTTGAGGAATGGCCCCACCACTTCTGGTTGTCTTTTCCATGGTTTGGAAGGAAGCCCTGGGCTTAAGCAGGTGGGACCCTAAGAAGGACCTGAGAGTTGGAGGCCATCTCCTGTCATGGCTCGTAGAAGTAAGTGCTGTGTGTGCCACTGTTCGTTATTGTGTTGCTGAAGTCATTTCGGTGGCGTCTAAGGCAATGCCCTACAGGACTCCCTCCCCATCGACTTTGGCATGTTCAAAGAACTTTCTGGCTCTACCTTGCCTTGTCCCCGACCACTGAGCTCTTAGTAACTCTCCTCATTCTTCCAGATGTTGACACTCATTTGCACCATCAGCAAAATGCACTCAAGCCTTTCCCAGCTTATAAGAAAAATCCCTTGTTCCATGCAGCCCCTTCTCTAGCCATAGCGCTTTCTCCTTCACCTGACAGCCAAACTTCTGTACTCCTTCACTTCCCATGCACCACTGAGTCTGTGAAGCCGGGTCTCCACTCCAGCAAGCCCTCTAGAGCTGTTCTCACAATCCTACCAACCTAAGCCTTTATTTGCCGTGCCCAATGGACATTATCCAGTCCTTATTGCCAGTGGCCTTGAAGTTCTCCCCTCAGTTTCCCTGACTGCAATCTATAGACCTTAGTAGGAGTGTGACTCAAACAACCAAATGATAAAATAAATAAATATATATGTATATCTATGTACATTTACATAGGAATATACTCAATGGTCAAGGAAATGTTAATACTGGCCAGATTTTGGATTCTATTAAGAAAATACTGTTGATTTTTCAGGTGTGAAAACAGTCCTTGTTTTTAGAAATATCTATTGAAATGCTTACTGGTGCAGTGCTGAGGATGTTTCAAAACAATCTAGGCAAGGGGCATGGGCTGGGGGTATAGAGGAAACAAGACTGGCTCTGAGTGATATGGTCACCAGCCTCCAAGATGGCCCCAGTGACCACCACCTCTTAGTATCCATGCTCTTGTGTACTCTCCTCCCACACAGAATAGAGTTGACCTATGTCACCACAAGATGTGGTGGAAATGAAGGTACCTGACTTCCAAGGATAGGTCACATACATCTTCTGCCTTGCTACCTCTAAGATCACTCACTTTGGGGAGGAGCCAGCTAACAGGCCATGAAGACACTTGAGCAAATCTTTGGACAGATCCACATGGAGAGAAAGTAAGACCTTCTGCCAACGACCGGCACTAACTTGCCAAGCATGTGAGTGAATCACCTTGGAAGCTGATCTTCAAGCCCCTGTCAAGCCTCTGATGACCACAGTTCTGGATCCACACAGCTAAGCCACTCCTGGATTTAGGACCCACCAAAACAGTATGCAATAACAAATGCTGTATCGAGTGGCCAAGTTTTGGGGTAATTTGTTACCTGCAGTAGATAACCAGTACAAGTGAAATCACTGAAGCATGACTTCATGACAACATTCTCCCAATTTTACACACATTCAAAATTTCATTATCAAAATATTTGAAGGCCAATATTAAAAAAAAAAAAACAAAATCTTGGTGTTTCTTAGAATTCCATTATCCATCCTCTTCTCTACACTCTACTTTTATGCTTAAATGAATGATATCGTGCTTTCATAACTTTCTGCCTCCCAAATATCTAACTCCCAGACCTCTTCACGAAGCCAGATCCATACACCTAACGCCAAACGTGTCCTCCCAAACCTGCTCCTCTCGTGGTTCTATCATGGATGTTATCATCATCTGACCAGTTACCCAAGTCAGGAACTGGGAGTCATGCTGGACCGCTCTCATCCCCTAAGCCAACCACTTTCCAGGTCCTGTTTTTTTTCCGTCTGCTAAGTGGCTGCTTACTCCCTCTCCCTCCCCCTTCTCCATCCCCACTTTCGTGGCCCTAGCTGAGACTCTCCTCATTTTCTTCACACCAACCTCTTATGGCACTGTGTATGCTTAGGGTAGCTAAGCTATGGGAATGGATCCAAATACACAATGACTCAACATAATAAATGTTTATTTCTGGCTCACATAACAGTCCAGCGTGCGTTTCCAGAAAGTAGGGAGGCCTGTGCTGATGGCAGCACCAGGATCTTCCTGACTTGGTTTCCAAGGTCTCAGCCCGGTTGGCCAGCAGGAGGAAAAGCATAAAGCCCAGCGCAGGGGAGGTCTCAAAGGCCCTTGCCAGGATGTAGCATAATTCCCTTCTGCACACATTGCATAGACTGGGATAGGGACATACGGCCACACCCACGAGCAAGAGAGACGGGAGAAATGTGGTCTAGCTGTGTATCCAGGCAGAAGACGGACGTTTTGGTAAATAGCTGGTGTTCTCTGCTAAACATCTTTTATTTGTCCATCCTTCACTGTGCTACCGGAGTGGTCCAACATGGAACTTGGGTAATACTGGGTGGTGCCCAAATTTGCCATGTTCCCTCCTATGCTATGTCTTTACCCACTTTTCCTCTCACTTTTCTACCCACAGAGCTCCCACGCATCCCTCAAGCCTCAGCTCAAGAGTCACTTCCTCTTGGAAGCCCTCACTAATGCCCAACCTCCACTCCCACCCGGGCAGAGGTAGAGGCTGGCTCCACCTTCAGCTCCTTCGCAGCTTCGACCCACCTCTAGCCCACAGCTATCAGCTGATCTCGTTAGTCCATGCTGGTATACGTGTCTCTCCCGAGGGAAGTGAGCTGGCTCAGGGGGAAAGCAAAGCAGTAGCTGTTCTGTCTACTCTCTTCCTGTCTGCCATCTTTAGCTTTCTCCATTTCAAATTCCACTAGCAGCCAAAAATAAGCACCAGCATACAGAGAAAATATCAGAGAGGTAAATAAGAAGTTCCCTCCTCCTGTTGGGTAAAGGGCACCACCAGCATCCACTGGGGCTTGCTTCATCTGCCCTCATCATTTACACCAAAATCACCAACGTTCCACGCTCTTGATGTCGCTGGGCCCCCCTCCTCTCTGTGCTCTCCACCCTGGCGAGTCCTGCCCTTCCCCCTCAGTCTCTCCTCCTCCTAACTGACCTCCCTCTCCTCGGGCTTCCCCTTCCACCACCGGGTGCGGATCCAGGAGAGGGTTTTCAGTGACGCTCTCCCAGTCCTAGCCGAGGCCAACTCCTCGCCCTAAGCGCTAGGAGGTCCCAAATTCTTTCCAGCTTCATCCCCTGCACACCTGCCATCCACTGAGGCTCTAACCCCAAATTGCAGTTTGTCATTCCTTGACTCTAACAGAAGCTTTGACCCCTGTCTTTCAGAGTGTCCTTCCTCCCCAACCCCCACCCCGCCCTCTCCTACCATAGAGCTCTTCATTAGGAAACCACTCAGAGAACAGCTTTCTCCGAAGCCATCCCAGCACACAGAGGTCCGTAAAACCTGCTCGCATAGGATTTACCATAGAGCCGCTTCGGCGCCCAGCGCATGACAGTCCTTACTGAGGCATCTCTCTCCCTATGCCCCACAGTGGCCTCACTCATCTCCGGCTTACTCTGTATTCTCAAAGAACTTTCCCCCTGGCCCCCAGTTCTGGACAGAGAAGGAAGACACCAGTGAGAGATGAGAAAGCTGGAAACCCAAAGGAGTCAAGATACCTACCCCCTCTCCTCAGCTTTCCAGCATGCTCCTGACAATGTTCCTTGACACCCTCCTACCCCCATCCTACCTCCATCTCCCCCCAGAGGACCAGCTCCCCCCCCTGCCCCATCAGGTGCCCCCATGCTTCCTGCCGCCACCACACAGCCACACTCCGCCTGACCTGCCATAGCCCTGGGCCAATGGCACTTCCCTGCTTTTGCTAACCCCTAGGTTGCCTTAACATCCCCTTAGACATCTCAGTTCCCCTCATCAGGTAACCAAGTCCCGGTATTAAATTCCCTCTGGTTTAAAATGTAGAGTGCTTCCGTTTTACTCAGTGGATCCCAACGCAGACACACCACCTCTAAATCAAGATCCTCCAAGACAGGAACCATGGATGCAACCAGTGCTCAATAAATGTTCATTCTGAGAATGAGGAGAGCCCTATGAAGCTCTACCTTCAGTTAGGCAATGTAGAGAAAAAGGGGAGCCCTATCTCTAAAGATGTGAGTGGCCCCCACAGGTAGGTGATCACAGGAAACCTTTCAAACTGGCCAAGAAATAACCGTCTTATGGAGGGGCCTTGACAGAAACAAGCAGGAAATTCTCCCAAACTGACCCTGACCCTTGGCCTTCTTCACTAAAATCAACCAGTATTCCATTAAAAAGTTTCAGCCACAAAACGGGGCATTCTTTCCTTGTGATTCACATTACCCAGAAGTCTCTGGTTTCCCGGAATTTGTGTTAAGTAGTAGCTTTCAAAGATGATAATATTTGCCAACAATCCCTGGGGCACCACTTTACATTTTCCTAAAACAAAAAGGGGATTATTTTGTCCATATTTCTCATTTCTACAGGCTTTTGCATATAGCAGCTCTTCCCCCTCTGGCATTAAGTAGCAATACTGTGCCTTAAATTATGAGAATTATGCTTTGTCTTTAAACATCAGTTGTCAATTAAGGTTGACAAACAAGCTTCCTGACATTCTCAGGAACATCTTGCCCAGCATGTGGTTACTAATTTCTCACTCCTTTTGTGAAACACTGGTCACAGGCAAGCAGGCAGAAATAAATACGTGAGCGTTTGATTTTTTACCAGCTCCCCAAGCCCCACCTTCTCGATTCTCTGCGCCTGCATTGTCCTCCCGAGCAATGAGCTTTGAAGATACGTAGAAAAAAAATGAGGCTGTGATGATTGTCGATGGAATCAATTCGAATAATTCTCTGTTGACAAAGTGTTATTTTTCTCCTCTGGCTTTTTTCATCCTTCTTCCTAATGCAGGAGGGAGTTTTATCAGTCTTCCTCCTGCCTGTGGATCTGTGGTCCAGATTTTGGCTTCCCTGTAAGGTCCAGTTCAAATGTCAGCATCTCCTCTGTGAGATGCCCATGATGCTCTCCTGCATGACGTAATCTTTCTGTCCTCAGGGGAGTCTTTTCTCCACTTATCTTGTGCTGCCTTTGTAGACGCGACATCCGTAAGCTTCGTGAAGGCAGACAGGTTCTCTATGCCCCTGTGCCTGTTATGTTAAGTGCTCCACACGTATATACCCAATTAATTTTTCAAGATTCAGCCCCATTTCTTTTTTTTTAAAGATTTTATTTATGTGAGAGAGAGAGAGAGAGAGAGAGAGAGATAGCGAGAAAGAGAGAGAACATGAGCAGGGGGTGGGAGGGAAAGGGAGAGGCAGACTACCCGAGGAGCAGGGAGCCCAATCTGGGACTCGATCCCAGGACGCCGGGATCATGACCTGAGCCGAAGGCAGATGCTCAATCAACTGAGCCACCCAGGGGCCCCAGCCCCATTTCTTTCAAAAGCTTGTCCTAACCAACCCCAGATTCACTTATGCCTGCTACTACATACATGTGTGTTATACATACATGTACTCATACATACATACATACATATGTTTATCCACATACGTTCTTATGCTTTCTTTGGATAATTCAATATAACAACCATCCGAAGCAAGCATTGTTATCCCCGCTTCACAGATGAGAAAACCGAGCATCAGAGACTTCTCAGTAATCAGGTTACAAGCTGGCTGAGCAGCAGACCTTGTACTCAAATTCAAGAATGCGTAATTCTACAGGGTTCTTTTTACTACACCGCCGTGTCCCTTATCACTCTCAGAGGCTTCAAGTCTTCTTCACTTTCCAAAACCAACGGCAGAGTAATATAATCCTTCCAGGGTTACATTAATTTTAATATCTCTATTCCTTTGAGATTGTTTCTGTTTCTGTTCTTTACCTCATGGTACGCTGTGCTTGGGAAAGCCTTCTGCCTACGATGGGTGCCTGCAACCTTGGCTGTCTTTTCCATATAGAACGTATTTTGCTTGGATTTCTCGCAATTCTTATACTTTAGGAAAGTTTCCCAAAACACACTGAAGGTTTTGTTGTCTGTATGCACATCTCCTCCTTCCTACTGGTCACCCCTCTCTTATGCTGGGCCATCTCTTTACTAATATTTCATTTGAGCATGAATTGGCTAGCTTCCCCCTTCACTTATACAACCTCATTGTAGAAAGGATAGAAAATTTCTTATAAATAAAAGGAAAATATTAATAATTAGAAATCCTACCACCCAGATGAATCTTAAGGAGGGCACTTGTTGTGATGAGCCCTCAGTGTTGTACGGAAGCAATGTATCAATGAATTCTACTCCTGAAACCAATATTACACTATATGTTAACTAACTAGAATTTAAATAAAAATTTAAAAAAACAAAACAGACTGCCCCCCCAAAAAGAAATCCCACCACCCAGAGAAAACACTATTATTACTGCAGTCTCCATCTTGCACTATTTTTACCCATAAAAATGTATTTGTATACATGCATACAAATTTTTTAAAATAAAATTATATTATGCACATGAGTTATTTTTAACTAAAAACTTGTCATTTAGTGTTCCACGAACTTTAAAAAGAAGAGGGTTTTTTTCAATAAAATTTGTTATATATTAAATCTTATTAATTTATACTATTCAATTTATCTATAACCAGATACTTTTGTCTCTTTGATTAGGTAAAAACTCAAAGGAATTATGCTAATGTTCCCTAACACTATTGTTTTGATTCTTCTCTTCACAGATTACAAAGAGATTTTGTATTATGTATTTTGCTGTTCAGTGCCTATAATTTGATTACAGTAATTTTACTATAAATCTACTGAAGTTTGTATATGTCAACAATAAAACAGCAATCCTTTGTCCTATTTGTTGATTTTTACAAGAACATAAAAACTTTTTATGTTAAAATTGGCACATATGTATTGAGTACCCACTGTGTACAAGACACAGAGGACAGAGTGGGGAACAAGAGACAGAGCCCCTGCCTTTACGAAGCCTATGTTCCCATCACAAGGAAGACTTTGCTAGGCAAAGTATGAGTAAGTAATTCCACTGGCTTGAATTCAAGAAAGTCACCAAGATATTTCCAGGTGCTGTTAATTTTGTCATGAGTTTATGCACGGGCGTATCTGGATCTTTCTTGCACCCTTCCGCTCTCCCTGTTAGGATCGCCATTTGTCCGCGTCTCACCTTCTTTGTCTACCTGTTGCAGCTCTGTGATGTTCCTTCCAGTTCTCTGCTCTTGGCCCTTTCCTCTGTGTTCTCAGAGTGCCTTTCACTGAGCTGACCTCATTCTCTGCAGTGGTGACTCTGCTCCTTGTTGCTTCCAATGCTGTTGTAATTTCTGCCATGGTCCTACCAACCCCTTGCATTTTAGTCTCTATTTCCCTTTCTCTCTCATTTCGTTGTCTCACCATAACATCTTTTACCTCTTCTGTAGAGAATTCACAATTTCTTTCAGTGCCCTGAGAGTGCTAAGCAAATGCTCACTAAAATTTCACTTTCCTGAAATGCACTCATCCTCTGGTTTTGAAAGCTATGGCAATCCTCTAATTCTATGTGGCAGAATTTTTTCATCTATTGCATTTCTGTCTTGTTCTACTGCTGTTTGCTTATTTTTTAAGTCATTCACTTAATTGAAGAATATATTAGTTGAGGATCTCCACAGGGCAGGCACCAGAGGGATAATGTTGAAAGGAAAAAAAAAAAAAATCCTAGCACTGGCTTACAGTCCCATTCCCTGCTGTGAAAGATACTTTAAACAAGTAAAAAACAAATATCCAGTATGAGTTGGGGCAAGCTATTAAAGAAAAAGAAGGGAGTCCTACGGGAGAGAATACCAGAGCGGGGAGGATTCTGCCTTTAATTGGGTGGCCCTCTAGACCTCTTGGGAAGTGACATTTAGGATGAGATTTGGAAGATAACAATGAACAATCCATGTGAAGAAAGAGGGTAGGTGTGAACCAGGCAGGTATGAAGCACAGCCCGTGCAAATGCCCTGAGGCCGGAAACCCTATTGCTCTCCTCTGCCCAAATCACTCTGCTGGATCTAAAGTGAAAGAGGAGGACAAAACCTGGTCACTCCCAGGCTTGGATGTTCTTGGAGATGCTACGAGAAGTTACCAGGATCTTCAAGGAAAGGAGTGCATGGTCTGACTAATGCTTTAGATCTACTGTGGCCGCTCCTGGGAAGCATGAGATGGAAAACAAGTCTGTTAGGATGCAAAGTCAGTGATTTGAATGAGAAGTCATAGTAGTTTAGATATTGGCAAAAGGATTCAAGATGTATTTTGGAATTGGAATTTTGGATTAAGCGAACTGGATTAAATGTGGTACAGAGGGGTTCGTTAAACAAAAGGAAGAAATTGCCAGGCTTTAGGCTTGAGCAACAGGGTGGATAATGCCACACCACTGAGACTTGAAAGCTCAGCAGAGAAACATGTTTAGGGCTGAGAACCAGGAGTTCGTTTTGGGACATGATAAGTTTGTGATGCATTTGAAAAATAGACAAGATCAGGACTTTGAGTGGAAATCTTGGATGGAAATATAGATTTGGGAGTCCTCAGGTTACAGCATCACGTGAATGGATGAGGGCACCATGGGTAAAACCATAGAGAGAGATGAGTAGATCCAGCTGGAGGGCTGATGATGTGTGTTCTTATAACCATTCCAAAAGAAGTCTACAGAAGACTGGAAAGAAGTGAGGCCAGAGTCTGCCCCCGGGTCCCATTGCGCTGGGCTAATTTGTATTTGTTGGTTGACTTCCATATTTCACTCTCTGTCATAGGAAGGCAATTTTCCACATCGGTCTACTGTTGGCTTGGTAACCACTCTTGATACATCCGCTCATTTGAAACAGCCTCCCATCCTCTTGATGAGAAAGTAGACATTAATACCACTCCTGTTTGGGAAAGTCCTCATCTGCCTCCATGAGAAACTCTGAGTTATTGGAGATGGATCAGAGAAAATCCCCAACTTGCTTTTCATTGCTGTAAGCCATGTGTCATATTCTTATTTTAGCCACATCTCCCATCTTCACTCTCAGCCTTGATCACTTTAACTTAAGGGGTGCTGATAGGGCTTTAGGATGTCCTTCCTTCTCTGTCACTTCCGTCGGGTCCCACTGCACTGTACTTATTAGAAATTCTTTGAATTTTGTGGAATGTGGTTGGCACCATTCCCCGGTTTCAAAACAAATTAGTTGGGGGTATTTCGTTTTTGTTTCTTTAATGTCTTTCAGTCATTTCCAATTCTGAGAAAAGCTTCAGAAATGTATACATAAGCTACCATCTTTGCCAAAAGTCTGTGGCAACCAGCATGGTTTCTTGATTCCCCTACATGTGCTTAATTCGTATCTAAATATTCTCGGAAAATGTGTTAAAAATAGACCTTTTCAAATTCACAACCTAAAAAGGACTTGTGTTTCAATGTATACTAGATCACACCACCTGGTCCCATGTTGATTCAATTACACATTGTTAACAAGGATGTTTAAGATTCTAATGCAAACGAAAAGTGGTATATCCACACAATGGAATAGTATTCAGCCACAGAAAGGAGTGAAGTATAACATGGATGAAACTCACAAACATTGCACTAAGTGAAAGAAGCGAGACAAAAAAAACACATATTATATGGTTTCATTAATATGAAATGTCCACTATACAAATCTATAGAGACATAAAGTAGATCAGCAGTTACCAGGAGATGTGTGAAGGGAAATGGGTGACTTCTAATGGAAACAGGTAATGGAAATGTTTTGGAATTAGCAAGTGGTGATGTTTGTGCAACTATCTAAATATATTAAAAACTACTGAAGCATACATTTGGGAAGTGCGAATTTTATGGTATTTGAACTACATCTCAATAAAAAAAAATTCTCATGCGATCTCCACAGGGCTTGAAACCTGTTGAAAAATTTCAAGCCATGACATGCACAATTGAATACAAAAAGGAATCCACAGAACTATGGAGAAAGTGCCAAGCCCTAGGATTTTATATACCAATAACAGACTCAAAAATATTATTCAATGGTACCAAAAAATTCTGAAATATGTACAGTGTTCTATTATTTGTATAAAGTGAGGGTTTACATAAATCCCCCATTTATATTTATATATGCATAAAATATCTTTAGGCAATATATAAGAATTGGTAACAGTGTTGCCTCCAAGGAGAACTGGCTAAGGAGGTGTGCCAAGGTGGTGAGACTTTTCACCATATACTTTATGCTGTATATACCACATATACCATGTGCTTTTCACCTCTGATTTTAAACCAGGTGAATGGAAAAAACACTGAAAATACAGTAAAATTAAATTTTTTTGCCTACCTACAGTTTAGTTAATATTCTCAAATGCAATTGCTAACTGTAATTGTGGATTTGTCTATTTCTCTTTTCCGTTCTATTGGCTTTTGTTTCATATATTTGAAACTCTGTTATTACCTGTACATACATTTTTTGAAGATTTATTTATTATTTATTTGGGAGAGAGAGAGAGCAGGGGAAGGGGCAGAGGGAGAGGGAGAGAATCTCAAGGAGACTCGGGGCTCAAACTCACGACCCTGAGATCACAACCTGAGCCGAAACCGAGAGTCAGGCACTCAACAGACTGAGCCACCCAGGCGCCCCTACATGTACACACATTTAAAGTAGTGATGACTTCTTGATGAGCTGACCTCTCTTACATTAAGAAATGTCCCTCTTTATCCTTTGTAAGAGCCCTTGTGTTTAAGTTTATGTTGTGTTGTTTGCTTTGTATTAGAAATCAGTGATCCAACTCAACAATTGTGTTTTCTTCTACATCATTTAACATATTACAACATTCACGATAAGTATTTTAGGATTATTTTCTAGTAATTTTATTAACTCTGTTATTTCTGGGTTTGATTCTCTTGGCTGATTTTTTTAATTGCCTTTTTTTAAAAGTAGTTTCAGGTTTACAGCAAAATTGAGTGGAAAGTTCCCATACGCCCCCTGCCTCCTCTACTCTCAACATCCAACGCCAGAGTGGAAAATTTGTTACACTCAATGAACCTATACTGATATGTCATTGTCACCCAAAGTCCACAGTTCAAATCAGAGTTCACTCTTTGTGTTTACATTCTATGGGTTTTGACAAATGTATAATGACATGCATCTGCTGTTATAGTATCGTACAAAATAGTTTCGCTGCCCTAAAATTTTCCTTGCTTCACCTATTAATTCCTCCTTCCCCTCTAACTCCTGGCAACCACTGATCATTTAACTGCCTCCATATTTTTGCCTTTTCCAGAATGTCGTATAATTGGAATTATACAAAATACAGCCTTTTCAGATTGGCTTCTTTCACTTGGTAATATGCCTTTAAGGTTCTTCCATGGTTTTTCAAGGTTTTATAGCTCATTTCTTTTTGTGCTGAATAATATTCTATTTTCTGATGGACCATAGTTTATTTATCCATTCACTTACTGAAGGACATCTTGGTTGCCTCCAAGTTTTGACAATTAGGAATAAAGTTGCTATACACATTTGCGTGCAGGTTGTTGTGTGGATTTAAGTTTTCAGCTCCTTTGGGTAAATCCCAAGGAGCCCAATCACTAGATCATATGGTAAGACTATCTTTAGCTTTGTAAAAAACCACCAAACTGTCTTCCAAAGTGGCTGCACCATTTCACACTCCCACCAGCAATGTATGAGAGTTCCTGTTGCTCCACATCCTCACCAGCATTTTGCGTTGTTCTGTTTGGGATTTTCCCCACTGTAGTAAGTGTGTAGTGGTATCACATTGTGGTTTTCATTGGCAATTCCCTTAGAGGCACATGATGTGGCGTATCTTTTCATATGCTTATTTGCCATCTGAATCTCTTCTTTGGCAAGGTGTCTCTTTGGACCTTTTGCTCACTTGTTTCCTTGTTCTTGAATTTTTTTTGTATATTCTAGATGATAGTTCTTTATCAGATGTGACTTTTGCAAATATTTTCTCCCGGTTTGTGGCTCATCTTCTCATTCTCTTGACAGTATCTTTCACAGACCCGAGGCTTTAATTTCATGGCATCCAGCTGATCAAGTATTTCTTTCATGGATTGTGCTTTTGGTGCTCGATCTAAAATGTTGTCACCGTGCCCACAGTCATCTAGATTTCTTCCTGTGTTATTTTCTAGGAGTTTTACACTTCTACACTTTACGTGTAGGTCTGCGAACCACTTTTAGTGAGTTTTTATGAAGGGTGTGAGGTAGGTATTTAGATTCATTTTTTACACTTGGATGTCCAGGGTTTCAGCACCATTTGGTAAAAAGACTATCTTTTTTCCATCGTATTGTCTTTCTATCAGCTGATTATATTCATGGGGGTCTATTTCTGGGTTCTCTATTCTGTTCCACTGATATATTTGTTTATTCCTTCACCGATAGCACACTGTCTTGATTGATGCAAATTTATAGTGAGTCTTGAAGTCAGGTAATGTCAGTCCTTTGATTTTGTTCTTTTCCTTCAATTTTAGGTTGGTTACTCTGGATCTTTTGCTTCTCCACATACATTTGAAAAGCATTTTCTCAATATGCCCAAACTGGGATATGGATTGGGATTGCGTTGAATAGCTAGACATCTTAAAAATACTGAGTCATCCTATCTTTGAACATGGAAAATTTCCCCATTGATGCAGTTCTTCTTTGATTTCTTTCGTCAAGTTTGTAATTTTCTTTGTACAGATCTTGTTGCTATTTTTTTAGATTTATATTTAAGTATCTCACTTTGGGGGTGTGCTAATGTAAATGGTATTGTGTATTTAACTTCCAATTCCACTGGAAAAGCAATCGGCTTTTGTGTATCAAAATTGTATCCTGCAACCTTGCTATAATCAGTTGTAAGTTCCAGAAGGGTTTTGTTGATTCTTTTGGATTTTCTACATAAACAATCATGTCATCTGCAAACAAAGACATTTTTATTTCTTCCTTCCCAAACTGTATACCTTCTATTTACTTTTTAGTCTTATTGCATGAGCTAGGACTTCCAGGATGATGTTGAAAAGAAGGAGTGACAGGGTTCCTCCTTGCCTTACCCCTGATCTTAGTGGGAAAGCTTCTAGCTTCTCACCAGTAGGGCTAATGTCAGCTGTGAGTTCTTTGTAGATGTTCTTTATCAAATTGAGGATGCTCCCTTCTATTCCTAGTCTGCTAAGGGCTTCTACCATGAATGGGTATTTGGCTGATTTTTCTCCTGGTTATGGGTCATATTTCGCTGCTTCTTGGGCACTGAATCATAGGCCTGGACACATACAACAGAAGAGCTATTTGGCAAATAGCAAGTTGTCCAGGGTGACTGGAAAGTAGGATGTTGGAATATAAAATGGAAAGATAACAGCAGCCAAAACAAAGAAGTGTTTGTAAGCTGTGCTAAGAGTTTTACCTGGGAGAAATACCCAAGCTTCTTTGTATGGGAGTGGGAATGATCAAGTACAAAAGGAAAAATCCTTGACCCAAGAGATGAGATGACTGAAGAAAAAAAGGTTTGAAACCACTAGAAGAGACAGCATTCAGGCCAAGATGAAGAACTTTGTCTTTGAAATAAGCAAAGCTTTCCCTCTTATTGTAACAAGAAGAAAGTCAGAGAGCTTGGGTACTGATTCTGAGAGGTTATTCAATCCTCTGGTGGGGATGTGAGTGTTAGCACACACTTAAATGCGGTCCATAAAATGTAAGTTTAGGTCACTGATAAAGGTTATGGAGGTCTGAAGAGTGAGAAAGTATGAAGTAGTTGTCTTGGAGAATGGGAAAGTAAATTTGCCAGGAAAAAATAGAAGGATGGCTGGGTGGTTGTAATGTTTGATTGGTGGGAATTAAGGCGGAGTGAAGCCAGAAAGTGCAGTTGTGTTCTAGCCTTCAATGTTCAGCTGCTGAGGTGCAGACACATAGACAGATGATTTGGAATTTTCCAGGCAAATGACTGAGAAAGAAAGTGTGAAAGAAATCAAGAATGTGCTACAAAGGAATGATTATAGGGGTGTCTGGGTGACTCAGTCGATTGAGCGTCTGCCTTCAGCTCAGGTCATGATCTCGGAGTCCTGGGATCGAGCCCCGCATCGGGCTCCCTGCTCCGCGGGGAGCATGCTTCTGCTTCTCCCTCTGCTGCTCCCCCTGCTTGTGCTCTCTCTCTCTCACTCTCGCTCTATCTCAAATAAATAAAATGTTTTTAAAAAAGAATGATTATAATGAAGAACCATGAAATGGCTATGAATACATATAAGGATATAAGGGAGAAATTAACAATAAAAAAGTGGGAGGGTCAATGGACAGGAAGTCTTACGAAGCTGAAATCGTGCTGGAGTAGGAGGGGTACAAGAATAAGTGTGTGCAAATATTGGAGTCATACAGAGTAGGATGCTCAAAACCAGAGATTCGGGAGACATTTGACAATTAGAACTAAAGGACCAAGCCTATGATCATGGGGGCTACTGGTTGAGGTGGATGGAGGGAAACAATGAATGAAAGCGATTGGGTACAGGAACTGCGGGTCCAAGGTACTGGACAGATAATCTATCCGAGACCATAGCAGGAATGAAAAGAGCAGATGAAGGAAACTGGAGGCATGGAGAAGTATTGGATTGGATTGTATGGTCTAATGGTCTTCAGAAGAGATGGACATATGTACAGAAGGACATATGAATGTGTGTGTTATTCTTGTTTTTTTTGGACAAGAGAGGTAACAGTGAGGAGCAAGATCCATACCCATCCCATCATCCCACCCCTACAAAATCTTATAAAGGTAAGGTAAAGGTAAAATCAGTTTCCATTGGAGAGGGCTACAGGGGAAGCTATGCCTTTCGGGGGGGGCACCCAGATACCAGTTGTAGAGTACTAACAAACAACAAATATCATGAAAAAGAAATTACCCAAGCAGGCTGTTGGTACAGAAGAAACGAATAGGGGGAAGATTCAGATCCTGGAGATCACTGACATCAACATCTCACACATAATTTTTAAGTATTATGTGAAAAATAACACATGTACATAATTTTAAACTTCAAATAATACTAAAAAGTTTGTAATAAAAAAAGAACAGATTCCTACCCCCATCCCTCTCCGTGTTCTGCCTGTTCTCTCCGAAGGCAATGTCTTCAATCTATTCTCATGTATTCTTGTTTGCTCTTGATACAGAGACCAAATCTTTTAACTCAACACCCTACTTCTCTCTCTTTATTCATCAATTTTAGATATTAGGTATTAGCCACTGACTTCCTGATGGTGGATGAGGACTCAGGTCTTCCACAACTCACCCTTCCCATCCCACCACACCACCCAACCAGCTTCTCAGCAAGTTTTGGTTAAATCCTTAAGCAGTGTTGACGCTATAATAATGTACAGTGATGCTTCTGAAAGAACCCGATGGTCATTTGTAACCATGCATCCTGTCTTGTTTAGCACTTCATTTTTCCTAGAGTTGATAATTACCCCATGTTTTCATTTGTTTGATTTTCAATGTATCTCTAACACTCTTATTTTTTTCCAAGATTCTCCAGCATCTCTCTCACCTACCTACTGGTAGCTTTTTGCCTGCACTCAAAACACCGTGGTTGCATCCTTCTTTCTGGAGACCTGAGTCCTCCCTGAGGACCCCATGTTTCTGTTTCAATCTGAACTGGTTTTTCTCTAGGCCTGCTATGTAGTTTTATTTTTAGGACTTCCTTTTGCTGTTCTCCCTCCCCTTTCCCAGATCCCATGTCTTCCTCTTTCTTGGTATACTTCTGCATTTTCGTAGAACACGTTCTCCCATACCTTGCCAAGAAAGCTGCATAGGTGATAAAGATTCAGAATCCCTAAATATCTGAACATTTGTGTATTTTACCTTTATACTTGATTGATAATTGGATGAGGTCTAGACCACTTCTAAATAGGTGTATTATTCTACAGGTGATTCTTGAACGGGCATTTGTAACTAAATTAATATGGTAATAGTATGAATAGAAAAATGAGATGTGAGGAAGTCAAGGGTAGATTCTTTTTTTAACTTGATTTTTAAAGAGAGAGTTTAAAACTCTCTCTTTAACAAGGGGGATGGGGGATGGGCAGAATGGGTGAAGGGAAGTGGGAGACACAGGCTTCCAGTTATGGGATGAATAAGTCACAGAAATACGAGGCAGACCGTAGGGAAGAGTCAATGATATTGTAATAGCGTTTTTGTGGTGACAGATGGTAGTGACACGTGTGGTGAGAACAGCATCATGTACAGAGATGTCAAATCACTATGTTGTATACTTGAAACTAACATATTGTGTGTCAACTCTACTTCAATAAAAAAATAAATTTAGGGACACCTGGGTGGCTCAGTGAAGCATCTGCCTTCGGCTCAGGTCATGATCCCGGGGTCCTGGGATCCAGCCCCGCATCGGGCTCCCTGCTCAGTGGGGAGCCTGCTTTTCCCTCTGCCTCTGCCCATGCTGGTGCTCTCTCTCTCTCTGACAAATAAATCTCTTAAAAAAAGAGGAAAAGATTAAAAAGAATAAATTTTAAAAAAATTAAAAATTAATACGAAATAGAGTGATATCTAAGTAGAATGCAAAATAAGGATGGTTTTTTTCTCCCTTTACTAAAAAAAAAAAAAAAAAAAGGAGGGATTTAAGGATATGTAATATTTAATAGCTCTAAGAAATGACCCAAAGGAGATTAAAATGTCAAGAATAAGATGAAAAAGAGAGAATTCAGTAAGACATGATCTACGTCCCAGGAAAGAGAGGACGAGGAATGCAGTAAAAAAGTTGGCCTTAAACAGAAGGAAGACTTATTTTTCCTTTTACATCACAGGGAGGCAGATTGAAAGGAGGGAGAGTGTGGGTTGATGATAGAAGGCCAGGAAGTTGAGAGCCTTTATTTATTCAGTAAAAGGCCAGGGTAGGTCTGAGCAAGAGAATGGAGGAAGTGGGAGGGACAGAATGCGCAGGCGGAGAGGGTTTATGGAGTGGGAGAGAGCTGGGCCCAGGTGGAGGCTGGTGTTACCAGGTAGTTCTGGGTGAGAAAAATAACCTCTACTCATCGCCCAGCCCTCAGGGCAGAATCCTGAGTCCAGGAGCAGACACACACTTCCTCTTCCCATGCCGCCAGGACTCGAGAGGGTGCACCTCAGATCGCCTTGCACCCGACAGGTCTTTACCGAGTGTGACCCGTGTGCTTCCCCCCAAGTGCTTGCCCACATGAGATCAGGCTGTTACGGAGATGCGGGCAGCGTTTGGACCTGCTTCAGCGACAAGCCCTGGGGAGCTGCTTCAAAACCTGCTGCACAGGGCGTTAACGGAGGCGAGGAAGTAAGAACATGCTTAACAACTTCACGTGCAAGATATCTTATAAAGGGTTTGTGATGGTGTGTAGTTTTCTCTTGCAAGACGTGATTTACACAGTAGCACTGCCAAATACCACGCGTAGCATGCTGCATGTCTGGGGAAATCGAGTGTACTCTCCTAAAAATTGCCCATGCGGCTCTCGAGCTTCACAGAGGAAGAACCTGAGGCGCCGAGCGGATGAATCAGGCCACAGAGCGAGTAAACGGTGGCACTGAGAATCAGCCTGACGGCCTGAGCTGGTCCGAAGCCTGAATCGTAAACCATCGTCCCCTGTCCCTGAAATACCCACACAGATCTTGTATGCTCATTCCTTCACTCGGTCAATACACACGGAACACTTTTCTGCTTGAATAAGGGAAGGGGAGAGAAAGTCCCCAGTGTCCCATATAAGGCATCCCTTTGGAGTCTTACCCTTGCCTACCGCTGACAAATCCTGGGAGCAGAGCTAATGGGGCCCTAGCATTCACCGAAGCCCAGACTGAGCACACAGTATAGACTGGACGGAGTTATGTGAGGCTCTCTTGTCAAAACTGTGACCCAGGCTCTGCTTGCAAACCTCAGAAAGAAAAATTAAAAGTAAAGTTAGGTTCTTCTTCAAGTTATTATTATTCTTTTGTTGGAAACTGTTACCTAGAACAGCACTGTCCAACAGAAACATAATCCAAGCCATTATGCAATTTTAAATTCTCTATGAACCATGTATTTCTTAAAAATACAGATGAAATGAATATTTTACTATAAACCAATGTATCCAAAAGTTATCTTTTTCAAACATGTAATGAACATAAAAAACTACTGATGAGATAGTTTACATTCTATTTTTCATACTAAGTCTTTAAAATCGGGTGTGTAACTTACACTTAGAGCAAATCGCAGTTTGGACTAGTCCTATTTCGAGAGCTCAATAGCGACATGTGGCTGGTGGCATCAGTAATGGACAGCACAGAGCTAGGAAGGCAAACTGTCCTCTCCAAAATTCCCCCTGGTTATGCACCACGGAGTAAGAGAGTACAACTCCATCTTTTCCAAGGGCCTTAACCTCTAGTATTACAGATATGCAACATAGGTCAAGAATTGAAGTCACTTGCCCAAGGGCATCCACTGAGTCGGCAGAAACCAGGATGAGCACATTTTCAAATATTCTAACTCCTAATGCTGTGATCTTCCCATAAGACCATACTACTTCCTCTCATCAGGTGGACTTCAAATATTTTACATTTGAAAATACCCTCGGTATTTTCCGTTCTCAAGGCAAATTCTTTTAGTTTTCCTCCTATGTGCCCTTCCAACCTGCCATTTGCCTACCACGGCATTTTGCATATGTCAGGTACTCTGTAAATGGTTTCTAATCAAATGAGATTTGTGCAGTTTGTACAAGAAGTGCCCATACAAATTATTCAAATGTCTCTCTGTAGTTATTCAAATACTTCAGGGTATACACCATGTGAAGCCCTGTGTCAGACAATCATGCAGGAAAACAAAATTTAAGATAACCTCCTAGCCCTCAGGACATCTGGCAATCGCTGAATTATTCTGTAATGTTCTTAAACTACCTGCTATGGAATACCATGTAGTCTTTTTCTGGGAATCAGAGTTGCCCAGAAAACATCCCCCTGGAGAGTGAAAGCAATCTTTTCTCATTCCTGCGTGTCTGAACTCTCTCCCACTTCCCTTCATTTATCACAGATTACTGGCTAGTGATTCTGAGACCATCTTCAAGTTCCTTCAGCATCCTGAAAGTTAATTTGTTTGGCTCTTTAGGTAAATGTGCTCTTATTTGCTTCTCCCCAATCAAAGCTCTTCACCACTGACCCTCAAAGTGTGGCCTTTGGCTTCAGTGGGATACTGAGACCCTCTCAGGAAAACAACTAACAGTATTTGTTGTCAGGGATACCATTCAAACCTTTAAGTAAAAACTAGTACTTTAGGGGCGGCTGGGTGGCTCAGTCGTTAAGCGTCTGCCTTCGCCTCAGGTCATGATCCCAGGGTCCTGGGATCGAGCCCCGCATCGGGCTCTCTGCTCAGCGGGAAGCCTGCTTCCCCCTCTCCCACTCCCCCTGCTTGTTCTCTCTCTCTCGCTGTGTCTCTCTCTGTCAAATAAAGAAATAAAATCTTTTTAAAAAATTAATATTTTAAAAAACTTGTTATCTGCCACTCTGAACTTGACAGCTTCCCAGTATTTAAAGACTTTTCTGATGAGTTCAGGATGAAATTAGCAGATGTGATTTTTTTTTTTTTTTTTACATTTACAATGAAGTGTGTCAACATTTGGAAGATCTATACAAATCAGTGAGCCAGTGTTTTCCAAGTAATCCATTCATAACGTTAAAAAATTATACATGGATAAAAGATCATTCAAAGAATAAGACAGGGCTCCCTGGGTGGCTCAGTCGTTAAGCGTCTGAGCCTTTGGCTCAGGTCATGATCCCAGGGTCCTGGGATGGAGCCCCACATCGGGCTCCCTGCTCCGCGGGGAGTCTCCTTCTCCCTCTGCCACTCTCCCTGCTTGTGCTCGCGCTCACTCTGTCAAATAAATAAATAAAATCTTAAAAAAAAACCAACCAAGATAAACCAACAGGTTTGAATCAGAGTACAAAAAGTTCATTGAGGGTTCCCAATCCCACACTGCAATGAAGTTTTAAAAAATTACAACTTGAGTTTGGTAGTATCAAGAATACCTACAATTATCTAAAAAGGCTCTTAAAAAATTTCTCCCTTACTAACTACCTGTGTACAGAGGTCATATTTTTTTCATATACTACAACCAAAACATCTCACAACCGATTAAATGCAGAAGCATATATGAAAATCCCGCTGTTTTCTGTGAAGCCAAGTATTAATAGATATTTGGAAAAAAACTTTTTTTTTTTTAGAAGCCACTCTTAATTGCTCAAGTTTTGTTTTGGAAAGCCTAATTATCTTCATTAAAAACATTATTTATGTTAACGTGTAACGAGTTTATTGCTATTTTTCATTAATAAATATTTCCCAGGTAATAATAATGTCTCAGATTTCATTTCCAATAGGGTAAAATATCAGTAGGTATAAATAACCTACACACACAAAAGCTCTTCAAGGTCTTCCATAGATTTTAAGAGTTCACGAGAATCCTGAGACCAAAAAATGTGAGAACTGCTTATACCTCTGTTCTACCCATTGCAGCTTGAAGATTACACTCTTTAAAAAAAAAAAAAAAGTTCTCATTTAGTTGTTATAGGAAGTAACTGTGTAACCCCGTAGCTAGTGGTCTAGGCTTGGCAACCAGATCTAGGGAACTTAAATCCCAGCTGCACCACTTACTAGTTTTTCTGTGCTGACCAGTTACTGAATGTTTCTGTCTCCCTCGATTCCTCATGCACAAAATGGATATGATTGTGCTTCCTATCTTATAGGAATTAAATGGCAACACTTGTTAAACTCTTAAATCCAGAATTATTATCACCCTTACAAGAATTCACACTGCCTTTTAAGAGTGATATGGTGCTAATGTAACAATGGGAGGTATCTTAAAGCCTTGAAATTGTCTTCCTTCATCAGGAAGTCATTTTTCCAAACATAATACCAGTTACATTTTTTCCTCAGACTCACCTTAATGATTTCTCATAACAGATTTCTAAGTACTAGCAGCATCAAACATTGCATTTTTTTTTTCTGTTATGAGATTGGAAAGCATGTATTGTGCCTACAAGATAGGTCGATTTTCATGTGACGTCTCTGTAATCACATCCGTATTTGGGAAAAGGTCCTATTACAAAGGCTGATTCAAAGAGCTAACATGAGCAGGCGAGCAAAACAATTTACCAGGCACTGACTCTGATGATGAGCTTGGCAATTATCTAGTGATGACTCTCTTAGGTTTCAAAATTGCTTTTACTGCAGATACACAACTTAATGGACCCAATTAGGAAACTTTTCTTTGTCAACGCATGCATCACCTTGGACGTTGTAAGTTGCAGAACGTATGTGACATTGTTTTTACGTATTAAGCCCGAATAAAACACTGTCATAGAAAATTTGCATAATCATCACGGTTGGACCTATGATAATGTTAATTCCTTATTCAACATAATTGACAAACAGCAGGAACTTCTTCATATGTATCTCAGGGAGCCACATGAATGTAGTTGGATTAATATCTTATCAGGCTCCCTGTAGCTAATTACAGTCAGATACATTTTGCTTTTCAAAGCCTCATCCACCTTTAGGACCTTAGAGTCCTCATTAAAATTGGACACTTATTAATTTACTTTCAAGTGTGCTCTTTCCTGTCATTTCCATTTTTCTATTGCCCATCTAGTGGTTTTTATTTTATTATTTTTTAAAGATTTTATTAATTCAAGACACAGAGAGAGAAAGCATGAGCAGGGAGAGAGGCAGAGGGAGAAGCAGGCTCCCCACTGAGCCAAGAGTCCAGTGTGGGGCTCGATCCCATGACCCTGGGATCATGACCTGAGCCAAAGGCAGACGCTTAACCATCTGAGCCACCCCAGGCGCCCCTAGTGGTTTTTATTTTTAATTCCAGGTATTGTATCGTTTGCCATAAAATTTCCATGCGGTTCTGTTTATAATTTGGTTCTCTGCTGAGAACTTCTCTCTTTCTGTTCAGTTCAAGTGAGTTTATCTTTATCTCATGGAGCATGATTTTAACAGTTGCTTTTATGTCTGATAATTCCAGCATCTGGGTTATCTAGAGGCTGGCATCTCTTGATGGACTTTTTCCTTGGAAATTGGTCACATTATCCTGGTTCTTCCTACTTAAGCAATTTTGGATACTGGGTTGTATCCACTTTGAGTCTTATTACAATTTTCTGAGAAATATTTTGTTTGTTTGTTTAAGCAGGCAATCAACCCAGTCAGGCTCAGACTACAAATGCCCTGTCACCTTCTATGAGTGGTGGTCCCCATCTCATTTTCATTTTTGTAGACTTTGCTATGGTTCCTTAGGTCTGTCTTGTGCACGCCAGCTCCGGACCGAGCCCAGGACTTGGGAGAAGTTCATTTACACAATGAGAGGATTCCCCCTTCCCAGCTCTCTCCTCTTCAGGATTTTCCTCCTCCCCTCAACCCATGCTCTCTGGCCAACAGGAGACGCTTTTCCTGGTTTCCTCTGGCCAGCAGCTGGATTTCTCCAAGGGTTTCAGCCTCTCATGTCTCCATGGGCTGCGCAGCTCAAGCAAGTGGGGCTGACCCCTGGTGCAAACCTGTAAGACAAAAGAAAGAAAAGAGAAAGGGAAGCATCCTCATATAGGGTGCTTTTCCAAGTTTTGAGTCTCCTTCACAATCTGTCTGCTTGTCTTTACTTTTCAGAGTTCTTAGGTATTTGCTTCTTTGCGTTTGGTCCGGAACTTTTTAGTTCCCGACCACAGCAGAAATGGGCTTGAGTGGTTCGATTCCACCTCGGCTGGAATCAGAAGTTCCCCTGCCTACTCCTCCAAATTTTATCTTCCACTGCTCTCCATGCCACTCACTGTGCTCTAACATTTCTCTTCTTATAGTTTCCTAAACAGCCAAGTTTTGTCCCGCAACAAGCCATTGTACTCGCTCTTCCCTTTGCATAAACTCTCTTCCCCACTCTAAAGTGTCAGTGACCTTCTCTGACCTCTACACCCACCTTAATGCCAAGTGGACACGGTAAGCGTGCATGACGTGCTTTGACAGATGGCTGGTTAGCCTGCTTAACGGAGAACCAATTACTTTAAACAACAGCATATTTCTAAGTTCAACCACAAATAAGGTACAAATTTATTCAACAAATTTAAGATCAAACTAACACATATTGTTCTTGTTCTGAGTCTTGATATAAAAACATGTGCCAACACCTCGCCATCGTACCTATCAAGAACTTTGCAAGATACAGAGTTCTCTTTCATGGCGTGAACACCTGTTCAATGTTTCTCTTCTTCATTCCTTTGGCAGGACTTAAACCTTGTACTAAAATGTGCTTTTCTTCTGTCCGTAATAAAGGATACTGGCATGATTCCATCATGGATTTTGTTGTTTACGCTTTTGTTGTTTGCTTTGTAAATTTGATTATGTATAAGAGGTGGCACAGCATCACAGTATTGTCAAAATGGTAGTTCAAATGGGCTCAAATTCAGTTCCCTATTTACCAGTTGCGAGGCCTGGGCAATTTGAATACTCTTTCAGGTCTGGGGCATAAACTGAGGTGAAACCACCCTCCTTGAAGGGTGGGTAAAGTGCGGCAAGCGTCTGCTACCGTGTCTGGCACATAGGGCCCACACAGAGTGTTTTCCCAGCAGCCCACCAGTACTAAGAGGTAGCTGGAGCTCCCCAAGGCCTCTTGTCTTCCCTCTTCCTTTGATTCTCACTTCAACTTCCTGCCTCTCTGCTCTGTGTTTTGGTCTCCAGGTAGGTGACTTATTAGAACGCCTGTGAATTTTAAATCTGTATCTTCAGGTTTTCTGAGGTAGAACTGTGTGGAAACTTTCTTGGGAAAGATTCGAGCTGCCTTACCTCCTCGCCATGATTTTACCTCAGTAGATCGTGTTCACAGTGATATTTCTGTTTTAACCTCCTTGGATTTTTCCGTGGAAACAATGGCCTCATGTCTTCTCCAAGGACAACAAAACACATTCAATGGTGTCTGCTGAGTCTGGCAAAAGGGAAATGTAATTCATGCCTACTCTTTGACCGAAGACTAAACATTTTCAAACATTCCTCTGATACCCAGTACTAACAATCGTGAGAAGCCCATGCATCATTCACAGGATCTGCAGTGGCGGTGCACCATCAACAGAGTATTAGTTGAGTAATTACTTAAAGACGCTTGTAGCTCCCTTGTTGAAGAGAACCATGTAAAACGTTGGGCTTCCCTGCCAATGATATCTTCATGGAAATATTGAATAAAATGAAGAAGCTGGTTAATTTTCACATCCACCTGTGAAGTTTAAATACATTTCTCTCCCTTACAGATAATAAGGATCGCAAACTTACAAGATCTGTAATTTCAAAGACAGGATTTTAACTGAAAAGAGAAGCATAAACATGACTCTAATTTGTTATTTTCCCTGATTTACATGTTACAGTGTGTTCCAGTATCAGTGAATTGGACTACTCTAACTTTTAATACACAGATAGCATTGTCATACTTAGAGTATTTTTATAGATTATATTTTTGAGAAGCTTCACAATCTCTATACATCACATTTAACTGAATATTATTAAATAAAAAACATAACTAAGTTTCTTCCAAGTCTCAGGTATTTTAAGAAGAGTAAAAACATGGCTTATTTCCTTGAAAATTAAGTTTGAAGTGTATTTGTCATTACTATTGGAATGTACATTCAAATTCCAACGAGGTAGGTTTAGGAGACGTACCCAGTAAGTAACGTTTAACCTTTAGGCCAAGAATAACGGATGGATGTAATATTTTTTCTAAATTTACATGACAATTTTTCTCACATTGGGGAAACCTATTCCACTACCTTAATTTTTTCTAAAGCAAAATAAAATGTAAAAAAAAAAAAACTCTTCAGACTCAGAATAAAAACAAAATGCAAATTTGCCAAAGTGTCTTTAAAATCACTTGGAATTGTACTTTAAAATTAAAATTACAGATTAAAATTATTAGCAAAAGCTATTAGTTGCTATTTTCTTTCAAAATTTCCTCCTGATGAGAGGAAGTGACCAATAGCAAATACCAGATAATAATGCCACAATAAATAAATATTTGCAAATTTCTATTGTATCGAATTAACTCAATTATACTATTTGCCCTTTACCACAAAGTTAAATTTCTTGGATCTTGAAATGTGGTAGGAGAAGGGGTGGGGTTCCCCCTTTGTGAAAAAGTTTTCTTTTACTATTTAGATATTGGTGCTTTTCAAGAAGTTTTTGCTCATAGGAGTTAAGAATTGAAGTATACAGCACTAGGCCATAAATTTCACCCCTTTTGTTTCTCGGGTAGCTAAAAATTTATAACTTGTTTCCCATCGATAAATCATAAGTGACATTTCCTTTCAGCTTTACAGAAATATTTAAGGCCATAACAGAACTTTAACTTCTACTAAAAAGCCGTATCAAGTTTTTTCAACACACACACACACACACACACACATTAAGAAAAATTTTAAAATGAATTCAACTCTGGGAATGAAGAAGAACACACTATTTATATAGATTTTGCCAAAACCAATCTAGAGAACAAAATGATTTAGGACACAATGACTACTTTGGGTGGCATTCTCAAGATTATCCCTAGATACACCGGTAAAAATCTTAAAAACTCAGGAACCAAATATAGACAGTTGTAAAGGGTGAGAATGAAATTTTACAAAGAATAATGAGTGCCTCTTGCTGTCCGACAGGTTGAAAGAACATTCTAATGCCACCGATTCAAGGGCTCTGCTCAGTCCTCACCTTCCCAGTGAGGCCGATCCCCAACTACCCCCTTGTGCACCCCGATCTCACCTCTCCACACCCGACCTACCAGACTCTCTCCCACAGTCCACCACTGGAGTCCTTCTTACCTTAAAGATGCTGTCTATCATCTGGTATCCTTCCTAGAACACGAGCCCCATGAGAGCTGGGATCTGCTGTTCTCAAGGATCTAGAACAGTGCCTACAGGTGATCAATAACAATGCACTTGCAATTTAGTTTCTTGACTGCATCACATTGTTGGTTTTAAGACGTCACTTTTCGTTTTGCTCCATTTTTAATTCCCTCTTCCCTGCTTCCTTCTCTGACCCTTCCAAGCCATCAGTCAGAATGGAATTAATTATGTGATGGTACCAAATCGTCCCAGAATCTTGGTCCAATTTAATATTTGTTTCTTGCGCATGCTAACGTCTAATGTGTTCAATCTGAGCAAGTTTTGCCCCATAAAGTCACTCAAGACCCAGGCTGACAGAGCTGCACCACCTGGAACACATCCAGTCCTGGTCACTGCCAGGGAAGAGGGAAGGAAGCCCAAAGGATTCTACAGGGGATTTAATTTTCAATGCCTCTCCTCGGGAGTGTCACATCCCTTTCACTGCTGGCTCACTGGAATTAACTAGTTACAATGGCCCATCAAACCTCAAGGGGAAGGAAGTCTAGGGGAGCGTATGCAGAGTTTGGGGATCATTACTGGATCACATGCAACTCATATTTCACAGCATCTGTCACAGTTTAATAAAATCTACTTCCTCTCCTCAAGGGCAATAGAAGGTATGTCTGTTTTGATCACTAATATATTCCAAACATCTGTTAACACATAGCAGGGACTTGATAAGTACTTGTTGAATAAAAAATTTAAAACCAAATACTCAAAATAATTAACTCTTTAATTTTTTAAAGAAAAAATACTCTCCATAGGAAAGCATTTCTGTTTTTATATCCATCAGTAGCCAAATGGAACTTGACATAAACATTTCCAATACACCAACTTTGGTTAAATGCACAAGTCTGAAAATAACTCATTACTGCACACATCCAGATGTTACTAACAAATTCATTAATATCCAAGAGTCATTCCTGTATGTCAAAGGTCATCCAAGGTTGACATTAGTTTCATTACAATGAACTGTGAGATTCCAGGAAGAAGTGTTTGCCTGAATTGAACTACTTAATCTCTCAAGTTGGAGTCTAGCACTCAAAAATTTAATTCATCCACCCACCCATCCAACACACATTTATAAACTGCCCAATAGGGCAATTTAATGAGAGAGGAAAGTAAAAACAGGAAGGCATTTGTAAACATGGGATATCATTTGGACAACTGTCTAGAGTGGGCAGAAAACCCTAAAGGTGCATGTCAACGCCAGTAAATGACAGGCTATAGGAAGCCACACCTGAACATTTTCAGAATTTCACTGTGGTAAACAGAGGAAAACCTGCAACACTTGAGGCTTGCTCCATTCCAAACAAAACCTCTAACCACTTCAAGAACAGATAAGAAACCACATGCAACAAGAGATATAAATTATTTTTAATTAAAAAATGAAAAATATAAATCCTTATTGAACACCTCATTTAAAAATATGCAGTTTCATTTTAAAACCTGGTAATGCTCAAAAGATGGAAGTGGACTTCACTGTATATGTAAAAATGTTCTTGAAATATCAATCGGATACATTTCTAAGTTATGTGTTGCCCTGTCGCTGAATTTTTTTCACCCAAATCCTCAAATAACTATCAAAGAAGAGTTGCATGTTTTGTTATAAGCCCCCCGCCCCCCGTTATATGAAACATGGTTCCAGAGCTGAAGGTGACCCACTCATGAAATACTGTCTCTTTGAGATGCTGGAAGTCACACGAGCACGGAGATTTCAAGACAATTAACTGATAAACAACCAGCTTTTCCCTTTTTTGCAGGTGTCAAACCAACTCAGTCCAAACTGAACACCTGTTTGGGAACTATAAAAACTGAGAAGTTCGTCCTTTTCCAACCTCCGAGGACATGGACAGGCCATAGTGAAATGAACTATTGCATGGTGTCTCATAGGTTCTGTTTAACCACTTAACACACAATTCCAAAATGCACATTTAAAATGGTTTTTGAGACAGATCTACAATGTTAAGCTTGTCTATGCTAAATAAACGTAACTACCTTATTTGCTTAGACACTTATCATCCTGATGCTAACAATATCTACACATCGTAAGGAACCCACGGACCTGGAGAGGTTCTCAATAACCGCACACGATCTGCACCTGTAGCATGAGAAAGAATCAAGTCACTGTTCATTGTCTGATGTGACTCAACACTTTACAAATCCATGTTGCCCATGCTAAGCTTAAAGGCTCTGAGAGTATGCAGAGTACAAATTTCATTTCTTAAAGAAAATATATACGTGAATATATAGGAAAAATGATTGCATAGTCACAAAAAGTATCCACAATGGCCATGTCTCCACGTGGTGGAATAATAGGGAGTATTTTATTATTGTTGTTACAGGAAAGGATTCTCAAAAGAGTTAAGTCAAGAACCAAAGGGTCTTACCACCAAAGAAATGTGTCCTTTCCTGTCTTCACATTACCTACTTTTAAAGCCACCAACCAATACGAATTTGCCAAGAGTGGCTACCTACAATCTGATGCACTTGTAAAAAGGAAGCTTCCTTGAAGGATGGAAAAAATAGCAAGATCATGATTACAGACTTGCTCCAAAACTAAAAACAAAAAACCTGATTAGGCTTCCTATGGCTGTACAATTCTATAGAAAAACCAGTCTCTAACATTTCACCTTTCAAAGTTCTAAAATACTGTCCAGTTTGGACGGATTATTTCTGTTTCCATCCAGAAACGCCTCTCCCTGTGCTAGTTAAAAGCACTGCCAATCAAAACTTACACTTTAGTCCTTTAGATGTGTGGCTAGTTATCTGGCAGGAATAAAAAAACAAAATCTGGACATTAGCAGCAAATTCCTGAGATTTAAGGGTTTGATGTTTTGTCTGCCTTTGGAAGCCTGCAGGTTAAACATGGGTGATTTTTACTTCTCAGTGAAAATGGTGGTGGCATTCATTAGCACACCCGAGCTCAAAAGACAGGGTGCTGAAAACACGCAAGAACAACAAAGCTGCCTCTAAAGTCCTACGTTTCAGACATCGCCAAGACCCTCCTATGAAACACAGTGACTTAAAACTCCAGGATGGTGTATCTCACAATACAAAACAGAAGCACATGCATACCCACACACTTTGAAGACTTCTTCAGATGATTACACATTATTCACATTTACTGTTTTTTTAAAAAAGTCACATGACGAAATGTAAACCTGAAACGACACTGAACCTCCCTGTCACATACGTGATCTGCTTTATTCTCCAAATTCTCCAAACATCTGTACAAGCTGCACTGTCACTCGCTATGCTTTGTTGAAAGGAGGATATGCCTTAGTCTTTAAACTTTCATGAATATCAGAAATCACAGGATTAACTCAAGTACACAGTCTTTTAGACTACTCGGGACTATCAATTTTTAAATGGCACAAGTCACAATGAGTAGATGAGGCTTCCCATACGCTGATGGGAGTCTATGGAATCAAAAAGAATGGAAAAGTCACCAAGTTGAAATCTGAAGTACCAAATCCATGCTGGGGAATTATCTTTCACACATCTGGCTTAGTGGGGGCCGGGGGGAGAGACAGTTTTTCAAGAATCTTGAACTTTTTCAGGACTCGAGTGTTATTTAATGTGCTGGAAACAATTTGTTAAGTGTTAAGGCCCTTAGGAAAAAAAAAAAGCGCCTCTCTTAAACATGAGTAGACAGACACTCTACTCGGAAGCTGACAAAGGCCCATGTTTTTGTAACTGCAGGCTTTGAAGGACACGGGGGGGGGGGGGAGTTACAGAGAATCACATCTGGCTGCCCATTATTGCAAATGTCAATAAATTTAAACGATTCAAATGATAAATACTCATTTAATAAAACACCCACACAATGACAAGAATGAGACTTTAATCAGTTTTAAGTGGAGTTTATAACACTAAGAGATAAAGGGCTGTTAACAAACACAGTAACAAATGGACATCTGATTGGTATGAGGCATTATCCTGTACACATCATGTTTTTGTGTATCCTCAGTGCATAGCATTTACACACAGAGCCACTGCTGCACAGCACAAGAGTATCTGAAGAGGCTGAATCAGAGTAAGGCTGTTTAACAGACTGAAATGTTGAGTATATATATTCTCTATGGAAACAGATTGAACTTGCGAACCGGCAGGGTGGAAGGCAGCTCTGCCAGACACGGCGGCGAGAGCCCCCACTCCCGAGCACAGTCCCACCCCCTCCGTCTGCATGCATGACACGTCAACAGTATGTAAAGGTACACGAGGCACTTTGTGGCGACCACAGCCATCGTTATGAACATATTGCACACATTTTCTAGAACTAAACATGTAACTTGTACCCTACTTTTTATTTTTTTAAAGCTGAAACATTTGATGCTGCCGGTAAACTCCACTTAAGTTTATAACCTGTGCCACAGCAAAGAACGGGGATGCTATGTATTCAACTGCCCTGTAATAATTATGGCAAAAAAAAAAAAAAAAAGTTCGCAAAGGAGCTACAGAGGACTTGGGATGGCACAGGGCCCAACTGTAAGCTTTCTTAAAAGTGATGCCTTCAAGTAACTTCAGACATGTAAGCGGCTGCACATCCAGAAAGTCTAAGTAAGAAAACATTCCAGAAACTCAAAGAGATTACCTACAGAATGCATTTCAGGCTAATTATGAATACTGTCATAAATAAAGTTTTAATTAGGACTCAAAAACCTTTCAGTCATAGCAATTCTTGTCAAATTCTATGGGGATGGTAACTGAAATAAAGGAGAGTAGTATGTATAATATATATTTATATATATATAATATATATATATAATGCCATTTTTCCATTTCCAATGACTACACCATAAAATGTAAGCAAGGCTTCTCAAAAACATTGAAACATTCAAAATCAAAACCCTCATTCAGACCTTCACATTCCAAAGGAAAAATAATAACAGTGCAAAAGCCCATTATAATGTCATTATTTATGACCTGGCCCTCCATGTTACATATTGTGACAACACAAATTATGTTTTAATATACCGTGCCCAAAACTGTAACAAATTAACAGTATTAATAACTATCATCAAAACACGAATAGTTGATTTTCATTTTAGTCAATAATTTTCAGCTTTTATGAAAGATAAGGTGGCATATAAATTTCAATGCTGAGATCTTAGGAATAGTTGTCTCTAACTTTATCAATTTAACTTATGAGCAGTCAATCAATTCTCTACATATCAATGTTTAAATACAAATGTGTAAATCCTAAGAGCTTTGTTAAAAATTTAAAAATTTTATTTGTTGAATGAAACTGATGAGGTATGGAAAACATGTGAACATTATTTACTAAGAATATTTTAGATGAAGTTCTGCCTAATCTATTGAACCATCAAACTCTATAAATGCTGCTCTAGTAGGTCCTATGCAATCTGTATTGTAAATTAACTAGGTCAGACCACAGCTAGTGAACAATTTCAGCACCAATAAGTTATTGAAAATGAGATTTTACACCATTAAGGAGTAAACTGGTTGGATATTCAAATGTTTCAAGGTCAGTGTATAATTTGAAAGACACCAAATTTCTGGGGGAAAAAACTTCTTTTTAAATAGTATCTTCACATTAGCTTTACAATAGTAGTTGTATTCTGCTTAGAATCATATGCAGTCTGGGCATATCAAATATACGATATTTAAGAAGTGAAATTGAAGCCCTAGTCCTAAGTCTAGCACTATGAAGAAATGATTCAACACTGCACATTAAAAAAAAAAAAAATCTATTCTTTCAATAAAAATCGATAAAAGCGTTATGTGGGACAATTTCTACTGAAAAAGTAAATGCCTCATCATTTATGCAGTGTTGAAAATTTACTGCAACTCTAATTTCCTTTTTAACACAAATAATGTCCTTTTAAATATAAACATTATATGTATTCAGTATTCAAGTAAAATTCCCTAACAGTTAATGACATTTAAAAAATGTGCAAAACTGCAAAACTCATTGTAATAGAATGTGTAAGGTCAAAAGGGCGGAACGGCTGACAGCTATTGGATTGAATAAGTGCATCATAAATCTTTGAAGGAAAAAAAACGCTTACTGTAGAATCTCAAATTGAAATTTCCTGTGCAGCATTACAAAATGTTTTATACTCAATGAGGAAAAAAAGCTTGCAGGCAGCACATGAAGCATCCACAGCAGGTGTATGATTGAAAACTAATAAAGTTAAGTGTACGTGGTTGACTGATGTCGGTACGAACAGCATCTGACTTTTCGCACTGGCCTTGATTACACGGGAGATGGAGCACTCGTTACAACTGAGAAAATGTATTTGATAGATCATTGTCGATTTTCATAATGTTTCAAGCCCATTCTTTGTTGATAGCCTCCACATTTATATGGTTAAGTCATTGTTGCTGTGTTTCTTATCTATGACCACATTATTTTTATATCCCTTCATTTGTGGATTCTTAAGAAGTTGTGGAAGGTTCATTCCTGCACCCCAATACAGATTCACTCCCTCTAGCTGCCTTTTCTAGCACCAATATGCTTTAAAAAAAAAAAAAATAAAATGCACAAAACAACAAGCAGTGACAGCGGCCAATTCCTCAAATGTCCAGATTAACAACTGTAGCATGCTAAAGAAAGGTGCGTGAAGTAGCTGGAGATGGTATATGGTCCAGAGTCCAGCAGGACAGATAGCCCTTTCTGAGCACTCCCCCATTCCCCTAACCCGAATACATGCATTAGAATGTAGCAAAACCCTTGAGAAACTCCTCTTAGCCAACTGCAAACTTATCTGTTGCCACAAGTGCAAAGGGGTAGGATGTGAACCTGTGCATCACAAAACTCTTTAGCCACTTCAGTTGGTGACAGAACACAAAATGAGAAATTCCTACGTATACACATCAGTCTGTCTCCACTTTTTATAAAACTGGAATAAAATGGGAAAGTGCCATCTTTATTTATCCTAATTGAATTTTAAATGTCCTTTTGACACAAAAAGGTATATACATGACACAGCTACACAACCTTTTTTCAACTGGACAACAAGTGTCACAACCCTGTGGATGTATAGGGTAAAACAAGATTGGTCAGGAAAAGAGAATTGTTCCTATAACTGGTAATCTGACACAATGTCCTATTGCCATTAAAAAAAAAAAAAGGTCCAATTTCAGTTTATTCAAGTTTGTTGTCATGGTGTTTTATCCCTCTTGATTAAAAAAAAAATTCAGACTTTTGTAATTTGTGTATGCTGATCTTCATCAAAAGGCTCATTCTCTGGATCAGAGTCAGTGGTGTCCGAGTACCTGTAATGATCAGGTTCGTTGTCACTAGCGTCCGGCGTCACAGAGGCTGAACTGCTAGCCTCGGGATTTGACGGCTCCTCTACCGTCTTCGTGAAGTACAGCTTCACCTGGAGAAGAAGCAGGCGGTTTAAGGGGGAAATCCAGAAATCCGACTAATCTTAAATGACTTAGTAAAGATACGTATTTTTAGCAGATTCATTTTTTTTAAAAATGCGATGACAAATAGGATCTTGAAAAGGCAGCTATCTTTTAGATGACCCTCTTCTTCGGATTTCCTAGGTTTTCTTGTTACACACTGAAAAGATACACTGGGATGTTAATATGCTAGTCTTTAGTAAGCATAAGCTGCAAGCACTAACTTAATAATTCTGCAAAAGAAATGCCCTAAGGCTGAAGTTCATTGGCCGTTTACAAAAGATATTTTCAATCACAAAATTCCACGTACAAAGAGCTGAGTTCCAAAAGAATACTGCACTTACTACCTGTCTGAGCCTCAGTGTATCTTCTGATACAAATACTACTAAACAAAAGCAAAGTACTACATTATAAAAACACTGACCAACAGTGATGGTCAGGATCCCGTTAGCCCTTAAAGGTTAAGAACATCAGACAGTGGTTTCCATTACAGGCAGTGCCGAGAGAACTGCAAACAGCTCAACGAGGCAGGTATTTCCAACTCCAAGCAGAGGAAGCTAAGGCCCAGAAGGGCAGCCAGCAGCGGACGGGAGGCTTCCATCAGATCGGCCGTGAACGCTCTTGCTCCTTCTGTTCTTTCTACAGCACCCGCCCCCCCCCGCCGTTATCCTCCTCTCGTCTTCCTCCATCAGCGGATCCCTTCGGGTCCACCTGCACGATGCCTTCTCTCCCTCCTCGGACAGCTTCTCACTGCGCCCACTGCCACCACACTAGTCCAAGCAGCCACCACCTCTCGTCTGCGTTAAACCCCAGCAGCAGCTTCTCACCTCACCTCCCAGTTCCGTTCTTACCTCCTCTCCAGGCCACATTTTAAAGACAAAATTCAGACGACATCCCTCCTGGGCTGAAAACACACCAATGTCTTCACACTCAGACTGATGTGATCTAGTCAAAACGACTGCTTATCTACTGCTCCTCAAACACGGGAGAATCATTCCTGGCTCAGGGCTTTTGTATCTGTCCTTCCCTCCTGTCCCGGATATTTGTACAGCTCATTCATTTCATTTAGGCCTCTGATTAAACGTCACCTGCTACAGAGGTCTTCTCTTAATTATCCAGCTAAAACACACACCAAGATCGTTCTCTATCCCACCTCTGCTTCATTTGTTCATAAGCACTTACCATGGTCTTTGTTTACTGATAACTGAAACAGTTTTTATGTGTAATCACAAATACATATTCTTGTAAAATTAAAACAAAAAACAATAAAACTAGAGGAAGTCACACTATAAAAGCTAACAATTAAGGAAAATGCAGACTTAGGTAAAACACAGTCAATGGAAACCCGTGGATTCTAAAAGACACTTCTAACCACTTAAAAGAAATGTAAGATCTAATGGCACTTAATATTTGATTTATTTTCACTTAAAATACATGTAGCCTCCCCCTTATTTTTAGGATTACTCACAGTATTCTTATACTTATCAGCTATGGGTAGGCCTGCTGCATATTATAAAGATGGAATGAGGCAAAACAAGTAAGAGAGGATTTTTGAAAAGAGAAAGGAAGGTATGGTGAAAGGAAGGGGGAAAATCAGGTAGAAGGAGAAACCAGAAAAGGGAAGGAAAAAAGGGCAAACTACCATTTGGAAATATTGACAAATCAGATTTTTTTTTTACCTGGAAATTTCTTATCAATGCACAGGAATAGAAATACGTACACACATCACATACAGATAAAAGTAACGACCCAAATAACTCCATAATATGAGGAAGTAGACAGGGCTTTAGATAGGGAGTAACACAAGAGAATGATCGGAGAGGGCTTCCAAGCACCAAGACCGAAGAGAAGGCTACGACACGGAAAGGTAGCCAAACGCGGGAAAGGCAAGGGAAAGGCGGAAGGTGGAGAGGTACAGGGAGAGAAAAAGAACTGGAAAGACTGGAGGCAGAAGGAGCTTAGCATTTGGAAGAACTGAAAAATGCCAGCATGGGTGAATCTCGGAGCAGGAGGAGAATGTGGCTAGAGCTCATGTAGGAGGTAAGCCTGCGCTCAATTAGGTAGGTCTGTGTGGGTCATATCAAAAAACCACAGGGTCTTTAAAAAGTATAGACAAGAGCGACACAATCACGTTTATTTTAAGACCACTCTGAGGAGCTGAGGATAAACTGGAAGGGGGCAAAAGCAGGAACAGTTAAGAACATTCCGTGTGAATCATTCCCAAATGACTGAGTTCCCTTTTACTCCTTTCTTCCCCCATTCCTACTTCATATCCCATAAACTGAATTCCCCTTCCAAACCCGTGCCCCAGATTTCACCAAACAACAACAAAGAAGCGGGGGGGTGGAGAAAAGCAGCCTTTTTTGACTCTGTGTGCATCTATGTTAGAAACTCACCTTACTGATACCGAAATATTGCTTCTACTTAATACCTAATTTAATTTAAAACTTAGTCACGCAAGTCCTTCATCAGCTATACATTTAAACACACACACACACACACACACACACACACACACACACACACACACAGAGCCACCCACTAATTCCTCAAAATGTTTTTAACTGACCTTAAAATTTGGAGAAAAGTATCGGTTGGCCTTGTCTTTATTTGCTTTGTCGAGATCATTTTTTGTTAAAGTGAGTACTAGATATTCCTTGTCATTATCTGCACGCTCTATACTGCAAATACTATCAATTTCTTGATCACATAGACTTCCATTTTCTACTTTTTCTGAGGTTTCCTCTGGTCCTGGTATGAAGAATGTGTTTACCCAAAAGTGAAACATTTTGTCCTTTAAAAAAAAAAAAAAAAAGACAAATTTTAAATTTTTTTTAGAGAAGAAAATGTATCACCTATATTCAACATTTGCCCCAAGAAGTCAATAAAATAAGCCACATGTCATTTGATAGTCTGAATAAAGACAAACATACAGACTTGTATTTGGCAAGCTGTGGGTTATCTGTTGTATCTAATTCACATACATTTATTCTTTTGTTCAAATTTTAGACCAAAACTGTAATTCCACAAGTTCTAAGATAACTTACTTTTGTTTTAAAACCTTAGGTAAAATTTTTCCTTTCTTGTCTAATATAAGCTTTAAAAAAATGTTTGACTTTGTATGTATGTGTATATGAAAATGGGTTTAATGTTCTGTTTCACCGAGTTATTCATTTCAGGGGCGCCTGGGTGGCTCAGTCGGTTAAGCATCTGCCTTCAGCTCAGGTCATGATCTCAGGGTCCTGGGATTGAGCCCCACGTCGGGCTTCCTGCTCAGCGGGGAGTCTGCTTCTCCCTCTGCAACCCCTACAGAATCCTTCTCTCTCTCTCAGATAAATAAATAAAATCTTTAAAAAAATCTATCCATTACAAAATTTACTTTAACCAAAGTTCTTGAAATGTCAGCACAACTTCCCGATGAAGCAAGGCAGATCCATTTCTACTTCAGAAGCAATACAAACTCTAAGTGGCTCCAGTTTCCTACATGACAATATGTGTGTCTGAAAATGTTCAGAATATGGGGGAAGGAAGACAAGCAATTCTGACTTTTTTGTTATAAAATGCCTATTTTTAAAAAATTACTCCTTACAAATAATACAAGGTCCTGTTAATCAAAAAACACATCAGAAGTTCATCACTTCAAACCTTTCTTGACCAACACAAGAAAATGTTCTCTCTCTCTCTTCTCTTAATGACTGGAATTTGGCCTACATGGATCACGTGACAGTGAATGATGTGCAGCTTTGTGACATCTTATCTGGTGCCTTAAATTGCCAGTAACTTTTTTATTCTAATTTACCTTCGAGTTTTGCTATTTTCCCAGGAAGACGGTAAGACCCTTAAGTATCTTACATTTAACTGTCTTTTTATCTTTTAACAGTACCTAGCAATCTCACATATAAGACTTTAAAAAAACATATTTGTTAATTTTAATTATTTTAGCAAAGCTATTTTTTGCTTACTTAGAGTCAGAAGAACATAAGCTAGTACTATTTAAATCTCCAAAAATGTGGATTCTGTATAGGTACTGATTATATTAAACCTGTTTTTGTTTAAATCACAGCAACATTTATAACAGGCAGGGAGAATCACATAAAATAGAAATATATGTAAAGTAATCCCAGATATAGATGTATTACAAATACTAATCTAATCTTCAATTTTATATGTATTAAAGTAATGTACAGATGATAACTGAAAATAAGAACTTATGCACTCCTAAAGGTATAGGGAGACAGTGATGCAGGTGCCTATTTTTAAAAGTAAAATATAAAATTTTAGGGGCACCTGGCTGGCTCCGCTGGTAGAGCGTGTGACTCTTGATCTCAGGGTCATGGATTCAAGCCCCATGTTAAAAAAATAAACAAACAAACAAATAAATGCTTTTTAAAAAAATAAATAAAACTTTACATGTACCAGTCCTATAATGAATAGAAGGGAAAAAATACTTAAACACCGGCTAACGCTCCCTGGACTACTGAAAAATTACTTTCCAAAGTTATCGAGATATATTTAACTATCATTTACACAGAATAGGTAGGAAATGCATTTCCAGTGAAAAAACCAGTTTAACATTTTGTAATTTCCCAGCTATGCGGATTCTGGATATAGGAAATTGTATTTCTTCAGATAAGTCAAGGTAGAGTTTAAAATGTTTTTAACAAATGAAACTTCCTCTTATTTTCTTTTTTTTTTTTTTTAAAGCTAAATATCAGGAAAACTAAATCAGTCCCATTACTGAGAATGTCTAAAGATTGGCAATACGTTTAATGAGGCAGTAACAACATACAAAGCTAGTATTTTTGTTCATTACTACCCCAAATTTTGCACCTTAAGTGCACTCACCTTAAATATTCATACTTAGTATTTTAGACCAAGATAGTTTAAGAATGAGCTCTTGAATTCTCTAACTATGGCTCAGTAATATGCAAACCTCACTAACTTTCAAAAGCTGCATATTTAATACATTTTTAATACATGTTTTATTACTTCTTTTGCATACTTTATCACTCTCCTAACTAAAATTCGCAATAATTCAATAAATTTGAGAAAGCTAAATATAAAATGATGTAGTCTCAGGAAACATAAACCAAAATGGGGGAAAAGTGGTCTGTGTCATTACACAAGACCATGGAACAGACCTTATTTATACATATAGATGAAGTTTTTTACAAACTCATGGCCCCTTGCTAACTTTTCCTCGGTAACTGATCATCCTGTCTAAAAGGACAGTAACTGATTTAATGGGGTATGTAATCTTTAATATTTTTTTTTAAAGATTTTATTTATTTATTTGAGAGAGAGAGAGAGAGAGAAACAGCATGAGAGGAGAGAAGGTCAGAGGGAGAAGCAGACTCGCTGCTGAGCAGGGAGCCCGATGCGGGACTCGATCCCGGGACTCCGGGATCATGACCTGAGCCAAAGGCAGTTGCTTAACCAACTGAGCCACCCAGGCGCCTTGTAATCTTTAATATTTTTATGAAATTTCTCTGCATAACCCAACTTAAAGAAAGTTCATCTCAAATTACAATGACATAAGGACTTTTCCTCTAATAAGATTTTTTACCATTATAATGGCTCATCAGTGTTACAGTAAGCAAAGCATGTGCAGATCTAACAGACAACCAGTTATAATTCATTAGATGGTCAGTCACAAAATATTATCCTGTAAGCTCTCCTTACAGAATGATTTCTGCCTAACCAAATATTTTAAGCAAAAGATCTGAGGTTACTGTTCAGAGTATGGCGATTTTGGATATTCTTCCCAATAAAAGGAAAGTGCAAACCTTTTTTAGCATCTTGTTCTGTTTGTGGAAGAACTCTACTTTGATGTCACCACACACAGGCAAAGGCTGAGGGAACTCAAAGTACATGAACTTGTCTTCCCGTCGTGTGGGTCCTGAATTGGAGGAATAGATCTTCACCTTTAGCTGGCAGACCACAAACTGAGGATCTGCATGGTTAAACACACGTTAGCATCACTTGACAGGAAATGCCTTCAAATGTCAAACAGTCAAAAACCATTTTAATAGTTAATGTTAGCAATACACACAAATTAGTGATTCTGCATCTGTAACCCAGATCTAAAACAAATCAGTATTTAAACAAAACAAAACAAAAAGGTCAAAAAGTATAATCAGTCCAACAGTAGACTTCCGGCACTACAATAACAGCAAAACTTTAACATTAAAATGTTAAAAATCAAATATAAATTAGATTTATAATTAAAATGCTAAAATAATTTTCTGGCACATCTATGAACTGCGTAAAAAGTAACTTTAAAAATAGATATTTGCTGCAGTACTTTAATGTCTCTACCACATAACAAAACCCACAAAATACAAATCATTACATGTTCACAAGATGCATAAGAATATAATCTATTTATTCCATAAACACAAGACTCAATATTTATAAAAATATTAACGATTATTTATTTATTTTACCTATAGCTCACATTTTATTTCTTAAAGGGATATAAAGCCTTCATCATGAGAAACAGGAAGAGATTTGAAATGTCTGCAAAGAAATACAACAGACTCAAGCACAAACTGCAGCAAAATCCCCCTCCCTCCAAAACACAGTCCATTTTCATTAACAAGTATTTTGGCTTTGGCCTCTATTTTAAAATAAAGGAAAGGATTATATGTTTTAGTGATTAACCTTATGAATAAGAAGTGGGTCTTGAAGGAAATATGCCAAGACAATTGAGAAATAAAATCCCAAGCTTGCAAAAAGTACATGAAAAATTTCATGTATATTTCATATATTTTTATGTATAAAATATACACATATATAAAAACAGGCATAAAATCCTCAACACTAAAAGGCATCATCCTTACAGATGCAAAAAGAAGTTTCACATTGTTTACAAATGTGACCAACAAGTGAGAAAAAGGCAAAAGGCTTATCCAAGCTAGATGCACTTTCTAGTTTAATAAACACATACTGGCTCATCTGTGCAGTATCTAAAGCAGCATCAGCATTCACATAATAAACAGTAGGTTTGATAACAGCCTGTTGGGTTTTTCTAATATGATTCTGTGAGGCATTTATCACAAGAAAAAGGGCACTCCCAAAAGGGGAAACATCACACTAACAATCTGTCAATAATTGCCGCATCCTTGACTAATGGTTCAAAGTACAGCGAGCCATTTTACAAGACTATGTGATTCTGAAAATTTCACTAGAAACTCTAGCTTGAAAAAGCAAACAAAAAGGTATGATTTCAAAGCTGTGACAAAAATCAGCCAGGATGAAAATGCCTTGTAATCTTAAGACTCCACTAGTTCAGAATCTGATAATCCTCATTTTAGAACTTTAAAAGGCATATTAACAGTATAAGCCAGATTTCAATTAAACTACATCTAAAATGTGCATCTTCAGGAATTCGAGAACTGTATAATCAATTCATAAACTAATTACAAATCAGTGTTACTTAGAATTTACCCCCAAAAACTAAGTTAAAAAGTTTTAATAAAAGTAAGTGGAAAAGATTTCCTCAAATCACTAAAGAAAATCATTTCCTTTACAATATGAACTTCCCATCTTAGATCTCTAAGACCTAACTTATCAGAAGTCCAACATCAGTACAGTTCTGCAGACTTCTGAGACACAAGTCAGGTATTTTCTCTTTGATACGACTGATATGTTCTAAAGAAATGACAAGTCAATACCCGGTCAACAAAAGCCAGGATTAAATTGTTTTGACATATGCATATTGATGTATTGTGTATGGAGAGAAAAATCACGGTGATCATCTTTTACTAACATTTTAACCCTTTTAGATGTAAAGAGTATAGGAACTTTTCCTTTATTTAGGGATATTAGGACAATAATCCAATAGGAAAACAGGTGCTGACCCAACAGCTTTGCAGAAGCTGCTTTGTCTCCCTCACTGGCCCCAACCTTCCTCCTGAACCCAAGCGCACAACTCGTCATGCCTCCGTCCTCCCACTGTTTCCCCGAGCCTTCCCATTCCCTAGCCCCACACCACATTTACACAGAGGGCTAGTTAACTATTACGTCTACTGCCTGGTGCTTCCCAAAATACCAGATCTAACTCTCACCTGAGATTCAAACCCACACTTTCAAGAACCCACTGAGGGTCTTCATGTGAACAGCTCACCTTCACCTGACCAAAACAGGTTTAAAACCAAAAACATTCATGTCTCCAAGTCTCAGTGAGATTCATTTTCCCTTCTTCCCTTTTCTGTGAATTATTGATGTGTCCAGAATCAAAATTGACAAAATATTTAGATATAAATGGCAAAGTAAAGAGCAATGATTTGATTGCCTTAGCAAAGCACATCTGGCTTACAGCAAGTCCTGTTAACTGGATTCCTTCCCACCCCTGGTTCCCCATCACCACTTCCTACACAGCCAGACTTAAAACAGAGCCTAAGCCTCTCAAACTGTCACTGATGCCACAGCATCTATCAAATCAAGTCTGCCATCCCCATTCAGGGTCCCCTGACAGTCGGCCACACATCCCACCCTACTCTGTTCCCTGGGTCCAGCTCATGTCCTACTGTTGTACTTCAAGTCAGGCCTGCAACACTTCCTTCAGTTTTAATGCCAATCTAAACAGAATGCTTTCTCCACCGTTCAAAGAAGAGCTGGACTTGCTCCATGAAACTATCTGACAACCCCCAAAACTTTTATTTTTCTGAAGACACCATTTATAATTTATACATATAACCTCCCATTCAATTATGTATTACTTATAATACAGCTTCATGACACAGTATGAAATCACAGGGCATAAATGGAGAACTAGAAAATCACTTAGTAAAGATTAAAAAGTTTTCAGTAGTCAGTAATTTTTAAAGTTTAAATACTGAAAAGAGACAAAAACAAAACAAAAATCCACCACAATGTTTAACTCTAGGCAGGCAGAGTAGAAGTGATAGAAGATTTGTTGCTAGAGAAGCCAATGTGAAAAAATTACACTAGACAGGAAGATTATTGAACTGAACGTTCTCTTTCCTTTATTATCTCCCTAATATGTTATACCTTTCTTTTGGTCCTTACACCTGATATTTATCCTACAGGAAGAGCAGGAATGTTTTCTTCCTTTTTCCTTCTCCTCTATGAATGTGTTAAGTTCCTATGTCAATCACCTCTGACAGTCCAGTGCCTTGCATTTAGAAGTTATCAAAAACTTGATTTTTTTGACGTAGAGTTGACACACAATGTGACATTAGTTTCAGGTGTACAACACAAGGATTCCACAAGTGTGTACACTGTGCTGAGCTCCCCACCAGCAGAGCCACCGCCTGTCCCCATGGAGCACTACTGCAGTGCCCGTGACCATACTCCCTGTGCTGGGCCTCTTCCCAGCACCTTTAAAAGTCGTACTGAGATGACGCCAGCATCAATGAGGTCTCTGAGAAGCCTATAACATGCTCTATTCATAAATTTGTGGCCTATGATAAAGGTGTCCAGCCCTAAGAATACAGGAAAGATATGATGAAGACATATGATGAGGACACCTAACTGAAAAAGACAAACACCACCAAGAAATTAATTTCCTCAGTATAGGTTAATTTAGGGATAGAAATTTTTTAATTACATAAATATTTTCAAGAAGCAAAACTTAAAACTAAAAACTAAAACCACTAACAAATTACAAAATCTCACTGAAATATTATTAGAGGTATTCAAAGAAATACCGTAGTGGTCTCTTATCTACAAACTATGAAACTGCACTCTGAATAAATGAAACATATTTCTTAAACATGAAAACATGACTGATCGCTGCCAAGGCAGAAACTAATGTAAAATTCTGTTACAGAAAAAAGCAGCAACAGTTTGGTCTTTTACAGGGCTGGATAATACTTCCTTCCACGCATTCTCTCTTGACTAACTGCTTTGGGTCTGAGTATTAAGTATTAAGGCTCCTCTCAGCCCAGCTAAGAACTCCACCCAAGAATGCCAGAGAAGCAGAACAGGATCAGAATGATGGAGGGAGGCTCACAGTGGTTTGTGTGAGAGAGAAATCAGTAAGAGGCAGACATCACTGACATGATCTCTATTTAGTACGTATCGAGAAAGTTTCAGATTTCAAAATATCTTCATTTTATTGACAAGCAAACATAAAGACCGGTAGATGGTGTGCCTGGGTTTACAGAGTCGAGTAATGAGAGAGCTAGAACTAGAACTTGGATCTAAATCCAGGTTGTCTCTAATACTCCACACACCTTGACTCAACCCTATTCACTCAACGTATTTCAGCTGGTCACCATGTCTTATAACTTTTTCCCTTCCTTTCTATTGTCCCTGTCACCATTACTACCACTATCTAGTCTTCCTAAGATAGGAAGGAACTGGTCCCTGCCCCCACACCAGGAAACTAATGAATCCCACTGCTACTCTATGCTGGATCTCTACTGGGATGGGTTTTTTAGTCATCTGGTCACAATTCAGGCTGCATTTGGTAGATACAGCAAAGAATGTTTCTTTCATAAATATCATTTGGCTTCTAAGACATTAAAACCCACTGCTCTTGACTTCCTTAGCCCAATGTGCTGAACAACTGAGCTACTTATTTAGTCTGGATACTTCAGAAATACATACCCCTGCATAAATTTTAAGTGTGGTAAATTTCTTTCTAGATTTTTCTGTAAACGTCTAGTTATGTTCAGAAAAGTGTTCCAATACATGGAAGGATGAGAATTTAGAGCACTTACTGCAAGTTCCGCCACTGAACATTGGAATAGTTTCAAACATCATCTTGTGAAACAACAGTGCCACTGGTCTATAATCCAGATGATTCTTTAACAGGTAGCTATAATAATACACATAGCGCCTCTGACTGGGAATAGTTACTCCCTGGTGGACAGAAAAAAAAAAAAAAAAACAAGAAAGAAAAGCCAAATTCAAAAGAAAAATTCCATTATAGTTATTTTACTAAATTGTTATGGTAACTGGGTTGTACCCACTGAAGAACATATATACATTAGAAATTTGACCTTAAATGATTAATATTTAAATCCAGCTCGACAACAGAGTAAATCAGAGCAACATCAGTACAAAGGAAAATATCAGAATAACTTTTCTCCCTTAAAATATAATTATAATACCCTCATTTATTCAATGGTCACCACAATGCTCCAACCCACGAACCCAGTAAGCAAAGGCCTCTGCATATCCAAAATAATGGTCAAAGGCATCTGCACTACACCCGTGCTCTTTACACACAGGGCTTCCTGCAAAAATTTATGGACTTTTATTGAACACACCATTCCTCAAAACCTTGGTTACTTATTTTTTTAGGCAAAAGTCTATCAGAATCAGCAGAACACATAAAGGCATAGTGCCTTTAAGAGACAGAAATAGCACCAGCAAAAAATGATGGCCTTGGACGCCCCCATAAAAACAGGAATATGTGGCTGGCATAAATGTATGCAAGAATTCTGTAACAGAGGTACTTAAGAGATGTCCCCAAGCTACATAATATCTCTTTGCGGAAGAAACCAGGGATATACATAACGTTTGAGGAAATTTCAGTATTACAAATGCTAAAAATATATATAAAATTCATGTACTATTAGAAATCTAGTGTGTGCAGCCATGCGTTCATTAATGCTGCTGAATAAATGAGGTCTGAAGTCTCCTTTCCTAGGATGTGTGTAACTTCAGGAAAATTCAAGCATTTCACTTAGAAATAGAAGGTGAGTAGTAACATGAAGACGTCTGTCAGTTAAAAGTGACTTACAGAAAGCTTAGAAGTATATTCAAGAGAAAAAAGAATTTGCAATATTTTTAAGTTATTAGTGGCATCTCAACCTCCCCATGTGTTAAACAGTCTGGGCACAAATGCTTTTCTTCCCTCTAATAGAAAGTATAAAGTATGTTAATGTGAGTTTAAAGACAGATATACAGAATGGCAGGTAAACAGGTATTCACTCTAGTATTCTCAGGTTTGTTGTTTGTTTTTTTTTTTTAAGCTTAGCATGATCTCATTACAATTAAAAAATACATAAAATGTCAAAAAATGGATAAAAGCCATTTCAAATAAGGACAAATGATTTAAGATTCTGGCTATAGTGCACAGACCACGCAATCAGAAGACTTGGATTTGAAAGCTAGACAGTCAAAACACCAACTCTAATCTGTTTCCTCAGGAAAATGAAGACAATTAATACCTACCCTGTCTTCTTCACAGGATTCTCATGAGGAGTAAACACTAAATGCAGTTACACAAAAGCATGCTAAACCTACAAAATGTTACACAAATCCTAGTTAGCAGTTTTAGAAATCCTACCCACATTTGAAGTATAATTTGGAAGAACTGGAATTTTGGTTCTGTGTACAGTATTTTCTTAAAAGAAACGGTGGTAAAATAGTATTACTGTGAAAAGCTCCTAGAAAAACTAACATTAAAAATCATTATTAATAAAAAGTGTTTAAACTTAAAATGGTGTACTGTATCACATTATTTAATGCTACTTCAATAAACAACTTTTCATATTTATCAAGATAAAAAACACAATTGCAAAGCAGGTGGGAGGAGAATAGCAGATGGACGATGGCTGGGCAGGAAGGAACCTTTTTTGAACCATGTGAATTTATGATTTAGTCTAAAAATTAAATTAAATTAAAAATTCAAAAAATTAAACCAATGGGAGTGTATAATAAGACAAAGCTGCCAAGTTATTTGTTGGGGTTTAGTGGAATGAGAGATGATTTTTTTCCTCTTTATCTTCTTGGTGTAAGTTTGTATGAATAATTAAAAGGTTTTCAAAGCTTTAATTTTTCTCAAGTAGCAAGTGATTGGTAGCACATCTATAATGCAGTTTTTTATATACTGAGTTAATCCTTACCAAAAAGGGCGAGGCAAATGTATAATGAAAGAATGTATGAATCTACTAGATGTCAATAATGGATGAATAATTTGTGTGTAAATATAAGCTGAACAAAATTACTGACATAATTCAAAGAAAAACACTGAAAAGCACAATTTAAATTTAATTAATTAATTCTTTTACTATCAAATTATGCATAATTTAGCTTCTGTGGCTTAACTTTGCAATTCCTACCTAGCAGCGCCCTCAAATACAATGCATTCAGATTCACAGAAATAACAGAGTTTGAAGTCTGAAATATGTACGGACCACCGGCATTAGTGTGTCCTTTACTCTTATCTCATCTCTCATGACCACGATGCACACTTACTCAAACTAAACTAATGGTACAATGAATCATACTGTAATCTAAATTTTGAAATAAAATGAATACAACTCCCATACTAAATTGACAATGCAATTTATAACTCTTCAAATATTTTATTTCCTGAATGCAGATACTGAAAACAATAGTTTATGTGCATGTTCTACCTACAGCATTTTGACTATAAAGACTTAATAATCTTTTTTAATACCTAAGAAATGAACATTTTAATGATCTTCAAAAATTTATTTTATAAATATGAAAAGAGGGCTGAACGTCAAAGCTCTTGGAGATTGAAAAATAACTACATTTTCAAAATTTCCATTTTTCACTTAAATTAACCAAGAACATTTAAGCTAAACTGGTCTATAACTGTCCGCCAAATTATCCACCATCTACCATTGATGACTCTTCTTTTCCACTCTAAATGCAAAGAAAATTACTTATATTCTTAACCTTTTTTCCAGAGGTAACTTTTAAAACATTCTAATCTTAGCTACACTTGGCCTTCTTCAGGCCGACTTCATGCCACATTCCTGGCCATCATTTCAAAAGGCCACCAGTACTTCTTCGATTCCCTATGTTCACAGACAAGGAGGGGGCCCGGGAAGATGTGTGGTGCTCCTCCCAAGGTCTAATGCCTTTACTCAGTCTCACCTACGACTCCCAATCTCTTTCATTCCAAACCTTAAACTGAGTGATGACTTCTGCACTCTGTTCAACCCACCTGTCTTTCTCTCCTGTCCCAGACAGACATCACCCTCAATGAATGTAGCTCTTACTTCACTGGGAACCCTGAGGTCATCCGGTGTGGGCACTCTCAAAATTCCCTTCTCCCATCTTAACATTTTTTCACTCCTGATATTTTATAAAAGTGCCTCTGCACGTTCGCCTAGGTTCCATTTTGGCAAGTGCTCTATTAATTATCCCCTCTCTGGCATTTGTCTTTCTTTTACCTGTCTCCTCCTAATAATCAGCTCAGGTAACCCTTGTCCTTGATCCAAAACAATTCAAGGACCAAAAATGCACACTCTCCCCAAATCTTGTATCTCTCTCAAATTGTCACCCTCCTTCTCTATCTAAACAAACTCTGAAAGGTAAGCTTCTGCTCCTTAGCTCATAGGAATCTGTTATCATGAGGCTGATTTCTTAATGGTCATTAGTTCTTTGGTTTTTTTTTTTTTAAAGATTTTATTTATTCATTTGACAGAGAGAGACACAGCGAGAGAGGGAACACAAGCAGGAGGGAGTGGGAGAAGCAGACTTCCTGCGGGAGCAGGGAGCCAGATGCGGGGCCCGATCCCAGGACCCTGGGATTATGACCTGAGCCAAAGGCAGACGCTTAACGACTGAGCCACCCAGGCGCCCCATGGTCATTAGTTCTTAATGGTCACTAACAGTCATTTCCTACTATTTTCTTAGTCTCATCCTGAATCATTTTTTGCTGCCATTTTGAAAATTCCCTGCCTCTATCTTAGAACACACTCTCGAAGGTTTTCTCCTACCTTTACTGGCTATCTCTTCACTTCTTTCCCTAAATGTGAGCATACCTCGGAAATCTGATCTGAGCGAGCCCCTCTTTGTCAATCCTCTCTGTTGTAGTAGTTTAATTATCAATCTTACACATTAACTCCGAAGCCTGTGTCTCTCGGTACGACTTTATCTCCAACTCCCAGTCCAGAATTTCTAATACTTGGCTGGACATTTCTACCCTGAAATTTCAGAACCACTTAAAACACAACATATGTAAAAAATGAAGCTTTCCTATTCTTGCATGGACCAAGCTGTTATTTCTATTCATGATATTCACTATTTTCCCCAGCATGAGCCCAAAACCTCTTCTAATACCATCACTGCTACTGGTTATTGAACTGTTACCATGTTCTTTGCCCTGCTCTAAGTACTTTCATTAGGTATAATTTAGTATTCATGAAGTGGGTATTATTGGTAACACCATTTTATAGATGAGGTAAGGTCACACCTCTTATAAGTAATGGAACTAAGGTTCACCCTAGTACTCCAACTCAAGAGTTTATACTCAATCACTGATGCTACATCTTCTTCCTGCTAGAGTAAAGGAAACAATCAGAGGGGGAGTAGCGATCTACCTACGGTTACAGAAGAGAGGAGTAAGGACATCCCAGCACTACAGCAAAGGCCCAGGCCACAGAGTAAAGGCAGAGATTGGTCAGCAGATCAACTACCTGGCATCTATATACAGTACGTACATACATACATACATACATACATACATACATACATAGACATACACACACACACACACACACACACACACACACACGGAAAGCACACCAGCGGTTAAGTTCATTTAGGACGCTCTTAGATTTCTACACATCTACTCAGATGCCAAAATCCAGACTTAGTGACATACCTCTCAAAATACCAGTTCTAGTTTTCTGTGGCCATTCTAGTTCAATCACCTCCTGCAATTTTGCAACAGCCAAATGATTAGCAGCCTCTGATTTATCTATTCTCCAATCTATTTTTATACCCACTCTTCAATTAACTTATAAAATAAGATGAATCACACTAACAATTCAAAATACTAAATGGTTTCCCAGCGACTACTCAAGTAAGAAAACTCATCACACACTGTAATTCCATAACAACATAGAAATACAGCCCAACCTCTTTTCCACTCTTACCTCGCACAACTCCCTTGAATGTGCTTTTACTTCTGGCCAAACCGAAGTATTTAATTTCTCCCATATTATACTTGCTGTTTTTAAAGTATGCTATCTTTATCAGATTAAGGGCATTAATCTGCAAGCAGTCATCTGGGAAGTTTTACATATTTTCTAACACCTAGACCAACTTAGATAACAGAATTATTCAACACTTCCAGGTCTGACAGCAGCCACCTGAAATACAATTCAGATTAGGTACATTGTGAGGGCTCCTACACATTTTCATTCTTGGATGGTCTGTTCAAATTTTGGATTTCACCTTGAAGCAACGATGTTCATTGAAAATTGCTTATGTCCCATTGAAATTTTCAAATTCATTAGCACAGACCAAAATATAATTTTTAGTTACCTCCACAGTGTAGTTCTATCACCTTTCTCAAACTTAATGTATAATGTGTTTCCCTTTCTCTTCTTTTTCCTTGAAAAGAACTTTAAAAGACATGTATTGGTTTTATTGGCAATTTCATACAATCTGTGTTTGAAATTATTAGTTCAAATGGTTTACTGCTTGCTAATTCACAATTTATATTTTCGTCTTTATTAATCCCTCTCTCCTACTGGTTATTATCTTAATAATCTCTAAAATATATTTCTATTTCCCCACTGACCCCAAATTATTTAAGTAACTAGTTTTAAATTTCCAAATGGTTGATATGATTTGATTAAACGTTTTTTAAAAATCTCTAGCTGGAGGTACCTAGGTGGCTCAGTCGGTTAAGCGTCCAACTCTTGGTGTCGGCTCAGGTCATGATCTCAGGGTCATGAGATTGAGACCTGCATCGGACTCCAGCCTCAGTGTGGAATCTGCTTGAGAGTCTCTCTCCCTCTCCCTCTGCTCCCCTTCCACTTGCGCGCGCGCGCGCACACACACACACACACACACACACACACACACTCTCTCTCTCTCTCTCTCTCTCTCAAATCAATAAATCTTTAAAAAAATAGACAAAAAGCCAAAATTATGTATTTAAAAACTCTCTAGCTATACTGAATTATAAATCAAGGAATGATTGATTTATAATCAAACCCCAAGGAATGGGGTTTATATATTTCTACTTGGAGAGATTTTCTTTGTAGTTGGCCTAATGAATTATCAATCTTGGTAACTGTTTTACAGATGACAAAAAAAGAAAAGAAAAAAGATACATTTTATGGGCTATTTTTTATTATATTACTCAAGCCATCTATATTTCTTTTTGTGTGCCTTCTTGATCTTCAAGTATTATTAAAGATTCCTATTATTGCTGCTTTTCTGTCAATTTTTTCTTCATTTCTTCCAGCTTTTCTTACTGTATTTGATGTTATGTTTAGCACATAAGAGTTCATACCTGCTAAGTCTTTGTTGTGGAGTGTACCCTGTGTGAATATAAAATGACATTCTTCATCTAGTTTTATACATTTTGTTGTAAACGCACTCTGATAATGATATCCTGTCATCTGCCTTTTCCCAATGTATCTTTAATGAACCACTTACTTTTCTAACCTGAGTTGTTTTATGTAAGTCTCTTCTATATGATTAATCTCTTAAAAACAGAAACTTAGAAGTTTAGGTTATACACATCTTTCAAACCTAGGATACTGTCATAGTAGGTCCGGGCCAGAATTCCACCTGGATACCACAACACAAGATATGTAAGGTTTTGCTCATATTCTGTGCATCAGGACCCTCACTCAGATCATCTTCTCTAAGATGAATTCACAATCTAAATTCCTCAGTTAAAGAAGTAATTTTCTACTTCAGTAAACTTTCCACTGGCACTTCTAAACTCAGAAATAATGTCGATGTTTTAAAATAATAATGTTTGCTTGAATCTTGAAAATCTATGTTTCAGAATGTTCACAACAAGATTATTACAGGAAAGTAATTCAACAAAGGGAGAAATATAGCTCTCAGGAATGGTTATTATCACCATGATGACATATAGCAGTAGTTATTGTATATTAAGCTAAGTGCCAGACATTTTACATATATCCCCGATACTACCACGACTTTGTTAAGACCAATACTATCACCTCTATTTCAAGGATAAGAAAACAGTCCCAGGGCACATAATTATCCTGTTCAAAACCAGGACCTGAACCTAAATGTGACTCTGATTCTAGAACTTTATACTCCGATGTCCTGGGTTTTACTAACAGCACACAAACTAATAAGGTCATATGAAAGAAGTCACACCCTGTTTGAGCACTATTTTTCCCATCTATGAAGAACCTCCAAAGTTTAGAGTATTACAGTGCTTCAGTTCCATGAAACTAATGGTAAGTAATGTATCAACAATAGTGCTGCATGAATCACAGAATCCTTCAGAATAATACAAAGCGGACACCTGGCACAGTTCTCTCCACACAGCATCCTTTGCCCTGTGGGAAGCTATCATTCCCTCTGTGGTTTTACGGAGGTGGGATGGGCTCTATTCTTCAGTATCAGATATACGTCCAGAATGTTTGGTTCAGGGATGGGTACATGCCCTAATCCAGGTAAATCAGAACCTAATCTAGGAATGTTTGCTCAAACTGTAGCTCTCTTCCTCCTGCAGTTGCTAAAGTAGCCAGGATGTAACCCTGGGGCTGCCAGGAGTCATACACCTTGCTATTATTTGCAAGGAGACTGCCTGAAGAGAAAGCACATACAGAGCAAAGGAGAGAGCTGAGAGAGAGCTCACCGACACCTATTAAGCATCCAAGTCCGAGCCAGAGGTTTTAAGGTTATATAAGCCAATATAAATGTCTCCTTGTATTTATGCTCTTTTGAGTTGGGCTTCTGTGAGTGGAAACTGAGACAGAGTATAATATAGCTACTTTTTTCTTTTTTAAGTTTCTATTTCTACTCTGGGGATCAAAATAATGCAGAAGAATAATCTGGACAGGCGAACACAGTACTGTAGAAAAAATACTAGATTTGAGGTTAGGAGACAGGTTTGAGCCATTACACAGACAATGACCTAGGACAGACTGATCTTTATAGGTTTATGTTATCATTTATATTAGAACAGGTCTGAACTAAATCATTACTAAAGTCCTTCAAGGTATAAAAACCTTATATATAACTTTATGAATATACAGATTGTCTAACAGGCGTAAATACCATGCATTAGAGGGACACAGTTTAGCCCAGAAGAATTAATGTGTTAGAAAAATTAGAATGTTATATAAGGAGTTCTTTTTGTTTTGTTTTTACTGAAAGTGAGAAGAATTACAGTTTAAGTGAGGAGAAAAAATAGAACATTGTATTGATACCATATGGGGAAATTTAGTAAGTAACTAGAAAAAAGTAACTAGAAAAAAGTAACCTGACTATATGATTAGGACAAAAATTCATTCCTCAGAGAAACTAGAAAATCTCCTCTTCTTGGGATCACTTAGAATAAAGTTAATATTTATTATTTCTAGAAAATTCAAGTCTTCATTACAGATAAGCTAATGAACCCATGTACAGAGATCATACTATATATGAATTTTATCTCTAATAATTGCTTTGAAAGCAAAACAAAAAAGAAACCAAAAGGTCAAGTATTTTTCCTAAAAGTTTAATCAAAGAAAATAAAGATTAATGCTTACTTTACCTGCCACCACTCTAGAAGGGGGAAGGCAACGGAAAAGAGAGAGGAGCAGCAGAAATTCTGGGTAAGTTTGTCATGTAACAAAAGTTTGCCTCTGAATTCAGAAATTTGGGGTATCTTTCCAAAATATATACTTACCAGCATTAGTAGGATGCTTTAACTCTTTTATTCATAGTTTACAATAAATGCTGTGAGTTCGTTCCCATTCTGACACGTAAGTGTTAAGTGCGGACAGCCTGAAGCACAGGACTAGACAGGAACCAGCCCTGGGAGGAGTTCAGCTGCACCAGGCTCTCCTGGGGGGCAGGACAGGGAGCTGCTGACAGCCTGTTTCACTCATGAAGTAAAAGGACCAAATCTGCAAAGGAATGACTCCTAGGGAAGTGTAACAGAGTTGCCTTCTAAATTACCGAATATAAGAAGGACTCTTCCTTCCCTCTAGCAGTTATTCTGCTCTCAGAAACATGCTTCTGTAGAGGAGGTATCAGTTGTCCTCTGACTTCTCTGCAGCCCTCAAAGCCTCAGGTATTATCTGGGCATCACTAACACAACAGCACACGGTTTGGTCAGCAGGCACTCACCACTCTGCCATCTAATTTGCACCTCTGCTGAGGGAATGGCAGACTGCACCAGATTATTTTGGAGGAGAGTCCCTGCCAAGTCCACAAATTCTTCACTAAAACATGAGAACTGGCTCTTCTTTCTTCAAAACAAAGGGGGGGGGGAGCAGGGGGGGGGGGGGGGGAGGGAAAAGGAGAAAGAGAAGGAGAAGAAACAATATCCTCCCATAGAAATGTCACCAGAACACAACTTTCTTCTTAATGTTTCCCTACAACTGAAATTAAGGATACAAGCAAAGTCACATTAAAGACAGTTTTAATAAAATTAATGTTATATAAACTGAAAAAGTGATAAAATATATGTATCTCCTGTAATAATGGTTCACAGTTATAACGCAAATCTACAGATTCAAATGCAAATCTATAGATTCAACCTAAAAGGAAATAGTAGCAAGAGGATAAATTTTTAGCAGGTGTTTCAAGAATAAAACTACTTTGGATAATCAATTATATTTACTATAAGATACTTACTTCCCTGGAAGAATTCCATAGTTGTATAACAACAGCTTTTACCATGTTCAGCTTAGCTCATTTCTCATGATGAAATTATACTTACTGAAGGTTAAAAATACATTATTTCGCTAGCACCCTAACCATTAGGTAAACATGTGCTATATTTGAAAACTGTTAGACAATTAAATTTCAAAGACTTAAAGGAAGCCTTCAGCATTATATTTATAAGACTAACAACTTCAACCTGCCTTTATTGTACTTAAGTCAGGGGCCACTAAATGCCTGAGCATCAGTACAAAAGGGTATAAACTGAGGAGCCTTGTCAAAACAGGCCCATTTCAGAAGAGCTTGTCCCTGTACAGAGATTAATTCTGAACAGCCTCAAAGTTCTTTTGCAGTTCCAGGATAGTAAATAAAAAAGTTCAACATGTTCAGAGGACTCAAGTTTTACTCTGAATGCTATCATTAACTGTTTGAATAATCTGAATCAAAGCACTTCACCTTTCTGGGCCTCCGTTTTATCATTTTTAAAGTAAGAAAAATTCCTGCCAAAAAAGGTTCATAATCTTATGCCCATAATCTTTATCCCTTTAATCTAGCTTTCTACCATTGTTTCAACATGCAAAAATGCAAATGGAACCATTAGTAAAATACAGCTTCATCAACAGCATCTGCTCGTAAATTTCTTTTTGCCTTTTTAAATATACACAGAAGTGAAGGTAGGAGCACATTAGGATACTGTGTGTGACTACAGCTGTGAATAATTCATCCAAAAATGGTCTGGGTATATTAATTAATCATGAACTAAGCACAACAAATCTCAATGATTTATTTTGACTCCAAGATGCTAAAAGTGATCAATTTTGGCTAAATTACTTAACTCTGAATCTTGATATAATGTAACAGCTAAACATAACAGTACACACAGAACTCCATCCTCTATTAGCTTGTTACCTTCCACTTGGGGGAGATTCAAACCTGTAAGAGGAAGAAGAGAGAGCAGGTGCGCCTGGAGCATTTCTGCTGATGACGTAGGGACTCTCACATTCTACAGTATACTGCATTTATTTTCATAAACACTTCTTGCTATCTTTTCACTCTGGCCCCTATTCCACAACAATATCCCATGGGCCTTGCCAGTTTACCAAATCTCTCTTCACGTTTACAGAGAAACAGATCTGACAATATTTTCAGATTCTGAGGAATACAGTATCTTCCCCATGACAAATTAAAATGTCTTCATTTTTTCATTATGAAGACTTCTCTTGGATATAAATTAAACTGTTTAAGCATCCTTGAGTTTTACTTGTATCCCTGAAAATGATGTGAAGGACTATCCCAAGTGCTTTTTTTTTTAATTTTATTATGTTATGTTAGTCACCATTCATTACATCATTAGTTTTTGATGTAGTGTTCCATGATTCATTGTTTGTGCATAACACCCAGTGCTCCACGCAGAACGTGCCCTCTTTAATACCCATCACCAGGCTAACCCATGCCCCTACCCCCCTCCCCTCTAGAACCCTCAGTGTGTTTCTCAGAGTCCATCGTCTCTCATGGTTCGTCCCCCCCTCCGATTTGCCCCCCTTCATTTTTCCCTTCCTACTTCTTTTTTTTTAAACATATAATGTATTGTTTCAGAGGTACAGGTCTGTGATTCATCAGTCTTACACAATTCACAGCACTGACCATAGCACATACCCTCCCCAATGTCTATCACCCAGCCACCCCATCCCTCCCACCCCCAACCACTCCAGTAACCCCCAGTTTGTTTCCTGAGATTAAGAATTCCTCATATCAGTGAGGTCATATGACACATCTTTCTCTGACTTATTTCGCTTAGCATAATACCCTCTAGTTCCATCCACGTCACTGCAAATGGCAAGATTTCAGTTTTTTGATGGCTCTATAATATTCCATTGTGGGTGTGTGTGTGTGTGTGTGTGTGTGTGTGTGTGTGTGTGTGTATCACATCTTCTTTATCCATTCATCTGTCGATGGACATCTTGGCTCTTTCCACAGTTTGGCTATTGTGGACATTGCTGCTATAAACATCGGGGTGCACGTACCCCTTCGGATCACTACATTTGTATCTTTAGGGTAAATACCCAGTAGTGCAATTGCTAGGTTGTAGGGTAGCTCTATGTTCAAGTTTTTGAGGAACCTCCCCATACTGTTTTCCAGAGTGGCTGCACCAGCTTGCATTCCCACCAACAGTGTAGGAGGGCTCCCCCCTTTCTCTGCATCCCCGCCAGCATCTGTCGTTTCCTGACTTGTTAATTTTAGCCATTCTGACTGGTGTGAGGTGGTATCTCATTGAGGTTTTGATTTGGATTTCCCTGATGCTGAGCGATGCTGAGCACTTTTTCATGTGTCTGTTGGCCATTTGGATGTCTCCTTTGGAAAAATGTCTGTTCATGTCTTCTGCCCATTTCTGGATTGGATTACTTACTCTTCGGGTGTTGAGTTTGATAAGTTCTTTATAGATTTTGGATACTAGCCCTTTATCTGATATGTCATTTGCAAATATTTTCTCCCATTCTGTCGGTTGTCTTTTGGTTTTGCGGACTGTTTCCTTTGCTGTGCAAAAGCTTTTTATCTTGATGAAATCCCAATAGTTCATTTTTGCCCTTGCTTCCCTTGCTATCCCAAGTGCTTCTTACATGGCTGGTACTCACTATCAGAAGCATTTAGCCAACTCTCCTGAAGAAGCACCTACATCACACAGGGTGGATATGTGTGTGGGTGAGTGTGTATAAGAGAGGGAAAGAGAGCATGTGTGAGAGTACAGCTTAGTCAGGAAAGGTCAGAGTACTACGAAAACCTGTAATTAACCCCAACTCAAAATCCTGAGTAAAGCACTCTACGATCTGTTGGTTGTAATGCCAAACAAACAAAAAAGTTGCAGTTTAATGTGGTGAAGGCAAATACTTTAGAAAGGCCAAATGTGTTTGTAGCTTGCAACAGAAAAGTTAAGACTGTTGCAGTATCTCTAGCAAATAATTCTGTCCATTCCAGAAAAACCGACCTCTTTTTCTGAAACTATGAAGGTCACGAGAGGACTGGAAATACCACTTCCCTTCAGTATATGATGACGACTTCTCAGTTTAGCCTGCTACTAGTTTTCATCAAATACGCGCATGGTAACACAATCAAAGAATAATACTTATTTTGGAGTCCTCTTTGGAAACTTCAGGGAACATTAACATTTTCAAAATGCCCCCAAAAAACCTTCTCCTGAAGAAATCTCAATATTTTGTAGACAGATAGTACACCTTAATGCCTGGCAAAACATCTGGTTTTGTTGCTTTGGTTAAGACAAAGCTCTGCACGTCACTGTGACTCACTGCTTTGTTCATCACTGTGCACCGGGGTGCACGGCTCTGTCTTCCATCCTGAGAGAAATCTTATCTATTGTTGTGGAGGTATTCTGCTCCAGGAGTGCCAAGCCTCGAATCACAGCCTGTACAAGAGGATTTGTCATGAAAAATCTACTGTTATGAAAATTGCCAAATTCAGGAAAGCCAAGACTTTCAATCAAGGGCTTCTCAAGAGGTCTTGTCAAGAAGTGGGAGCAATTATGAAATGCTTTGCTACACATAAGTTCACTGTTTTCAGAAGGCAAATTCTACAGCCAGGATTTTAACTGCCGTTGACTGGATAAAATACAAACTCGTTTGCACAGTTTAGGTTTCAACCTTAAAACTAAAATGTGAAGTTCTAATCTTTTCCTTCCTAACATAGTGTTATGCCAGGATTTGGCCAAAAATGATCTCATTAACCAACAGCAAAGAAAATGATGCAACATGAATTTTTCTGAAAAATCTTAGAGAATTCCTATTTTTTGACACAAGCCTACTTTCACCTGACAAAAGAATTTAGAGATTCCATTTGCTCTTTCATTCTTTCGTGAAATAGCATTTTAAGCACTTGTTTTCACCAAAAACAGTCAAAATTGATTGGATATCAAAGATGACATAAAAGTTGTCAAGTCAAAGACGATGGCATAGTTTTAATGTATTACTTGAAATTTAAATACTAGCAGCCCTTTCATTAAAACTTACTATTGGGCAGAACTAAAGCTTAATTTTGATTAATTTGTAACCATTTAGATTTATTCATTGTCCTCTGAGAAAAGAAAACAGTGGCCACTATTTTTTCCATTTAAAAAAGGGACATAATTCTTATGAAGACTCCTTTTATTTTCCACGTTAAAAAAAATTTCAGTGTAATTAAAAACTACAAGCAAAATTTTATGTTCATGTATATCATGCACATTTTTAGTGGGAGACTATAGCTTTCATCATATTTTTTAGAAAGTATGTAACATAAACATTTTAAGAGCCAAGAGCTTAAATCTAGTGTTCTGGCTCCACATTACACAGCTTCTCTATTTTTATTTGAAATTCTTTTTACTTGATCTCTTTCCCACTACAATGTCTACTGCTCATCAACCCTGCTTGCTCTAAACTTCTACCACTGCTTCAGCTACTGTACTTTTACTTGACCCGTTTATGGTTTTCTTCCCATTCTCTTTCCCCTGTGCTGCCCTGTACTTATTCACTTCAGTGTAGAACAATTACCTTCTATATTTTTAATCAGTAAAACCAACTGTTTCCCTCTAGACGATGAAAAAATGAACCAAAGTAAACATCTCAGGCCCTCTAGAATTCACTCCACTACTATCATCTCAGGGTGTACACAATATAAAGAAATGTAAGGCAATCTATTATAATCAATATTCACTAAAATCAAGCACTAATATAAGATTCCGTTTTATAAACTATCACCAATACACAGCACTTTGGCATCCTTAGATGTAATTTTAAAAAATCACAAAGATAGATAAAACAAGAAATGAGGAAGGAGAAAAGGAGCCAGGAATCAATACAACCACCAGCTAAAATGGTGGAAATGATCATGTTTCTGTTTTGAAGTTGTTAAAAAGAAATTAGCTTAGGGGCACCTGGGTGGCTCAGTCAGTTAAGCATCCGACTCCTTGATCTCAGAGTCCAGTTCAAGCCCCACATTGGGCTCCACGCTGGGCATGGAGCCTACTTTAAAAAAAAAAAAAAAAAAAAAAAAATTAAAGGCAGGCAGGCAAGCAACTTAAACTGGAAGAGAACCTTCCTGATTGTAAACATTATTAAAACTAGAATAAATTTTTTGCATAAAGTTGTGATGTCTCCCTCAACAGAGTTCTTTCTCTAGGTGAGTTTCTCCCTCTATCTGGAGTGGTTTGGGTTTTTCCTTCTCAGAGACAGAGAAATGTACAAAAATCTCTTTGTAAGATATATAAACCTATTTTGTCACACTTACCATCCAAAGAAACGAATCCCTTAGAAATTACTGTGAAAGTTCTCCCAAGAGTTTACATTCTCCCCTCAAACATACTAACAGATTAAGTTTGTCACTGATTTTCAACAGTCTTTATTAGTCTTCTGAATAAGATAAGACTCTTTGACTAATCTTAATTATAACTACATTCATGAATATTCATATCAAAGAATAATTTTCATATCCTTATAAAAGTAAAGATCATACTTTACTAGGAAATGGCATCCAAGTTATCATCCAAAGACATCTTATTCTCAGGCAAGGTTCAGAAAGATCAAGCTTATTTTTGTTTAAAGTACTGCTTCTTTAAATGCTGTCAGGATTTTATGAGAGCAAGTATGCCATACAGTTAATGGGTAAGATTTACTAGCATGATATGAAAATGCTAGCATGAACAAAAAAATTGAAAGAATCAGTCATTTGCTCATATGACAGTTAAGGTAGTAACTGATTTAAATGTTCGGAATAAAGAAATAAGGGTTACCAACCATCTTTTTAAAAACCTGTTTTCCAATAAATGCTCAGATCGAGGAAAAAGAAAGAAAAAAACATCAAATATAACTTACCTTTTTGTCTCTGGTCCTTACTTCCCCATAGAAATCTAGGGCCTCTTGTGCCTTTAAAAATTTGCCCCGATGTAATAAATATGCACAAATCATTACACCAGTTCGTCCCTTTCCAGCTTTACAGTGAATTGCTGCAACATGATTGTCATCTTCACTTAGCCATTGGTCAAGATCTTCACAAAAGGGTTTGATAAGTTCTAGCTGTGGTGGATTATGGTCTTCAAAAGGATACTGTGCAACTGTGGTAAAAGGATAACCTCAGAATTAGAAAAAAGTCTTTCCTGAATTGTTTATTAAAGTAAGTTAACTTGAGAAATGTTGCATATAAGCTTAACAGGTGTTTAAAAGAAAAACCAGACTCCAGAGAAAAATAATTTGCTGCCTGATAATTTTCCAATTTTTGAATACAAAATAGTCTCTCATTAATTCTTAAACCTACCCACTAGACAGAGAGGCCGAGAATTATTTTCTCCACTTAATGAAAGAGGAAACTTGGCTATGGAGAGGTAGCACAAGTCAACATATCAGAGGGAGAGGCAAACTCAAAATGAAATGTCACGTAGGTAGGTTTCCTGGCAAGGCTCTCAGTGCATTTTCTGACAAAAGAAGTCATAATATTTATAGTATTACATCACCACAAAACATGTATTCCAGAGAAGGTATAAATTACCAGTAAATCCATAATGGAAAGGACTGATTTTTACACTTCATAAAATAAAAATGCTAATTAAGCATGTTATTTGAAGATGGTCTTGCAAATGTTAGTGTTGATTTTAAAGGCATTTACAAAAGACACTGAAAAAACTACTTATAAAAATGTATACAGTTGTAGTAAAGTGTATCTAATGTCACGTCTTTTCACATGGTTTATAAAAACCCAAAATTTCACTGTTCCCTATAGTCAGAGTTGAGGGTTTTTTTTTTTTAAACTTGCCTAGAAATAGGAGTTTAACTGTATCACTATTAAATTTTTTTCTTACTGGTCCCTGCCTTGGTTCCATTCCATTAAAATCCTTAAAAATCCTGACTGACAGCAAATGTATATAATTATCCTGTGTGTCATCTAAATACGTGAGAAATATTCCTTCTATCTTCAATCAACTCATTAATAACGTGGAACAAGGTTCAGTGTTGGGTGAGTCGTCCCGGGAGATAACGACTGCCGTTACAGGGAGTCGCTGGGACAGCTTTCACCTGGGCCTCAGCATTCCATCTTCATCTCCCCAGTGGCACATAAAAACATCCAGGAAACTCTGTGAAACGTCTATTTAAAGCTAGATAAACCGTGACTAAAACACACTTTGCCTAGTAAGCAGTAGGCTAAATTCACGAAAAAGGAAAAATTCTCAGTGAGTCTGTATTGGCTCTCAGCCATTAGTGCCTCTGAATTCTCAAACAGGCTGTCTGAATGTCCGTTCTAGATTTTTCAGAAGGAATCCACGGCAAACATATTAGTATATAGCTCATGGCATCCACCTTCTCTTTCTATCACGGTAGCACCTGCCACGCTTCTCCACTCTCCAGGTGTCTCGTGGCTCAAGGGGTTCCACCAACACAGACGGAAGGTTTCTGCGGGCCCTCAGAAGAATTCACCACCGCTAGAGGAGCACTCACTGAGAGCAGCTCCCACGCTCCTCTACCAGGCTCCTCACTGAGAGCAGCTCCCGCGCTCACCTACCAGGCTCCTCCTTACCCATGTCCATCATACCCTTCTCTCCCTTTTAGGTCATGGCTCCACAGAGCTAAGTTGCTCTGTTTTCTCCCTATAATCTCTTACTGTTACACCAAATGCCTCCAACAGTAGATATAACCCTCTCTTTATTTTACTGTTAGTCTAGAAATTTTTCCTAATTCTTATAATCTACTCTAGTGTTCTTACTAGTACTGGCAGGTTTATATAATTGTTTCCTAAAACACACCAGCAAAATTAAATTTGTTTTCCAAAATGTCTAAGACCATCTTTAAGATAAATATTTACCTCACTTAATAATTGAGATTATTAATTACTGCTGTGACAGTAAGATTTGGTCTATTGGTTTTAAGTTATATAACAAAAATACATTACTCGGCAGTTAATACCTACCTCTGCAGTTAAATTTGGCGGTATCATAATGTCTTTCAGCACACCTAAAAGAAAAAGTTTAAATGTGATCTAAAGTTATCTTTTGCACTGGCGAAAAAAAGTATAGTAACACACATTTTCTGAACTTTTATACCGCACCAGGCATCATGCTGTTTTGTATTAACTATTTCTTTCAATCCTAACAATCTATGAAGTAGGTAGTGTCATTATCCTCATTTTACCATTAAGGAAACTGATGTTAGGTGTTATGCACATACAGCTTACACACTTGCTCACAAAACCTTGATGCCGCTCAGGCTCCCACCTCCCACCCAGCTGCATGTGTACCCTCAAATTTCCTGTACGGACACTCTGTGTGCTGAGGGAGTGTATGTTTGATTTCACCAAGTATGTACAAACAACTAATGAGTTACAGCATTGTCTTTACCTCAGAGTTGAGCACACATTGTTTTCTCAAACTAGTATGCAAAAAAGATATATTTTTAAAATAGTAAAATTATAAGGGCAAAGAAAAAGTAAAAAAAAAAAAAGTGAATGATGCTAATGTACTCAAAAACAACACTTCCTAAAAAATTTTTAAGCTAGACCTTTCTCTCTTTAGAGAAGCCAAAGGTCATCTTTTTCAATAATCTCTCAGGTTATGAGTTTTAATTAAAGTCTGAGAGTAATGAAGGAGTAATAAATAAAATACAGAATAATAAAATGTTGACTTAGAGCATACTAAAATTTGTCTTTTTAATATTAGTGACACATTTGTCATCATGCACTGGTTTACTCATGATTAATAAGTATATTTATAAACATTAATAAGGCTCCGAAAGGGATCCCATACTTTGGTTTGTGGTCAGCAGAATCATGGTAACTACAGCTACTAACCAAATGAGTTTAAAAAAAAATATTTAAAATAAAAACTTGGCATTTTAAAACAAATCAAGGTCTACAATCCCTGAATCTCCAATTCTGAAGTATGAAATTTTAACATTTCCTGTTAAACTTATGGCAAATTCAATTGTGGCAGAATCTGATCTGAGTTTATGACACTGTATGCACTCTTTAACTAATACACTTGAAGAGTCAAACACTTCATGCTAGGTAGGGACTGCTCCAGACCCCAGGGGGTGTTATGTAATACTAGTTAAGTATTTGCTTCCATGTTACCTTTCTGCAAAGGGAAAAATTCTTAACACTGAAACACAACTGGTCCCAAGAGTTTCAATAAGTGATTATGGACATGTATTTCACATTTAAGAAATCCTAAAACTATCTGTATAGTTCCTCTACTTTAAATAGTTTTAAATCCTAATCCACATGAAAGTGGAACTAATTATAAACAAATTAGAATCCACTAGTTTAAATGGTCAGACCTGAAATAAATTGACTTTCACACTACTGCTTAAAACAAAGCTTTCCCCCTTTTTTGCATATAATTTAATATACTGAGTTTTGCTCAAAAAAAATTATTTAGTAAAGCCATATGCATATTTATGTATCCTTGCTAAATAATTTCATACTCCCTCCTATACAAAACATGACAGGCAGGAGGAAGACTGACCAAGAAAATAGTCATATTTTATACTTTCTTTAGTACAGATTAAAGAAGAGGTCTGGTAAATAGTGAAGAATCCGTAACAGAATATTTTATAAGGACTCATGGAAAGATAGGACTTAGAAGGTGAGGGAGAAGGAGTAGGCTAGGAAACAATTCTAAGAAGCTGGTCTCATGGCAGCACAACAAAAAATAAACATTCTGAGTTTCATGCAGCTTTAGTCCTCTAATATTCTCATGCTTTTTCAGGAGCTCACATGTTTGGTTTGACAAATACTGCTTAACACTACCATCCTAAACTGATTCTCAAATATTACTGTTAAGAGGCAGAAATGGAGGAAAAGTGGGAATAATGAGCTACTATGTCTACCAGATGTACACACCTTACAAAGGAGTTTCCATGTTTTTTAATTCATAGTCACAACAATATAACAATAGAAAACATAATCTCCATCTTACATATGAGAAAGCTAGGATTTAGAAGAGCATTAAAAAAAACTTGCCCCAAACCACAATATGCAAATGGAAGAGCCAGGTCTCAAGCCCAGGACCTCTGGTTACAAAAGTCAAACTTTTTCCAGCATGGCTCCATACTTCTACTTACAATACAAAATAGAGAACAATTTTAAAAACAAACGCAATAACAAATTCTACTCAAAATCAGCCTTCCTACAAGAGCAATATTTGGCATAAAAGATAGAACCAACAAAAAGCAATCATGAAACATGAAGAAGTTATGAAAATCTCTACAGGTACGGATGAGGAGTACATGAGAACATATACTGGGGCCGGTAGTGATGGACGTGATCTGGAGGAGGGGTTGCTAGGGTAAGAATGATGACTGTCTTCTTAATTAAGACCTTCTCCAAAACTGTGCACACATGCGTGCACACATGCACGCATGCACACACCCAGGTCCTTATAACTTTTGTGTGGTATGTTAGTTGATAAGTCTCTCAACAAACCAAAACTGAATGGGATTTACATAAATGGAAAATGGGATGTGACTGAGACAAGTATTAGGTAACTCTGACCACTTACACTTCCATATAATTAAAATTCAACTTAAAAGATACCATTTTTAAAAATCTTCACCTTATACTGGCTTATATGAGACAAGAGAGATGAAGAAGCATTGAAAGAGTTTTTAATGAAGCGGTAGACAGAAAGTGAAGGAAGAGATAGGACTAATAGGAAAAGCTTCCAGAGAAGTGAGACTTGCCAAAGAGTCAGTGAAGTATGCAGGTCTCTTCTGTAACTCTCTTCAACATCACTATCTCTAGCTTACAAAAGAAAACCTAACAGATAAAAATTAACAACAGCTAAAGGTTCACCACCAAATGATGGAGAGTTGTATGTCAAATAGAATACACGATGAAATACAGTAACCCTTTTAAAAATGAATATCCAGTAAACATTTAAGGTCCTCAAAGGCAGGAAGTGTATTATACCTCTACCCCCATCTTCCTCCCTCTTCCTCTTACCCCACCAGCCTACAGGTACACAGAGGAACACACAAAAATGTAATATACACACTTGCACAAAACAAACTAATTTACTAAGCATCATCATACCCAAATGTGATTAATGATACGAAGCTAATTTTGTCCTTTCTTAAAATAATTTACTGAATGCTTGATAAGATAGAGATATAAACAGTCAATTATTAAAAAGTCCGTATTAAGAACTGTTCGTCATCCACACGTCGTAATTGCCATAAGAAGTTTAATATACCATTAAATACATGTATGTCTAGTGTAAATATTTTAAGACCTTTCAGTTTCTATGTTTGCAAGGACATACATCACATGTAGTTAACATCCCCAAAATAAAAGAAATAAAATAGAAACATCTGTTGCTTGCCAGACTCCCTTACCCAGAGCCAGAAATACAAAAAGGGGTAGAGAGAAGGTGAAGAATGAAAAATGTCATCAGAAATCAAAACATGCTACAACCTGGTAGTTCTAGAAACTTCTGAAGTAAAATTTGGGGAGGTTAAAACAAACGACGACGACAACAACAACAAAGCCAGAAAGGGAAGACTGGCATAAACGGTGGGTGGTCTGCTACCATATGTACCTGTGTGACCTTGTTCAACTCACTTAACTTCTAGGCCTCAGATTCCCCATCTGTAAAATGAGAAGGTTGGACTAAATGATCTCTTTCAGGTACTTTCCAGTTCTGAAAGTCTATGACTCCGTTAAATGGAGTGAGGAAGGGGAACTGAAATATAAATACCAAAAGCTACTCTCAACTAATGAGACAGTTCATTAACTCTGGGGTCCGACGTTTAGAAATACAAAAACAAAAGGGCAGCCAAGTTCCCAGACCAGCTCCCAATACCACCTTTAACCATAATAATGTTAAGTGATCCAGAGCACTGACAGTGCAAGCCTAGGTCCTAAATTCTGGAAGCAGGAAGCCACTGAATACAGGAATGAAAAGAATTTCCTTCCTTTTCTTTGGATATAATGTTAAACTCGAGTAAAATTTTGAAAAAGACAGAATTTGTCTTTGGTATCTTTCTGCCTTCCTTCTGGGACTCTGAATGCCTAATCTTTAGAGTCTAAACCCTGAAGTGACTCACTTAATGGACTGACTGCAGCTTTTGACACTTCTTGTCCTGTGCTTTATTTTCTTTTTTAAACTTAGCTTCTGAATCTAGTTATTCAAAAAGTATAAAGCTTTGAGGTTTTTATTTTCCTCCACAGAAACACTCTGGCGTCTGCAACAAGGCTAGTTACAGGAGGTTACTCAGGACGAGAGGAAGACCTATTCACAGATCACCTACACTCAAGTCCCTACAGCACCTTTGTCTTTCACCTTGTTACCTGTCACCCCACACCCTCGGCATAAACGTTTGCTTCTTTGTGAATCCGAGGAAATTAATGAAAACTCACTAGGAGAAACAATAATGGTGTCTACTTCACTCTCATGTCTTCTGAGGTCTTATCAGAATAGAAAGATCACTAAATTAAAGATAGAAAAGCAACATTCCACAAGCTGACAAGGCACACAGAATCTTTCATCCTTTTTGGTGATGATTTAAATGCCCACTGAAGGGAGAAGAGAATCTTATTCTTACATTTGAGAAATAAATTCTACAGAAATTATGACAGTCAATCGGGAAACATAACTTCAGATTAAAATTTTTCCTGTTGCATAATTTACAGACATCACATAGGAAAAATAAAAACCAGGTAGAAAAATAACACATTTTATATACCATTTCTTAAAAGGCAGAAAGTGGGTCAATATTTTGGGAAGGAATAATAGTCTTCAAGGGCAAAAATGATAAAATATTTTCTTCCCATTTTTCTTTTGGTCTTTTTTTCCTTTTCACATCCCTACTCACAAAGTCAAAAAGAAAAACAAAAGGTTGAAGATAAGCTAGCTGTACCAAGGAGGCAATCTTTACATCCTTGCCTTAAACAAGATAAACCACCCAACTCAACAATTTCAGATAACTTACTTTTGTTATATACAGTTAGAGAATACCCTAATAGCTGTTTCAATCAAATGACCTAAAGACACAGAATAAAGAAAACTACACCCACTCTGAAGCATCTATCTCTATGGAAGATGTTATTAATGCTTTAACAGAAAAAGCTCTGCTGTGAAATACACTTCAAGTTACCACATGGTTATTGGCTCAAAGATGGGCTAGATGCCAAGTCATTTAAACCAGATCAAGTAAAGTGAATGTGTGCCAACATTGTTTTGACCTCATCACTACACTTTCTGAATGACCTAACAATGCTCTTAATCAGACATCTTGGACTAATTGTTTTAGGAACACAATTCTGTTAAAATATATCTTTAACTCTACCTGATTCTAACAAGGAAATAACTTTCACTTAATAGTTATTTTAGAAGATATTTGCAAGCATACAAATAAAAGACATACTTACAGATTGTATATCTTGTAATGGTTTTTATGCTTTGAATCCAAAAACCTTAAAACAAAACAAACAAACAAAAAGCCACCATTAACAAAAATGAGCTAACATTTGAAATTACATTTATACTATTGAGAAAACCTAAATGACAGATTCCATTTTTCCTAATCTCAAATACCATTTAAGAAAAATAAATAAATAAATTCCAATAAATATTCCCTTCATGGGTTTAAACTAGTAATCAGGTCATTCTTAAATAATTATTACATTACACAGATTTATACAATCTGAAGTAAAGCCAGAGCTTTTCATAGAATAAATATTTTCATAATCTTCTCTCTTTAGCCTAACATTATGAGGTTGAGTATTAAATAAGTTATTTAAAAGGCAGCATTAGCACTTAGCTCTTCACCTAGCTCATTCAGATGTGAAACAGTCATGTGTAATCAAGTAATCTTAAAAATAACCCTGAAAATTCAGCCATCATTTTCTTTCAAATAAGAAACTTTTCATATTTGAAAGATGCAAGTAGTAACTATTAACTCCATACAAAGTTTATTAAGTATTTTCACATATATATTATCAGTTGACGCTCACAAACATCTGAGAGATAGAGCTTATTCACATTTTACAAATGAGGGAAGTGTGTCAAAGAAATTACAAAACTTGCCCAAGGTCATACAGCTAATAAGCCAAAGAATCAAGACCAAAGACCTCTCCCTCAAAACAGTTACAAAACTAAACAACAGCAACAATTACAGCCAACAAAAGCACTTGCCATGTGTTTCTACCACATTTAAGTACTTTATGCATATAAATTTGTTTACTCTTATGAGGTAGTTATAGGGGGAAAGGGGTTAGAAAAGTATAAGCTGAGGAAATAGGATAAACAGAATAAAAAGACAAATGGAAAACAAAAGAGAAGATTTAAAAAGATCTAAAGTCTAGGAGTTTCAACATATGAGCAGAAGTTCTAGAGAAAAGAACAGAAAACACAAGAAGAAATCCAAGATACAATTCAAGAATAATACTGAAGGACAGGAGTTTCCAAAATCAAAGGATACAATGAGTATTCAGCAAAAAAGATGAAAATAGACCCAAACACAGGTATATATATAGCTCAGTGAAATGTCTAAATACTGAAGAGATAAACGTAGGACCCTAAAATATGCCCAAAGAGGAAACAGGTTTCATAAAAAGTATCTGGAATCAGAATTACACCACCCTTTTTAATGGCAACACTAGCAGCTAGAAAACAATCGGGCAAAACCTTCTGAGTTTGAGGGAAAACTATTCCCAGCCTAGAATTCCATACCAAAAGAGATATTAAATCAAGTGTGAATATATAATAAAGGCATTTTTAAACAAGAGAAATCTCAAATAATTTTGCTGCCCACATAATCTCTCTCAGGAAGTTACCAGAAGATGTGTTCCACCAAAACAAGGGTGGGAAACCATGAAAGAGAGGACGATTCCAGGAACTGAAGAATCCAGCTCATGAGAAGGGAAAAGGGAATCCTCAGAGTGACGACGGTGAAGGAACATCCTAAGCAGACAGCTATAAAGCAGATCTAGTGAACAACTGACCCAGATCAGGGTAGATCAGAAGGCTCCTGAAGAAGATAAAATCGATATAATACCAAATGTGCTTGAACATGTTAAGAGATTTATATAGTTTAGGAATAAAGTTAAGAACACAGAAACTAAGGAAGCTAAGAGAGAGAGAGAGAGAGAATTTTAACTCCAGGGAAAATAAAATGTTTAGGAAAAAACAGTTACACTACTCAACTGTAAATCGCATTTATCTAGTCATAATCACATAAAAACCCAACATTTATATAACCAAAATTACAATTTAGCTACTAGAAGGAGGGCTGAAAATATGTGTATGGTTGGGTAGAGGGAAAAAGAGTTCATAAATCTGGATGTGAAAAATCATGCCACACAGTAGTATGAGGATTACTTGTAACTTTGTCACTAGTTTAAATGATATATTTGTATGTCACACTAAAATATTAATTACAATCAACACTTAAAAATTAAGCAGAGTACAGATTTTATATAATTTGTTAACTACAGTATTCTAACAAATTTTTAATATTTTCTGAACTATTATAATCAAAACGAATACAACAATGACTTTCTCCTATACCAGCAAAACATTCTCTAATGGACTTAGTATGACAAGATGGGTTCCTCTTATTTCTGCAGAGTCAGGCCCTCATCCCATAAACCACTCAGCAGTTTCTAGACCAGGCTCTTTCCTTGCACGACCAGTGTTTCATCAAGGGTTCCAGGTCACCAGTATTTTTTTTTAATGGTATGCTTTCATGTTTTCATTCCTTGATACCCATTCCTATCAATGTTATCTTTTATTTAAATGTACTGAGAGAACATGTATTAAGTACTTGAAACTGCGCTTGTTTCCCTGGGATAAAATTATTTAAGGACTATTGTCCCTGCCCTCAAAGTAATACTAGGGTAAATGTATCAGTGAGAATAAGGTTTAGCTGTGAGAAACAGAAGAAAGTGGGTGGGGGAGGGGCCCATAAACAAATATGCTACTAATTATATTAAATACACTACTCTCCCACATAAATTCCAGGATTAGTAGTCTACAACTGGTTGGGTAGATTTGTTTCATAAAGGCCTGGAGCCCAGGACCCTTCCATCATATGCTGAGCCAACATGATGGGCAACCCAAGGTCCAAGATGGTGTGCCATCATATTTGTAGTAAGAACAGACCGGAGAAGGGAAAGGATAGGCCCCTCCTTTAAGAATTCATCATTTCTACTTAAAAACAATAGATTTTAAGTTATCACATTATCAAATCTAGCCACAGGGGAAGCTGGAATTACCACGGGCACTCTGGGAAAACACGTACACAGCAAACAAGCAAGTGTTCTATTAATGATGGGAAACGTAAAGATGATCATTGACTTTCTCGATGGTTGTTCTATTCTCTAATTTCAATTACCTCTAATCTTTATTTTCTTCTGCAAAACAAAAACAAAAACTAATGACTAATACTAATGTAACAGGTATATTTGTAATCCTAATTTAAAGTCACTCTAAGAGGGGCGCCTGGGTGGCTCAGTCCTTAAGCCTTCGGCTCAGGTCATGATCCCAGGGTCCTGGGATTGAGCTCCACATCGGGCTCCCTGCTTGGCAGGAAGCCTGCTTTGCCCTCTCCCACTCCCGCTGTTGTGTTCCTGCTCTTGCTGTCAAATAAAAATTAATTAATTAATTAATAAAATAAAATAAAATCACTCTAAGAAGGAGTCCATAAGCTCTACCAGACTCTGTCAAATAAAAATTAATTAATTAATTAAATAAATAAAATAAAATCACTCTAAGAAGGAGTCCATAAGCTCCACCGGACAGCCAAAAAGGTACATGGCATAAAAAAAAAGACTAAGAACTCTTGCCAAGGGGCAAAGGGAAACAAAGGAAAACTACTACTTTGTGGTTCTGGGGATGACTATTAATAAACCATAGAGGACAATATTTCATTCTAATATTTCATGTGTACTTTTCTTTAAATATTTAAATTACGTGTCACTTCTTATGACTCTTCAGTTTAGCCCACTTCTTCAACTAACCAAGGAAGCACTGCTTCTGCTAAGACGACTTCTACTCCACTATGAATATTCTACAGGAAAAAGTGGTGTTACACATCCTTTCTCTCGTCTCTCCTACCCTCTTTATCTTCTCAATTCCTATACCTTTCTCAATTTGTACTTCTGGATTTCTTTCTTTAAACTGAGATAAAATTTACATACAGTGAAACAGATCTTAGGTGTACAACCATCTCAATCAAAATACAGAATACTTCCATCACTCCAGAAAATTCCCTTATGCCCATTTGCAGTCAAACCCCACTAAGCTCCCAGGCAGCTAATATTACCACAGATTAATTTGTCCTTGTGTTCTTGAACTTCATATAAATGTAATCATTTAATATGCAGTCTTTTGTAACTGGCTTCTTTCATTTAATCTAATGTTTTACAGATTTATCCATGTTACATGTATCAATAGTTCATTCCTTTTATTCTGTGTATGATTCCACTGCATGACTACACCATCACTTGTTTATCCATCCTCCTTTGATGGATATTTAGGATGTTTACATTTTGGGGTTATTATGAGTAAGTATTATATAAACATTCTTGTGCAAGAATTTTGGGGATACCTGCTTTTATTTTCCATGAGTAAATAAGTAATAACTACAAGTAGAGTTGCTGGGTCATAAGGAAGACAGGGTAGGTGTATATTTATAAGAAACTACTAAACAGTTTTCCGAAACAGTTATATCATTTTACAATCCTATCCACATTTTAAAAGAGTTCCAGTTGCTCCACAATCTCATCAACATTTGGTGCTGTCAGTTTTAATCACAGCTTTTCCAATGGGTATAAAGTGGTACCTTATTGTGGTTTTAAATTTCCTTTCCCTGATGACTAATGATATTAAGCATATTTTCATTTGTTTATTAGCCATTTTTATACCTTCTCTGAAAATGTCTGTTCAAGTCACTGGCTCATTCCCCAGTCCCCTAGTTGGATTACCTGGCTTTTTATTATTGATTTACAGAAGTTTCATATGTTCTGGGTCAAAGTCTTTTATCAGATATACGTATTAACATAAATATTTGCTCCTCATCTATGACTTGCTTTTTCATTTCCTTAATAATGTGTTTTGATAATCAATAATTTAAAATTCTGATAAAGGGCGCCTGGGTGGCTCAGTCGATTGTGTCTGCCTTCAGCTCAGGTCATGATCCCAGGGTCCTGGGATCGAGTCCCGTGTTGGGCTCCCTACTCCACAAGGAGTCTGCTTCTCCCTCTGCCCCTCCTTCCACGCGTTCTTTCAATCCTTCCCAAATAATAAATAAAATATTTTTTAAAATAAAATAAAATAAAATTCTGATAAAAATCCAATATATCAAATTTTTTTGTTTAGAACTTTGTATCCTCTCAGAAATCTTTCCCTACCCTTAGAGTTCACAAAAATATTCCCTACGCTTTCTTCCAGAAACTACTTTTAGCTTTTTCCCAGTTTACATTTTAATATGGTTGGAAATTTAGAAATTTAGATAAATGCTAGGGATAACTGGGATAACCAAAACAAAAACAAATTATTTGAAGGACAATGACTATAAAATTTAGGAAACAACAACTCATTGCTATCTACCATATCTTTTCCTCCAAGAAAATGAATAAGCAGGAAGTGATCTGCAAAATACAATTTTCTCACAGAAAGTCTACAATTTAAATGTGAGCAGAGCAAAAGGTATTTTGGAGGACTAACAATTCACTTTTAGTTCATTCTGGGTCTGCTAATGTTAAGTTTTGAATCCAAATACATAAACCAATAATGTATAAATAAGGAAACACTCGTCTTATAGCCCAAATCCAGGGAACACGATTCACATGTGGCTGCCCTGCACACACACTGAAGTGGGGTCGAAATACCAAAATGGTCATAGCAGTTATCAAAAGTTTTCTGGGAGAGATGGAGGTTTTCACTACCCACTTTCAACACTTCTGCAACTGTGTTGTTAAATATAAGCATATACTACTTTCAAAAGAAAAAAAAAATCTCCTGCCCTACCGTATTTTCCAAAAAAGTACAGAACTGACAAAGTTATGTATCACCCTATTGTACCTCCAGAAAGCGAGCTTGATGAGCTTAGAAATCCAACTGCTTTTGAACAATATATTTTAGTTTACATAAATATTTTCATATACTCTTCAGGTTTTTTTAATGTGAGACCAATCCTCCTTGAGAAACAGTTTGGGTTTTTTTTTTAAAGATTTTATTTATTTATTTGACAGAGAGAGAGAGAGCACAAGCAGGGGGAACAGGAGAGGGAGAAGCAGGCTCTCCTCTGAACAGGGAGCCCGATGTGGGACTCAATCCCAGGAGCCAAAAGCAAATGCTTAACCGACTGAGCCACCCAGGCACCCCCAGAAAGTTTTTATGAGATTCATGCAATTCCTGTTTATAAAGACTCATGAGGCTTTTTAAAATTGTATCTTCATTCATACTGAGACTGTCTTGAAGATATTTTTAAAAAATTATTAGCATACACTACCACAAAATCGCAAATCTGATCTCACTGAAAAAACAACTAACAAAACACAATTTGTTAAAATGCTAGTAACTGCTCTTTAGTCCCTCCTAGAGGCACAGCCATGGAAAGCCCAGTCTTTAATTTCATCAAGACACTTCCTGTGTTATTTTAGGTAGGAGTCCATAATGTACATTCAAAACCAGTTTTTGATTCTCTTTTAAATTTCAAGTATTATTTATCAGAGGCACAAGTGCTGAGAATTTCTGCTTCCCAATCTTCCATTTTCCTACGTTTCACTCAGGAAGTACTGAGAACTTACTAAATAAATAACCTTAATGATTCCTTTTAACATGCATTTTTTTTTTTTTTAAATCACCTCGGTTCTTCAGTTCTAGGGAAGAAAACAATCTACCGGGGTAACCTTTCATAAAATTAAATATCCCACAAAATAATCCTGATTGGGCCTGTAAAATGGAAATACACTAAAATGGCAAACAGGCATCAAGCTGGTGGTGGCTTGTTGGTGTGCAATATTAAGGCCATTAAAACAACATCCAGGGGCGCCTGGGTGGCTCAGCCGTTAAGCGTCTGCTTTCGGCTCAGGTCAAGATCCCAGGATCCTGGGATCAAGTCCCGCATCAGATTCCCAGCTAGTGAGGAGCCTGCTTCTCCCTTTTCCTGCTGCTCCCCCTACTTGTGCTCTCTGTCAAATAAATAAATAAAATCTTAAAAAAAAAAAAAAGACCAAAAAACCCACAAAAACTGGGGAAGAATATCATTAATGATTAGCAACGTCTACCATCAGTCGGGAAGAGAGAATAATATAAAAATTTTCACTGTATTTGCCATTTCTGGAAAAAAAATCAATACAAATTTATGGGTAAAATTCAACATTAGAGTAGTAAGGTTACTGTAACCAAATTACAGGCCTTAAATAAGCTTGTTCTTAAAATCTTTTTATATATTCAATATAAAGGGGTCATCTATTAAAAGTTTTCTTACTGTAACATGTATGTATATATATATATATATATACATATATATATATATATATATATATATATATATACTTTCAACCATTATAGAGTATCTGGTAGAGGAATTATCCTCTTGCTATAAGCTAATGTAAAACTGGGCAAAATATATGAGGTAACCATTTTAGGGACTAAACAGAAGGCAGCAGAGGCTTACAAACCTTCAGAAAAAAAGAAACATGAGGTAACTCTCATGACTGCCTTACTTTCAGCTCTGAGGCTCTCTTCTGACACAGCGGGAGGAAACAGAACAAATGGAACAAAGGTCTCACTGAGGTAAAAGGCAGAGATTTGAGTTCCGGGGTGCTAAGGCGGCTAAAGTTTGTAGAACAGAATAGCAGAGAGAAGGGATTGAAAAAGACAGCCTCAGAAGTCTGTACGGAAATTCACCTCCGGTCCTCAGCCAAGGGTTGGTTTGGGTTGCATATGTGCAGGATCTGAAAGCATCATGGAGAGGACACCAGAGATAGCACTGCCAGGAGGAGGAGCTCTGGCCCAGCCAGAATGCAGAGACTTCATTGAAGCACCAGGTGTTCAGCTGAGACCCCAGAAAGGCCACACCTTAGAATGGAGGACCGTGCCCTAAGACAAGACAAAACTGAATAGGCCTGCCTTAACAAAGAAAACCAAGCCTGACAATACCAGAAGATTAATCGTCAATTTAAATGCCTGCCGAAATGAAACTCAACACCCTTAATGAAAGTAACAATCCAAACTCCCTACAACATATCATTCACAACATACAACATATCATTCACAACATTCAACATACAATTAAAATTTATTAGACGTGCAAAGCAGAAAAATATGACCCATGACCTAGAGAAAAAAGCAGTCAATAGAAACCAATACCAAGATGAACCAGATGTTGGAATTAGCACATATGGACTTCAAAGCAGCTACTATAAATACATATACGAATATAAAGGAAGATGATTACAGTAAAGTGAGAGAACAAAAAGTCTCAACAAAGATACAGAAACTATAAAAGAAATTCTAGGCCTCAAAAGTTCAGTATCTGGGGGCGCCTGGGTGGCTCAGTTGGTTAAGCGACTGCCTTAGGCTCAGGTCATGATCCTGGAGTCCCAGGATCGAGTCCCGCATCGGGCTCCCTGCTCAGCAGGGAGTCTGCTTCTCCCTCTGACCCAACCCCCCTCATGCGCTCTCTCTCTCTCTTTCTCATTCTCTCTCTCAAATAAATAAAATCTTAAAAAAAAATTTAAGAAGTTCAGTATCTGGAAAGAAAAATCTACTCGTAACAGAAGACTGGAGACTGCAGAAGAAAGCGGTGGCAGACTGCATTTTTTCAAGAAGGACTGCATCATCCCCATCCTACACGGCTCTCCTTTCAACCTAACTTTAACACTTCTCCCATCAACTGGTAAAGTCTACGGTTCCTCCCCCTAGAACTTGGGCACACCTCTGTGACTGCCTGAATCAAGAGAGTACAGCAGAAGTGACATTAAGTGATTTCTAAGACTAGATCATAAAAATGTCATGCACTGCCACCTTGGACTCTGGAGTTTCACTCTTGGCACCAAGCTGACAAACACAATAGGATAAAGCATGAACTAACCCAAATGGAAAAACTTGGAAAGGCCAAGTAGAAGGGTGCTGGCCAACAGCCAGGATGAAGACCCAGATAACAGCCAGCATCTACCAGATATGTGAGTGAAAACACCTGTAGATGATTCAGCCCCCAATTTGCCAACTCATTTCTAGTCACTGAGTCTTTCCACCTAATGCTCCAGATATTGTGGAGCAGAGAAAAGCCATCTCCACCATGCCTCATCTGAAACTGTGAGTATTAAAATAAATAAATGCTCTAGGTCACATATATGCGTAGTGGTGGTTTGTTATGCATAAATATTAGCTGGAACACAAAGATAATGAATTTGACAACAGATTAGTAGTAATTATCTAATCTGAAGAACAGAAAAAAGAAACTGAAAAAATGAACAGCTCATCAGTGTGACCTGTGGAACAATACAAAGTGCTTTATCACATACGTTACTGGAGTCTCAGAAGGACAGGTGAAAGACAATGGACCCTGAGTGGCTCAGCTGGGTAAGCATCCAACTCTTGGTCTCAGCTCAGGTCATGATCTCAGGGTCGTGAGATCAAACCCCACTTCGGGCTCTGCACTCAGTGCAAAGTCTGCCTGAAGATTCTCTCTCTGTCTTCTTCTCCCTTTGCCTCCCCCCCACACACTCTCTCTCTCAAATAAATAAATAAATAAATTTTCAAAAAATTATCAACAAAAAAATGAGAAAATTTGTTGCCACCAGACTTGCACCTTAGGCTGAAGGGAACTGATGGAAATAAATACAAAAGAACATTTTTTCCTTCCCTTTCTCTGAAAGACAACTGTTTAAAGCAAATAACACTGTATTCCAGGATTTAATACATATGTAGATATAAAATATATGACAATAATCATATAAAAGAAATGGAGGAATATAGAATTTTACTTTTATAAGGTTCTTACATTTTAATGCTCACAATATTAACTCTAGGAGGACTATAATAAGAATGCATTTTCTAATCCTTACTGCACAACCTCTAAAATATATATATATATATTTAGGTACAGCTAAAAAGTCAATAGAATTAAAATGGAATATCTAAAATTATTCTATTAACCCCAAACAGGACAGGAAAAGAGGAATGAGAGAGAAGAATGAATGAATGAACAAAGGAATATTGGACAACTGAACACAAACAGAAAAATGGTAAACAAAGCATTTCAGTAATTATACTAAATGTAAATGGACTAAATGCTCCAACTAAGAAAGTCAGTGATTATAAAGCAACTTTAAATTTGATCTTACTTATAATTTTATGATATATAGTATATATTATGTCTACATATACTTGCTATACAAACTGAAGCACTCTACAGGCAAAGTAATGCATAATGCTGAATTGTGAAGATGCAAGATTACATAAGTCAAATGCAAAACTCAACCTAGCTGCTCTACACACTTATACCATACTACTAAACTTGTTCCAAAAGAGGGGGAAAAAGAACCTGGTTGCAAGATAAATGTTCTTTATAGGCCTCAGATATTCTGTTATTACTTTGGTGAAGTTACTGTGATGGTCCAGGTCTGATCCTCTACCTTTTGGGTGAGCCCTGATCCTGTCAGCATATTGAATAGTACTATTTTTCAGGAACAAATTCAAACTCATGTCATATGACTGATACATAAATATCATAAAGACCATAACAGCAATGTATTAACATCCTTGAAAAGTCCAACTGCCACAGGAACTAAATTATCCACATCTTTATGACAAGTTCAATATCTTGCCATAAGCAGACCCACTGAAAAGTGAAAGTATAATGCTGCTGAATAAATGTGGAATCAAATAAAAGAAGCTAGTTAAAGCAATTTCTAACAAAGACATTCTGATGTCTCCATCTTTACAACAGGAATTGTCTTGCCAAAAATATCTAAAGTTCATTGGCTAAAGCTTCCTTTCCCTTGGCCATGTTTTTTCCATGTTTCAACAGCTAACTGATCGATCCATTGAAGGGCTTTATGTAGACTAAATCTATTCTAGCCAATTAAATTCAAGTCTTACTGTAAAGCCTGAGAGTCATTCTCTTTCTTGAAGGTGAACTGGTATATCTCTGCTTGGTGCCAATACATACTGATGCTAAAGTTTATATTATTCGAGCATTAGATCATTTTCAAATGCTTGGAGAACTGATAAAAATTCATCTTACAAATATTTATTGAGTGCCTCCTCTGTGACAAGTATTACTGTATTTACAGGGTAGTACTGACAACCACAATCATAGTAACAAATGCTCCTAGCAGTTTAAAAGAAACCCAGAAGCAAACCCTCTTTAAGGTATCCCGTTCAGAAAAGACCCTAAGAACACTGGACAGTCCCTACTAATCCAAAAATAGGTAAAAAAGAAAAAAATTCATATCTGAAAAGAAATAAAACAAAGTAACTATTTATTTGCTACATTTTCCTGTAGCTAACTCACTAATTGGCACATTTACCTCTGCTGTATTCATGTTAAATTAAAATTTCCTCTTAGAACTCTAATACATCTATAGCTGCCACTGCTACTACTAAAACATGAAATTGGGTTGTTGTTTCTCTTTCTAACACCTAAGTCATCTCTGCCTTAATCCCATTAACACAGGCAAGCTCCAAACATTCTAGGCCTTAACTATTTTCTCCTAGTCATCTTCAGGTTGTCAAAATCAGTTATACATACAAGTAAAGTATCCTGTTAAAAATGCACTCTTAACACTTGCCTGCACAGTACTGCCTTTTCCTGTATTACCCCAAGTTAAACAGAAAAGCAAAACTAAGAGTTTTATATTAAAGTCTGATCAAAGATAATGAATGATCCTCAGTAGGAAAGAAAATATACTCTCTCAAGAGGGGAATAAAACTAGAGGGAAAAGAAACAGCAGAGGAAGTGAACTATAACCCACTGAAAAAAATTCAGAAAGCTGTTATTATGAATAAAAAATCACCAAGCATTTCTCCAAAGAAGTCGTATCATTTTGCACTTTTACCAACATGGATTAGATAGAGTTCCAGTTGATCACATCCTTGCCATCCCGTTATTAGCCCTTTAAGTTTTAGCCATCCCAGTAAAATATGAAACAGTGCCTCATTATCTTTTAATTTTCATTTCCCTGATGATTTATTCTGAATATATTTTAATATGCTTACTTATCATTTAAGTATTTTCTTTTGTAAAGTTGCCGTTCAAATTTTTTGTCCTTTTCTTTATGGGGTTGTCCTCTTTATGAATTTGTAAAATTCTCTTTATACTGCGTTGAGTTCAAGTACTTTGTCAGATATATGCATTGTGAGTATTTCTCCCAAACTTGCTGTTTTTTTATTTTATTAATGGTGTCTTTCAAATTACAGAAGCTTTTAATGCTGATCAAGTCCAACTACTGGATTTTTTCTTACCTGGTTAACTTCCTATGTACTGTCTAAGAAATCTTTGACTAACTCAAAGGTCACAAAGATTTTCTTCTCTGTTTATATCTATTAGCTTTATAGTTTTACATTTTACTTTTATGCTTCTACCTACGATATCCATTTGTATGTAATATGAGATTTTTGTGTATTATGAGAAGTAGTCGAGGTTCCTTTTATTTTTCAAACTGACATTCTGTTTTCCAAAACCATTTGTTAATATGAGCATCCTGTCCCCAGTGAAATCTCTTGGCATCTTTGTCCAACAATGTATGTCTGAGTTTTCCTGTAATCCCCATTCTGTTCCATTATCCTAAATATATATATATTTTTTTCTTTTCGTAATTATATTGTATGACCCAGCAATTCTTTTCATGGATATTTAACCAAAAGACATAAAAATATATGTCCACAAAAGTCAGGTGAAGGGATAAATAAATTCTATCATAACCATACAATGGAATACTACTTAGCAATAAAAAAGAAACAAGTTACAGATGCAAGCAGCAACCAGGGTAATTATGCTAAGATTAAGAAACCAGACCAAAAAAAGTACATACTATGTAACTGCATTTATATAAAATATTAACACAGGCAAAACTTAACTACAGTTAAGATTTAGAAACTGCCTAGAACCAGGGTTGGGGGACTGACTGCAGAGGGGCATGAAGAAAACATTTACGGCAATAAATATGTTTTAAATCTTGACTATGGTGATGTTTATATGGATGTATATACATGTCAAAACTCACTGAACTGTACACTTAAAGTGAGTACATTTCACTGCATATAAATTATACCTCTATAAAGCTGATTTTAAAAGTAATCTGATTATAACTACCAATATGTAAAATGCAACCCACCTCAAAACATCTCAAACGTATTTTGCTTAATACCAGAGATAGCAATACAAGGAGTATGATAATGATCTTCAGGAATGAGAACTTTTTAGAACGAAAAGCAAAATGGCACTAAGAATAGCACTGTCCAATAGAACTTTCCCCAATGATGAAAATGTTCTGTACCTGTATTGTCCAGCACAGTAGCCACTAACCACACGTAGCTACGGAGCACCAGTGCAAATGAAAATGAATGAGTAAATTTATCTTAACTAATTTAAATTTAAACATAAATAGCTACATGTGGCTAATGGCTAACTGGATAGCACAAGTCTAAAATATAGAGATCTTTGAAAAAATCCAACAGACCACAATACATATGCCTTAGTAAGGTAGTAGAAATGGGTACAATCATGGAAGAGAGCATAAGACTGAAACATGAAAGTTAGAGTAATAACTGGGACTTCACAACTGTTAAAATACCTACTGAAAAAGTATATTCAACCATATGCAGTTTTCTAACAAATTCCTGATATGCCTGATTAATTTTATCAGATTAATAAAATAAAGAAGAAAACTAAAATTCTGGACATACTTCTAACCAAAATGAGGAACAAGTTTGAGTGGAAATGCCAGGAAACAGGGAGAAAGTGTTCATATAATTTTAGAGTTCACGTCAGACAAGGAAGGAAATACTGGCATAGTTAGATATGATACAGATCAGTAAAACGGATTTCAAAAGCTTCATTTAAATAACAGGCTATGAATTCATAACTCAAAATCTACAAGGAAAGACTGCAGAGAGACTTTAAAAACTATAATTCTGTACAAACAATCACAAATGATACTAGTTTAAAAAAAGACAAATGGACAGAAATTATCTTAGAAAACCAATCAATACAGGTGCAGAGAATTTGCTCAGAATGCTCAGATTTAAAAGGTTTACAAGCAGGAAAAAAAAAAAGGGAAATAATCCTAGATGAATACAAAAGAGCATATATAAAGGAACATAAAAATGGTAAAGACAAAAAAGAAAAAGCTTGGAGTGAGGAAAATGTTTGGATCAAAAAAGAACATGAAATAAGGTAGAAGTCGGGAGCCTGGGTGGCTCAGTTGGTTAAGCGACTGCCTTCAGCTCAGGCCATGCTCCTGGAGTCCCGGGATCGAGTCCCACATCGGGCTCCCTGCTCAGCAGGGAGTCTGCTTCTCCCTCTGACCCTCTTCCCTCTCGTGCTCTGTATCTCTCATTCTCTCTCTCAAATAAATAAATAAAATCTTTAAAAATAAATAAATAAATAAGGTAGAAGTCCACAGGCTAGACAGCCCTATGACACCAGAGCCAGAGAACGAGCAGAGCCAGAGAACGAGCAGAACTCCTTTAAAAAAAAAAAAAAAAAGGTTTAGCAGCCACTAAATTCCCTTTCACTTCCACCGTCTCTGTCCAAGAGAATGTTGCTCTGATTCAGTAACTCAAGAGTAGTGGGTGGATGCATGACATTTTTCTCGATTAAATGCATTTTCAATTTGCTATTAAAGCAAGGTTATTTCTTAAAGAATATTCCTTAACAAACAACTATCAACAACAAAATCTTTGACATTCCATGATTATACATATTAGTAAAGCAGACAGTTAGCAATCAATAATTTGAAACAGAGATAATCCATCAAGCTCTTTCTAACAGCTTCACCTGAATCTTGCAGTCATAAAATTCAAAAGACCAGCAAGGTGGGGCATTATAAAACTGTATGAAGAAAGAATACCACTAACTTCTTTATTTTTCAAAGAGTTCGTAAAAATCATTAAGAAATTTTTTAAATAAGTTGAAGACAGGGTCAGTACACATGTACAAACCAAAGGAAATAAATATGACCAATAAATCACAAAGTTGCTTAATCTCACAATTAAAGAAATACAATAAAAACTCAAATTACCAACAAATTGCAAAACTTTAAGTTTGATAATACTCAGTTTGCCAAGATTGTGAAGGGAGAAAGACACTCTCATTACATGTTGGTGAGAATACAAAATGATACTGTTTTTGAAGGCAGAAGTTTAATCCCTGCACCCACTGGTCTCAGGAACTCCACTGCCCCACTGCTAAGAATCTACCTTCAATAAATACTTGCAAAAGGACACCAAGGTACATGTGTGAAAATGTTTATTAGAGGGCTGTTTTCAATAGTAATAAACAAGAAATAACCTAAATGTGCATCAGAGGTGACTGTTTATTATGGAATGATCATAAAAATGGAATAAAAGCCAGTAACAATATCAGTTCCATCTCCATGCCAGTATGGAAAATTCCTAAGTATGTTAAATGAAAAAAAAAAAAAAAAAGCAAGATGCAGAAGAGTAGGCAGTATGTTCCCATCTATTTTTCTTAAAAAGGGGATATAAGATGAAAACAATTTCTTAAATAATACCTGGACGTTTTAATGGTAGGTATCCTTGGGAAGACAGTCTGAGGACAGGACGTGTAAAGTAAGAGAAATTTGCAGGAGGTATTAGTTAGTCTTCTTTAGGCTGCTCAGCATCCAAAACCATGCTAATATGGAGAGAATTTCAAGAGGTGAGAAGCAAATACTCTCTTCCCCATCTTTCTCAACATGTGTGCAAGCCTAAGACCAACTGGGTCCTCCCACTCTGGACACTGAATCCTAGGTGGTCAAGGCAAGGTGCAGAGGAGTCAGATCACTGAAAGAGCGCTCCAGAAGAGCTGAAAGCCTATGAGCACAGTCACCAACACCCAGTCATGGCAGCAGCACTCGGCGAGCACAGTCACCAACACCCAGTCATGGCAGCAGCACTCGGCGAGCACAGTCACCAACACCCAGTCATGGCAGCAGTACTTGGGACAGTAAGTGTCCAAGCAGAGACTGCCCTATTGTAACCTCTTGACCATGCCCTGCTTCCCTCAGCTTCTGCAAAATTTCCAAGCCTGGTTCTCTAGCTAGGGGCTATCTAATATTTTTCAATAATTCTTTTCTGCTTAAGTTAATTAGAGCTACTTTCTGTCATGTGCAACCAAGAACCCTGACTCTGTTCTTTTACATATTTTCCTATAGTTGTTCTATTTTGTTTTTTGGGTTTTTTGTTTTTTATTTTTGAGTGAGGGTTGGTAAAATACTTTTTGTGCTCCCTTTAATATGTGAACTTTACAATTTCTTATCTAGCACTTTGGGCAACAGTGAGACTGGCAGGAGAATAAACAATCTATTTAAAAGAAAATATCACAGCATTTTTAAAAAGGGGGGAGGGTAAGTTCTCTCAAAGAACTTGAATATTACTTAGGAAAACATTCACCATGGCTGCCCCTCCCACTTCCTTCTCTCTCCTCCCAAGGATTTCATGCCCACAATTGGCTCACTGCCTTATAAATTTGATACAATGGAAAAGCGGAAAAAAGCAAGAAAACAGCACTTTCCAAAGGGAAATGGGAAATGGGAAAATTTAACTGTAGATACTTGGAAAGTATACTAAAAACTTAGACAAGAGCAAAGAGGTAATACCCTCAAAATGTGGAAAATCTAGAATACAAATCTTTCTAAGACAAACTATACCTTACTTCAAATAATTTCAGTATATAAAAATATAAATTCATTAAAGACAGCTGTGAGAACAAAGTCTTTAGTTTTTAGAAGTCTTTACTTTCCTCAAAGAATTCCTATGAACTAGTCCTAAATCAGCTTGCCAAAGAGCATTTTTAAATTATCTTTGTCGAAAGAATATATAAACATATATTTCAAAAGATATAAAAAACTTGTAATAAGAAATTAGTTGAGGGAAGATGGCAGAGTAGGAGTCACCAGGAATCCATCTCCCCACCTAAACAAAAATTGTACTGGCATAATCTGACTAGTGTAACTATTCTGGAACCCTGGAGTCTATTCAAAAGCTTGCAACTTCTAGGGGAAGGCTTAGACAGTAAATCACAGTTAATTTCAGTCAATTTCAACTCTTAGTATGGTAGCAGCTGCCCAGCCCCAGTGCCCCTCACCTCCCAGCAGGCAGCAATGCACATATTCCTAGCACAGCCTACACCAGCTTAGGGGACTTTGTCCTCTAAACACCAGAGATCTGGGTTCTGATCATTGACAGCTGCTTCTGATTACAGACCTGCAGACACAGAGGCAGGCCACCACTGCTGAAATCCCCACTGATGGAAAAGGCTTCCAGGGAGAGCCTTTTGTTTTTCCTTCATTTTCCCCCCTTTTTCCTCTTTTGGGAGCCAGGGAAAGACATGATATCCATACTTGATATCCAACTCTTTTGGGTAACTACCCAAAGGGATGCAACTGATTGATTTTATGGAGTATGTTTAATTTTGTAAGAAACCACCAACTGTCTTCCAAAGTGGCCATACCATTTTGCATGCTGTGGGTTTTTCATGTACTGCCATATGGTACAGTACCAGAGTTTTTGTATGCTACATACTGATTTCACCTATATGACAGTCTAGAAAAGTCAAAAGTATGGAGACAGTAAAAAAATCAGCAGTTGCCAGTGGCTGGGGGGATGGGGGTGGGGTGGAGAGGGAGGAATAGGCAGAGTGCAGACTACTAGAGCAGTGAAACTACTCGGTATGTTACTATAATGGTGGATACATGTCATTAAAATTGGTCCAAGCCCATATGACATACAACACTAAGAGTGAACCCTAATAGAAATTATGGATTTTGCATAATAATGAAATGTCAGTACAGGTTCATCAATTACAACAAATATACCACTCTGGGAGAGGGTAATGATAATGAAGCAGACAATACATGTGTGAGGACAGGGGGCATATGGGAAACTTCTGCACCTTCTACTGAATGTAGCTGTGAATGGAAAATAGCTCTAAAAACCAAAGTTGATTTAAAAAGAAAAAATCCATACCATAGCTAACATGATATGTGATGGAAAAAAAACAAAAATTGTCCTCTAAAGTCAATAACAAAACAGGAAGTCTGTTTTTGCTACTTCTATCGAAAAAGGCATCCATATTGGAAAGGAAGAAATAAAATTATCTGTTTGCAGATGACATGTTCTTACATGTATGAAACCTTAAAGATTCTACAAAATAATCGTTAGAATAAACAAATTAGGCGAAGCAGCAGCATACAAAATTAACATGCAAAAATCAGTTGTACTCCTAAATACTAACAGTGAACAATCCAAAAAGAAAACTTCCATCCATGATAACACTGAAAAAGAGTATCTACAAAAGAACTTAATAAGGAGATGACATACAGAGAAAACTACAAAACACTGCTGAGAAAAATTAAAGACCTAAAAAAAATGGAAAGACATCCCACATTCATGAATTGGAAGATTTGATACTGTTAAAATTTCAAATTTACAGATTAATGCCATTCAAAAGTCCCCAAAACTTTTTTTTTCAGAAGTAGAAAATTCCATCCTAAAATTCATGTGGACTCTCAAAGAACCCTCAATGGCCAAAACAATCTTGAAACAGAAGAACAAAGTTGTAAGACTCACAATTCCTGATTTCAAAATTTACCATAAAGTTACAAAGTGTGGTATTGGCATGAAGACAGACATTATATGCCAATGGACTCGAATAGCCCAGAAATAAACTCTTGTATATATGGTCTAATAATTTTTTGACAAGTGTGCCAAGACCATTCAATGAGGAAAGGATGGTCTTTTCAACAAATGGTACTGGGGAAAGTGGATACCCACATGTAAAAGCAGTAAGTTGGACCCTTATTTTATACCATATACAAAAATTACTCAAAATGGATTAATGATCTAAACAAAAAAGACCAAACACTATAAAAAGGAAACATTAAGAGAAAAGCTTTATAATACCAGTTTAGCAATGATTTCTTGGATGTGTCACCAAAGGCAGTCAACGAAAAATAGCTAAATTGGACTGCATCAAACTTTTAACTTTTTGTCCATCAAAGGACACTATCAACAAAGCAAAAAAGCAACCCACAGAATGGGAGAAAATATTTGCAAATCACATATCTGATGAGGGATTAATATCCAGAATATATAAAGAACTCCAAGAACTCAACAACAAAAACACAAACCATTAGACATTTCTCCAAAGAAGATATACAAATGGTCAATAAGCACATGAAAAGATGTTCAACATCACTAATCATTATGGAAATGCAAACTAAAACCACAATGAGGTATCACCTTACAACTGCCAAAATGTCTAGAATCCAAAAGACAAGAAACAAGTGTTGGTAAGGATGTGGAGAAAAAGGAATCCTTATGTACTGTTAGTGGAAATGCGAACTGGTGCAGCCACTGTGGAAAACAGTATGGAGGTTCCCCAAAAAATTAAAAATAGACTGCCCTATGATCCAGTAATTTCACTACTAGGTATATCTAGCCAAGGAAAATGAAAACATTAATTCAAAATGATACATGCACCCCTATGTATACTGCAGCATTATTTACAATATCCAAATTATGGAGGCAGCCCGTGTCCACTGATAGATGAATAAAAAGACGACTGAAACACACACAATGGATTATAACTCAGACATTAAAAAGGAATGAGACTTTGCCATTTGCAACATGGATGGACGTACAGAGTATTAAGCTAAGTGAGGTAAGTCGGTCAGAGAAAGACAAATACCATATGATTTCACTTATATGTAGAATCTGAAAAAACAAAACAAATTACTACACAAACAAAAAGTAGAAATAGACCCATACATACAAAGGGAAGCGGGTAGGGTTATGGAAATGGGTGACGGGGAGCAGGACATACAAGTTTTAGTTATGGAATGAAAAAGTCATGGGGATGAAAGGTACAGCAGGGAATACAGTCATAGTATTCTATGGTGACAGATGGTAGTTACATTTGTAAGCATAACATAATGCACAGAGAGTTGTCCAATCACTATGTTATAAACCTGGAACTAACATAGCATGTGTGTCAACTATACTTCAGTTAAAAAGAAAAAAGATCATGTGGCAAATATACACAAAATTGGAATCTCCAGAGACCAAAAATCTCTGGTCATTTTCCTGGTTTCTCTGGAACTTGCACTATACTGTCTAGACTCAAATTTAAAAGAGGAACAGAAGAAGGGAGGGATGGAAGGCCTCCTATTAGGTGGTCAAAAATCTAAGACTGAATCTACTAGATGCTTAAATAGGCCTTCCAAGAAGGGAGACCATAAGGCCTCAAATTTAGACTTTGGAAGTTGTCTCAAGATAATTATAGTCATTGTAACCCCATTGTAGGCTAAAAGTACCGATGTGTCCAATGTGCACATTTTAAATACCTCCATTTCTAAAATCCTCTTTTAACATTTCTTCATTTTTTAAAACACTGGGCCAGGGCACATGGGAGTGGCCAAGGGGCTAACATGGATTTCCTAGAACTCTGGTTCCCAGCAAATGAAGCAATTATCAGCTATCATACCCCAGAAGTAAAAAGAATGGGAAAATCTTGGGAAGATTCTAGCTAAAATAAGGGTTCTTTATGCTTCATCCTCTTCCTCCTGCTTTTGGGGAAGGGGCTTTGCAGGAGAGGTCAGTTACCAAGGCTCAGAGAGAGGGGGAAGTTTCTCAGGTCTCTGCTTTTGGAGCTGACATGTGTGATTTCTCCAAGTTATGGTGGTTTAAAATAAAGACGGGGGGTGAAAAACCACAATGAGATACCACTTCACACCCATTAGGATGGCTCTACTAAAAAAAAAAAAAAAAAAAAAAAACCTCAGAAAATAACAAGTGTTGACGAGGATGTGGAGAAACTGGAACATTTGTACTTGCTGGTGAGAATGAAAAATGATGCAGCTGTTGTGGGAAACAATATGGTAGTTCCTCAAAAAATTAAACACAGATTCACCATTTGACCCAGGCACTCCATTTCTGGGTGTATAACCAAATGAACTGAAAGCAGGGACATGCATAAACACTAGTACACCTATGTTCATACTAGCATTATTTACAACAGTCAAAAGGCAGAAGCAACCCAAGTGTTCATCCAGAGATGAATAAGCAGAATGTGGTATATACGAATAATGGAAGAAAATGTGGCCTGCACAGGCCACAACATGAGCGCACCTTGAAGACATTATGCTAAGTGAAGTCACATGTTATGCTAAGTCAGCCACAAAAAGGCAAACATTGCCAGGACTCCATTTATATAAGGTGCCCAGAATAGTTACATACATAGAGAGAGAAAGTAGAACAGTGGTTGCCAAGAGCTCAGAGTAGGGAGAATGGGGAGCTACTATTTAATAGGTATGTTTCAGTGTGGTAGGATGAAAAAAAAGTTTGAGACATGGATGGTGATGACAGTTGCACAATGTGAATGTACCTAATGCCACTGAAGTATACACTCAGAAATGGTTAAAATGGTAAATTTTAGGGGCACCTGGGTGGCTCAGCTGGTTAAGTGTCTGACTCTTGATTTCAGCTCAAGTCACAATCTCAGGGTTGTTAGATCGAGCCCTGCATTAGACTCCATGTTGGGCATGGAGCCTGCTTAAGATTCTCCCTCTGCTCCTCTCCCTGCCCCCTCCACTGTCTCCAATATTGTGGAAACCAATCAAGAAAATCAGTCATTTAAAGTAAAATTTACTGTATATATTTTATATGTATGTATATATATACACACACATATATATATAATTTTACCACAATAAAAAATTATTCATCTGTAGCTCTATTCATCCTCAAACCCATATTCCTGCTTCTTCCCCAAAAGTAACCATCCTCAAATACTTGTATTCTTTTTCCTGGTATTTAATTCAGCATTTCTACAATACATACATAACACTGCCTCTTGTAGATTTATCAATTACCTACATATCTGCTGCCACCGTAGCACCCCCACATTTTACTTCTCTTAATCCCAACCTTCAATGGCAACATGACAATTCTGGGTTAAGCCACCTAATAGATGTTAATATTTGCTTCCTATTCTAATTCACCTGTTTTTCTAAGAATCTATTATTTTCCCCAAACATTTCAATATCCACCTATGAGATCTACTCCCCCCCCCACCTCCTCCCGAAGCCCTCTGTCCTCCTGCTGCAATGAGAACCGGCTGCTTTTCAGCTTGTGGCACAGTTGTCATCCCTAGACTCTGCTTTGGTGCTTCTGAGCTGGATCCTCTGTTTACCAAAGCCCCTTTCTTTTCTTTCATGGTTTATCCTCTTTGTTAGGGCACACGGTCTAGTAATTTCCTAAGAAATGTTGAATGGATACATATTTTTTTGTTGTCCTTGAAGGTCTTTCTTTCCTCTTCTTCCACTTGACTGATGGTTTGGCTGGATACAGAACTCTAGGCTGAACGCAGAACTTGTAAAACACTGTTCCTCCATCTTCCATCTTTAATTCTTAGATGCTGAGAAGTTAGATGTCGTTTATATTCTTAATCCCGCCTAAGTGATCCCGAAAGCTTTTGAGACATTCTCATTACTTCTGGTGTTCTTAAAGAAATTTCATAATAACTGCCTGGCATTGGCCTGTTTTCATTCCTTGTGCTTGGCACTATATAGCTCTCTTCAATCTGGAAACTCAGATCCTAAATAAATTTTCTGAAATATGCCTATATAGGGTATATACCTCTGGTGTATATATGTATGTGGTAAAACATTTCGTCCTCTGATAGATATGGCTACTAAGAAAATCAGCTTTGGAATCTGACAGACTGGACTCGACCCTCAGCTCACTACTTCCCAGCTGCAGCACTTGGGGAAGTTACCTTCTTTTCAACCATATATGAAATGGGGACAGGTTAACTGTAGAGATCTTTAATAAAATGACACATGTAAACTGCTTATACAGCAGCAACACATGTATGTAAATAAATGTACAAATGTTACCGTTATTAAAATATCACAAACTAGATTGGTGCAGATACTATAAAGACTGTCAAATCCATCAAGGCTTTGCTATTTAAGGAAATAAGACTAACAAAAGAAGTGGGAGGCAACCAACGGGTATAGGGTTTTCTTTTGGGGTGATAATAATGTTTTGGGACTTGAGAGAGGTGGTGGTTACAAAATATTGGGAAGGTACTAAATGTCACTGAATTGTTCACTTTAAAATGACTAATCTGGGGCTCCTGGGTGGCTCAGATGGTTAAGTGTCTGCCTTCCGTTCAGGTCATGATCCCAGAGTCCTGGGATCGAGCCCCACATTGGGCTCCTGGCTCAGCGTGGAGCCCGCTTCTCCCTCTCCCTCTGCCTCTCCCCCTGCTCATGGTCTCTCGCTCTCTCTCTCTCTGTATCTCTGTGTCTGAAATGAATAAAATCTTTAAAAAATAAATAAAATAAAATGACTAATGTTATATAATTTTTGCCTCAATAAAGAAAAAAAAGGAAGCAGGAAAAAGAAAGGCAGTATGAAGGAAGAAGTCAAAAGTTGCTGAAAAGGGGGAATGGGATTGATACTCTTTCCTCTAAGTTACTGTGAAACTTTCCTCTACGTACTCTCTTTTTAATTCTTTGAACTGAATAGACAATAAGGACAATGTTGGGAAGACAAACGCTTCTTTTTTTATCGAATATCAACACATAAATAAGGTTGACTGAGAGATCGACATAGAACTAAGAGATGAATATTTGAAGTTTCTTTGGGAAGAAAATGTATATAAAACAGGAAAACTGGAGAATATATATATATATACATATGAATAAAAAAGTTGATAGTAGAGAAGACAATGGAATAAGTCTTTTTTTTTTTTAAATCACTATATATCAGAACACTTAGCTCTAAGCATTTCCTTACACCAAATATGGGAATCTACCCTCATCTAAAATCTTTTCAATAAAAGGGGAAGTAAATTACTTCCCACTGATTTCAGACTAGGGGGAAATATTGTTATATGCATCTTTTCTCATTTTCAACATTTCCCAAAAGAAACACTGTTTAGAGAGATGTTATTTAATACAGTACAAAAGAAAAGAGAGAAGGGGGAAGGAACGCAGCGGAAGAGAAAGGAGAAAAGGAAAGCAGCATATTCGAATTTCACTCCTAGGAGATTTACAAGGCATAGTAGTGCATTAAAAGTTCTGCAGTAAGAAAGCCAGTTCACCTCTATTAAACCTACATTTGTCTGATTTATTAAGTACAGAACAGTTCTTAAGCTATGTCTGTTAAACACATAATGCATCATTTTGTTAAAGACTGCTTAGATTTATACCAGATAACATATAAATTAGGGTAACTTCAATATTAGCCCAAGGGGTAAGATTACCACACATATCCAAGAATAATCAATTATCTGAATAAAACATTGTTTCAAATTACCAGCTGGCCAGAGCAAGAGTTTAGAGGCAGTAAAGGAGGAGGGGGAGAGAGGTGGGAATAAGCGGAAAAGAAGAAGAAAAACAATCTGGGAAGAGTTAGCTCTTCGACTTCCCTTGCTGAGGTGTCCTTGTCCTGCCCGGTCAATTCTGATTATTAAACCAAACGTCTGCGGTTAAGATAGTAAAAAATTCCAGCTTGGTTGACTTCTCCCCCACTTTTTATTTTACATTAATTCCTAATCCTAGGAGGAGACCTCAAAAGGAGAAGTTAAATATTTGTCACTTGAGTACCTCTAGTATAAAATTTCACGTTGCCATAACAACCCATATCCCAAAACAGTTAAATACTACATAATTTAAGCATAAAGGCATTTGCAATTTCAGTTTCTTTTACTCAGAGGAAAGATGTACAACACCAACAAAATCTGAACTTGGCACAGGATTTCTTGTTTGGGGGAAAATCATAGAAAAAAACACGGATTTAGAGAAGAAAAGATAATTTTAAATATTCTTTAGATATCCCAATAGGGCAAAGGAAAATCCAAATGGAAATACATTTAAGAGAAAACTTGTAAGAAAATAAAGACACACTTTCAGGAATCACTACTGACTAATTACGACTGTCTCCAATATTGTGGGAACCAATCACGGAAATCAATCATTTAGGTACGAGAGAGACAGCCAATCCCTTGGAGAGGTTAATCCTCACAGGCAAAGCTACAGCTAACTTCCCGGTCACTGTTCGTCCTTTTTCTCATAAAAGCAGCGGAGTAGAGTTAGCAACTGCAGCAAACAAAAGCCTCCCTAAGCCTTATATCTTCCCAGTCAAAAAACGGGGGAGGGCAAGACAAACCAGGCACCACACAGCTATTCTTCATTATTTACATGCTACTACCATTGCCATTACCATAGGGGTGACAAGATCAGTTGGCTAAAGCAACTGTTGGCTAAATAACCAACCATACACATAAATCTCTTTTAAGGAATAACAGATTTGAAAAAGACAAAAGCTAGATAAAATAAACTAGATACACTAAAGCAGATAAAATAAACTTCAACCTTGGTTACTGATTACAAATTAAATGTGTGAATCTTAATTCAGTGGCATAAAGGTGGGAGTTACAAAGTCAGAAGATAAAAGATCAAAACACTCGCAGCACAGTGTTTTCTTGGTGAAATTATTACAATCTAAGGTCTGAAAATGAAATGTGTAGATCCAGAAACCAAACTTTATCAGTAACTTAAGATGATCAGTCAGCTTCAGTGACTTATTCACAGTCGGACGAGAGCAAAGAGAAGCAGCAATACAAAACTAGCACCCCAGGTAAACTTACCACAAGGAGGCCCTTACAGTGACCAGAAACCTGTCCTCTACCCAGAGTATTCATACTCTTTTTCCACATGAGTATTAATCTGATTTGGTTGAATTAGTACTTGGTTGAATACAGAATTATACAGTAGTAATATAAAACAGATCAACCTGAAGATATTTCATCTAGGTCACAAGGAGGCTCAATAAACACTCCTGCACTACAGGAGAGAAGACATGTCTGGTGACTGCACTGCTCATTTTCCAGATTCTCCATCTCTCTCGATGCAAAATTTACACCCGTCATTCTGTTTTCCATCACCCACTGCATTTTCTGTAGATGTGTATTATCACTGACTAAGCCGTATCAAGCTGTTGCTCTCATGGATCTGTGATGTTACATATCCTTCCAACTGTGTCCTGCCCAACCATGAGAAGACACATTTATTTCCCTATTTTCAAGTTCTTAAATAGTACTTCTGACAGCTCCATATATCTATAATTGTAATAGAAACTATAAAGAAGCAGTTTGGTTTCTCTGTATTTTTTGTAGATACTGATACTGATTTAATAATTCTGAACAGAATATAAACACTACAACAGTCCAACTGGACACAACTCAATACTGCAAAATGTAAATATATACATCGGTTCAAGGCAAATTGCTAAAAGTTAACCACTTAGAAAAACAACTTATGGCTAAGCTCATATAAGGACACAGATAGGCTCATACTTAGACAACTATTATGAAAGGATTCTACATCTGCATAATGGTTTACAAAGTGCCCTCCCACTCATGATAATATTAATTCTCATCAAATATTTAAATTCAAAGTCTCCAAGAAAGAGATTTCTGTAAGAGGATAAAGGAAATAATCCAAAATTTTAAACTTTAAAAGCCATTAAATTTTATACTGATGTTTATAGTTAATTTTTCATACATATATATTTTTGCTTTGAAATGAGAAAATATATTAAGACTATACAACAGACACAAATTCCTTCTCTCATAAAATATATCATGCACTCTTAGGTTATATACATGTATTAAAATTATTTAAATCAGCCTTGAGAAATACAGTTTTGAGCTGAATAATAATTACACTTAGAAAATTATGCAAGTTTATAAAAGAGACAAAGTCAGGCTTTGGTTTGCCCAGTGATTTCTGTCCAGATCCTGGGGTACCAAATACCTCTTCAAATGCTTAGTATACTTATGCCCCATTATAAACTGTTCTATGTAAAAAATAGATGGTTATCAGTTATCTCTACCTTTGGATGAATAAATTTAAGTGAATGAATCCACTTGAGGATCTAAACCTAATCCCCAATTGTGAAATAAAAGACAAAAACCATAGTGTAACGGAATCCGGGAATTAACTTGGTAAGAAGCATTAAAAGGAGTCCATGATATCCTATCACATACACCTGATCATGTCAAAGGTTATTTCTTATCAAATGAGTTGTATCCCACTGAGGTCCATTAAACAAACAAAAAGCAGTTATAGAGCACCAACATAATAAAAATAAAGTTTACATCACAAAGCACATCATTTTCTAAGATTTAGAAGTCTTCTCTAAATGAAAATACAGCATGAATACATCAATATTTGAAACAGAAGATTAAGAGTTCTTACCTTACTACATCATCAATATTGTTCCTGTATACGCCTTCAAGTCTTTCTGCAGGAAACCCCATAGCAATAATGTTGGGATAAATATCTGAGTACTTAAGTTAAGGAAATATCTGAAATATACAACAATGCAAACTACATGTATGTGTTGTAAAACATCAGCTGATTATAAAAATTACTATACCTATGCTAGTAAAAGGTTGTCAAATGTATTTTTTATAACTATCATGTGTAATTAAGAAACACAGGTAAATACATTAATTCCAAAATAAGTCCTCAAAATAATTATACGGCAAAATAATTTTCAAATCTCTCTACCTAGTACATTAAAAGGGCCCTTAAGGAAAAAAGTAGCTTCCACGTTTACAGTATTTAGGCATGTATACATGAAAGACAAAAACCACAGACTTTATAAATCAGAACTGAAGTTACCCTGGGACAAAAACCAAGTATCAAAATAAAAACAAAAACAGCTCCACAACTTCTCATTTCTCATGGTTACAAAAGGCACCACAGCACAGAGAAAAGTAGATAACAATCAACAGTTAGGAAGCCAGATTTAAGACCTGGCTATGCCTCCATCCAGTTGTATAATTTGGACACGTGACTTAACCTTTTCAGGCTTCAATTTCCTATTCCACACAATTAGGCTGAGACAACCACAGTGATCTCTTCCAAGTCCTTGGTATTTGTGACTTGGTAATACTGAACTTAGGTAGAAACTTATTCTCATTTACCATCAAGGTGGTCAACATATAGCATGCCATTCTATTCACTTATGTTACACACTATAGTTGGCATAAAAACAAACTTCTGTGCTCCAGAAGAATCTGTACCAAACTAAAAAAAAAAAAAAAAAAAAAAAAAACCAACCACACAAAAAAACCACCAACCAATCTACATTTCTATGCATTTGTCGACCATGGCAGTGCTCATTTCTTCTTAAGCGCCATTATTCCTTTCTCTAATCTCATGATTTTTCTGACATGGACCTTCCAAAAACAGCCAAGCTAATCTGCCTCAAGCCTCCCTTCAACACCATCCCTGAAGTTCTCTGCCTGCGTACTCCTGGACACCATTCGTTCTTCAAGTACAATCCAAAATTCCCCATATCCAGTGCCTTTTTCTAGATCTTTTTTCTTCACTTTCTGCTGCTTTCACATTACTGAGTTGATTTCAGTATTATTTTCAATCCAAAAATAATTATCAAGTTACTAAAAGCTTTTATTTTAGAATTATTTTTTTAAAATGGTTTTATCCATAGTTTTACCACACACTGATTGGACAGACCTAAAAATATTTTAAGGAAAAAAAAAAAAACCACAGGGGTGCCTGGGTGGCTCAGTCTTAACAAACTGCCTTGGCCTTTGGTTCAAGTCATGATCCCAGGGTCCTGGGATTGAGCCCCGCGTCAGGCTCCCTGCTCAGTGGGGAGTCTGCTTCTCCTTCTCCCTCTGCCCTGCTCATGCTTTCTCTCTCTCAGTCTTGATCTCTCTCTAATAAAATTTAAAAAATAAAAATATCTAATAAAAAAAATAGACCACACACAACAGCATATACAGTATGCTGCTACCTTTTGTATAAAAAATATTTTCTTTTTGGATAAAATAAATAACATTTACACATACATTTGCTTGAATTTGAACTTCTCAACACACGTGCATTTGCACACACACACACACACATAAATGATAACTGAGAAACTAATAAAAATGTTTGCTAAATAGAGAAGGGGTGGCAAAGGGGAGAAACATACACTAAAAACAGCAACAAACAAATAAACCCAATTAATTATCAAATTGATAACCAGGAAATAGGGTTTATTTCCCTGGGGTTATGTGGACATTGCAGTTTACTGTACTTCTTGGTAGGAAGCACTCTAAGAACAAAAAGAACTACAAAGAGGGGCGCCCGGATGGCTCCGTTGGTCCCGCATCTACCTTCAGCTCAGGTCACAATCCCAGGGACCTGAGATCTAGCCCTGTACTGGGCTCCCCCCTGCTCAGCAGGGAAGTCCGCTTCTTCCCCTCCCCCTACTTGTGCTCTCCCTCACGCTCACTCACGCTTCCAAATAAATAAAATCTTTAAAAAAAAGAAAAAAGTACTACAAAGAAATTTTAAACTTCTGAGAGTTCATTTTTACTAATATCAGTATTGATATCCTCAAGCTTTTTTCTTTATATTGTAGAAAAAAAATAAAATTTTACCAATGATTTTAAGATTCATGATTACAGGTATAAAATCAAGAAATCAAGTAAAAACATTAATTAAAAATATCAATATGAACTCATGCTTATAAAAATCTATGTTCTCTAGGTCTTTTCACTGAAATGGCCTAGAAGCACATCAATCTTAGCAGCAAACAATCCCGGGATGGACCCAGATTTCATCTCTAATATGTAATACATTAAAAGGTACTTAACCCCTTAGGACAACAGTTGGTGCCAGGTCTGGGGCAGGAAGGTACAAGATGAGTCTGGGATATCTTTCTGTGCCAGAAGACGAGGAAGGTATTCAGAGATTAATGGTCTTTATCAGACAGATACAGGAGCTAAAATGAAGGACATCCCAGGGCCTAAAGTTGTTAACAATCTGAGTATCAAAGAAAAAATATAAATGGTAGTAAATTAAAACACCCTAAATGAAATCAAAACCCTTGAGTCTATATAAAGACATTCAAAAGAAAAAAAGAACAAAATATTTTTCATTTATCACCTTTTGAAGTGGCTATTAGAATAGTTCTTTCTTTACTTTGAAAGTAGGTAAAGGGGGAAATTAAGTATTTAATGCTACTTTTCTGAAGGTTCTGTATTTCAGGGCAACCAAATAGCCCCATTTCATACAGTAAAGATCTACTTTACAGAAAAACAACAGTTAGGGACACCTGGGTGGCTCAGTCGTTAAGCGTCTGCCTTTGGCTCAGGTCGTGATCCCGGGGTCCTGGGATCGAGTCCCACATCGAGCTCCTTGCTCGGTGAGGAGCCTGTTTCTCCCTCTCCCTCTACTGCTCCCCCTGCCTGTGCTCTCTCTCTCTCTCTCTCTCTCTCTCTCTCTCTGACAAATAAATAAATACATAAATCTTGAAAAAAAAAAAAGAAAAAGAAAAACATCAGTTAATAAACACAAAAGAACAGAACTTTAAAAATCATATTTTGCAAACCCTAATACATTTATTGATTTAAGCAAGGATCAACAACTGGTTCTAAACCAACAGGTGAGTGAATGATGAAGAACTGAACTTTCTTAGAGAGCCAAAGTAACACCAGACAAAATACTTTCTGATGTAAGAAAACCAATATAATTGAACAGCGGGCAGAAAAGAGCGCCACCACCCAATTTCAGTGGTCAATCTAAGCATCACCAAGAAAGTTAAGTAGAGATCCTATAACTTCCGATGTGATACAATATGAAGGACATAGCATCATCTATGATAGCCAAGGTATCTTCAACCTGAGAATCCACCAACTATTTAGATATGTTTTAATTTACAGTAAATACAAGAGATAGAAAAACAAGCTAAATGACATGAGAATAAACTGGACAAATTCAAAAGGTCTGAAGCACCTGACCCAGTCTCTGCTCAAATGTCTTTTTAAAAGGCAAGGAGAGGAGGGATGGGTAGCTATCCTTGATTTAAGAAGACTTAAGGGTTCTAAGAGCCAAGTTCAAAGGTACAATGCTATTCTGGATATTGTTCTAAATAAACCAGCCATAGGGATCATTTTTGAGCCAACCAGAGATATTTGAATATGATCTGGGCATTATATGAGACGAAAATTTACTGAAATGGAAGAACAGACATTACTGACTAAAAAAAAAAAAGGTTTCAAGAGAGAATACACACCATTATGCCATATAGACATAAGAATGCATATATACCCACCTGCATATATGTAGACAAAAAAATTACAAACTAAGGTACTAAAAGTAATCATCTCTAAGTGGTGGGAATATATATTTTTCTCATTTTTGTTTTATATTTTCTGTTGCTGATACAATGCACCTGCACGATTTCTCTAATAGATTTTTAAAAGTTGTTTGTTTTATAATTATCTCCAAGTCTATTTACTAAGTGTCATGACAAAATATTGTCTTGTCCTGCATAACTTAAATTCAGCTCTGTATGTAGTTTAAAAAAATGCTGAATTTCTGTCAAAATGTATATATGTATATACACATATATACACATATATAATGAAAAAAGACTTAAGCAGCATTCACTACGTGGCAATTTTTGTCACTTTAAGAATATAAAAACTCACCCCCAACCTCAAAGGGTTCTTTTACTACAGAGGCTCCAAAACCATCAGGATTATCATTTTTAACATTACAAATAATCGCTGTCATCTATTACTCTCACATAAGAAAGTAGTTCCACCTAAAAACATAGCTCAATTCAAAGAGCTATGTTCAATTATCAAAATGTTTTAGGTATTATGTCCACTCATGAGAAAAAAAAAAAAAAGAGACTGGAGACTCAAATCAAGCCTGTAGCAATATTAATTCCTGAAGGTGAATAAACTTTACTTTGTGACGCCGTCTTGGGAACACACAGAAAACAAATGAGGCAGCCGTGGGACCCAAAGCAGTGGCAGATGCCACCAATCCAGAATTCCTACCTAAAAATTATAAATAGTTGCCAGTCAAAAATATAAATTGAATTTTTCTGAGCAATGCAACAGAAAAATATTTTTTATTCAAAGAAATAATAATTACTGCTACTAACAAACTTTCCAACTGGATCCTTAATTTCAGTGACGATGCTAGTAAGATTTTTAGTCTTACAGAAAAGCACAGTAGTACAAAGTCCCTTGAAATGCAGTCATTTTAACCAGGACTAAAGGCAAATGTATCCTTGCACTATGAATACTAACTAATAAAGTAAATATGGTTGCATAGGACTTGGTTAACTTACTTAAACAAAACCATTTGTCTCTATACATAAATGGGGAGGTTATATACTCATTAAACTCAGTTGGCCCCCTCTTTCATTCACTTAATTATTCAAACACATAGTGAACATTCTGTGCAAGGGGCACTGAGAGCAGAGGCTAAGTAAGCAGACTACCACACTGCAAGAGTCCCCACTCTATCAGGGAAGACAGACACACGGACGTGCAACGGTGCCACAGGCTCTACTGAATATAAGACCAAGATATTTTAAGAGATAGAGAGAGAGGGATTAATTCTGCAGGGGCACAGATAAAGCTTCACAAAGTAGGTGATATGTTAGACAATCCTTAAGAAGTAAGTCAGACATCAGTAGACAGAAGAACAAATAAGAGCAATTAGAACACTCCTGGTAGAGGACAGAACAGGGATATGGAAATACATACAACATCGGGAAAAAGCAAGCAATCCAGTGCAGTTCACAGACACTGAGCTGTACGGAGAAAGCAGGACAGAAGGCTGGATTTAGTTTTAAGGATGCTGTGGCAGGGAGTTCAATTTAACCAGACACATAAGGAGACAAAGGCCAGAATCAGTGTGGTGGTCTCTGTTTACAGAGCAACAACCCAATCCTTCTTTTGCATAGAATCTAGGCATTCAGTCTTTTGAAGATTTCACTTTCCAAGATTCTCACCTTCCTTATTCATAGTTTGAGATTTTACCCAAGACTTTAGCATTCATCATAAGTTAGAAAGATGCAGAGAACATATGCCACAGTACGGGAATTACATTCCCATTTAATCCTAACGACCCTACAGAGTAACAGTCCCATTTCATGAATGACAACATTGAGGGTCAAAAAGACAGTGATTTGCACTAAGTTCCACAGCCAGTAAGTACTGAGTTATGATTCAAACCAGTTAGGTACATAACCCAAAGCCAGGCTTCTAATACCATGCTGCCTCATAAAAGATTAAGATTTCTTATATTTCCAAATCAATAATAAAAATATAAAATTTTCAAAGGAAGCAAGTTCAAATGAAAGTGAATCTACTAATCAAACGTTAAAACTGAAAAACTTCTAAAAGACAATACAAAAATCACTGGCATTTCCAAAACTGATGTCAGCAATTAATGAGTACTAAATTGTAAGACAAATATTTCTTATGCCAAACATTACACCAATACATGTCTTTCTGACTTTTTTGCTTCCCAATGTTAAAATTTCTGACATACGTTTTTAGACAATTTAAACCAAATAAAAATAACTGAGAAAACTATATATATATGATTTCTAATACAGAACAGCCTTCACCTGCACTTACCGGGTGTACTTTTGAATAACAAGTAGAGGGTTTAATATGAAATCTTATCTAACGACTTACAAATGCTGCGCATAAAGAATTATACTAACTAGGTCACTGAAGGAAGCCAAATATTTTTGCCATCTAGTGATCTACAAAAAGAACATATGCTCCAGAGCCAAGCTGCCTGGATTTGAACTCGATATCTTCACTTACTAAGTAATCTTTTGCAAGTTACCTATCTTCAGTTCCCTGTGTAAAATGGGACTAGTAAAAGTACTTATCACATAGGGTTGTGATAAGGATTAAATGCACTAATATACGGAAAACGACTAGAACAGAAATGACAGTTGTCTATGAACTGAACAAATGGAACAGACCTAGCCCATAAGGGCTCACTCTAACTATTTGGGTTTTTTTTTTTTCCAGTGACACTGACAATTGAATAACCTAATCCTTCTAAAGAGCATCAAAGCCTAACAGAAACCTTAACTGTTTGAAATCTTGACTGTATCAGTTTGCCTTTTAAGTATTTAACTTAAGAACAAATGCAAAATATTCCCAAATTTCCCAAAGGGAGGGAAACAAAAGCCTTCCTTCCCCACGTCATCAGTGGCTACATGCAGTAAGTAGAGAGAGAGAAGAAATGCACCTGTGCACGCATTGCACCTTCTGTCAGACCTAAGCTGGATAGCCACCACTGCCACCGGAGATCTGCAGGCACAACACATGACTTTCAGTAGACGTACATACATGACTTTCGCCCCACCTTGGAGCCAACATGTTCAACTTGTTTTGTTTTAATTAAGGTATAATTTACATACAATAAAATATAAAGTCTTAAGTGATTTGTTGATGAGTTTTGATAATCATATATATTATGATGGACAGTCTTGATTCAAGTGCTGCAACAATCCCACCTCAACCACTGAATACTGACCGCGAGAAAGAAAATAATAAACGGTAATTACGTTCTAAAGCCTGTCCACAGAAGTCAATTTCACCAATAATATAACTGACCTACTATAAAATAATGTGGCTACTATATGAGCTAAATAAATTTTTACTGGTTGTTCTAAGCATCCAATCCTCACTGAAAACACGAAGTATGTTTTAAGTTACACCTAATTAACAAAACGCCTTTAGAAAAACATGTGAGCCGAGATTTCATATTTGCCTTGTCTCGAAATTTTACTTGAACCTAAATTAGTGTGGTTTACACCACAAATTTAACCAGAATTTTCAAAGAGAGGATAATAACCAAAAATAGCTCCTTATGCCTTATCATGTGTTCCTGAATAGAGACAGTCTTATTTTAAGTATAATTACTGAAAATAAAGCAGTCCTGAAGTTTCTTTGTAGTACTACTCAACATAATATATAGATATACTTATCCCCAAATAACTTAGAAACTAAAATACCAGTATACAGTACTAGTATTCAAACCATTAACACTTTTTTCCTGCCATAATTAAGAAAAATTATTTCCACAGATCACATATAAGCTATCTTAAAAATTCTAGTTAGTTGGAAGTTAACAATATAAAGCTGTAACATACATGGAACACGAATGGCAAATAGAAAGTGATATACAGATTTACAAAGGTAGTGATCAAAAAGCATCAAAAGCAAATCTGAAGTCGCCTGGCTCACGAGAGGAAAGGACCCTAAGCTAAATCAGCAGCAGGAGTGAAGGCATAAAGTCACTAACAAGAAAAAACAAGAAGAATTGAAAGCTAGTTAGCAAATACCAGGATTTCACCATTTAATTCTATTTTCCAGGAATTTCTGGAGCTTTTCTCCTGCTTTATGTCAGTGCTATCAACCAATAGATGCTTAAGGATCAGGTGAGAGGAAAAAAAATTCAGCCACTGATTCATAAGCTACATCAGGTCTACATTTTTTTTCCAACAAATTTTTAACAAGTTTAAATTTAACAGTTTCCATGTATGTCACAGTTATATCCGTATTATCAACTTTACTAATCAAATTATGCTTTAAATAACTGCCACTCGCATACACTTATATGAGAGTCTCATTTAATGAAAGATTTTATATTTCTTACTAGATTTTATTTTTCTCTATTAAATGTGTAAAATGTTTGTATCTGGTTTCTAAATTGAAGATTCATATTGGTAGGAAAGCAGAAATAGGAGTTTGCTGAATTTTCCAGCTGATAAAGTGCTAATTACTCATTATTTGAGAACAATTTGTCCTAACATATAAAGCATATAATCATTCCTGTACAGAGCAAATTAACGCAGCCTAAAATCTCATTTTCTAATGTGAAAAGGGTACATAAGTACCAAAGCTTGAACTACAGAAATATTAAAAGAAAGAATGCTCCAAAAACTGGGGATTTTTTTAAGAATAAAGTATAGTGATTAGAAACAGCACAGGACCCAGGAATATTTAAATATTTTCCTAGGTGCCAAGCCCTGCACTAAAATATTTAATGCATAATGTCATCTAATATATAGAAGACCAAAGTTCCATTCTCAGCTTTGCAACTTAAAAGCCTATGACTGCAGGTAAGTTACTAAATCTCTGGGCCTCAAATATTTTTGCTTCTGTTTTCTGCAAAATAATGATCCTGACACCTGTTGTAACTTCTTTACTAGTTGTTTCAAGGATCAAATGAGGTATCTGGACATATCTTTAAATCTATAAACTGCAAAGAGCTATTAAAATTGTAAGAAGTTGTTATGATTTGAGGTTGCATGGGCTAGAAATGTCTTGTTATTTTAGTTTAAATGTCTCATTACAAGGCAACTCAATATGATGTTTTTATACACAAATTGTAAAAGAAAAGAATTCCAATATATTCACTTAAACTCGCTTTAGCATAAATTTTAGGTTCCTTTTAACACTTCTAAATTAACTGCCCATAGTGCCAAACCAGAAAGGAAAACTGACTGCCAAGTAATTTATGAGCTCTACTGGAGCCTTCTACTCCTCCAAACAATCAGGACCTCACAACTTTCTCTCAAATTGTTACGTTATACCAACTTGCCTTGACAGAAAAGTTTACACATATTTCTGCTCTGAAATGAAGTTTAGATCTCACTTTCTAGAGTTCTTCTTTTTGTTGTTGTTTTGTTTGTTTGTTTTAAGTAGGCTCCATGCCCAGCGTGGGACTTGAACTCATAACCCTGAGTTTAAGGGTCCCATGCTCTACCAACTCAGCCAGCCAGGCGCCCTTACATCTCACTTTCTAAAGGAAAATATCACATTCTTCAAAGGTAACATCAAGAATTGCTAGCAATTCTTCTACTTAGTAGCAATAGCATAAATTGGTTCATTTGGCAAGAAATCCGCAATCTATAACAAAGAGCTATGAAATTGTTTTACCTTTTATTCCAGAAACCCCACTCTAACAATGTACTCTAAGAAAACAAAGTAAACTAGACAAAGATATCCACAATAGCACTGCTTATAAAGGAAAGAAATGGAAATAATCCTAACACAGTACAGTAAGCAATGCATGATATTTAGCCCAAAGAAATGTTAACTATATAGCTTTAAAAAATGACAAGTACCCACTGACAGATAAAAATTAAATTGTGAACAAATATCTAAGTATGTAATTATGAGCATATGTACATTAACAAAGAGGGTAAGATAATTTCCAATGACAAACACCTGACATAGAATTAACTTTTCCTTTGTTTAAACTGAAGATTACACAGTTTTAAACAAATACTTTTTAAAGGAACAATCAAGGCCCTCTGAACTTTATTTAAATGTAAGCAAATGAGAACCACAGAAAAATATCTTATCAAGTCACTGATAATGCTAGCAATCCTCTAAAATCCAAAGTACAATTTTTTGTGTGGAAGAGCTGAAGGATTATTCCCCTCAACAAATTTAATCGATTTTTCTTCAGAGCTGTTATGAAATAATGTATCTACAACTGTTCAAACCTACATCTGTGAACCTCTAAAAATTTAAGTTGCCCAACTAACTGGTTTTAACGAGCATAAGAAACAATTACCTTCTTCCTAGGTCTCTGGATGAATACGATAAGGCTGATTTCCTGTTTCAGAACTCTGCTGCTGTTAAAATACACACACGCACACCCCACCCCACCCCCATGGTTCTGCTCCCACTAACAAACATCTCAGACTCACCACCAACGACAAATCAAATAAAATATGGCTTAACTTACAAAACAACTTTCAGAAAGATCGTCAGTTCAACATGCATTAGACGTACTTGTCAGCATTATATACCTGAACTAAGCCAAATGCTAACTCTAATTTTCTACAGCAAAATCATAATAAAGTATATGAAAAATAAGGAAAGTTAAAATTGTAACATTGATCCAGCATCACTATAAAGTACATAAGAGTGTATCTTTTATGCTCTAATCTTTCTAGTCAGTGTTAGGTTTATGCTACTTCTGTAGTTCATTCCATTATAAAAGCCACGCTTTTTAATCATCGATTTTACCAGAGATAACTATCTAAAACACCAGGTTTGGACTGCTCCGTAAGGCCACTAATTTTTATAGACAAAAAGACATTCAAACAGGTAAGACAGAAAGGATGACAAGGGATGTATCAATAGTTTGAGAACAAAGGGCTAGCAGTATTTAGTGCAAATTCACTCAGTATTAGTAAACTGCATTCAAAAAAATAAATAAATAAATAAATAACAGATTCCAACATTTCCAACTGTATTGATCAAAATTTAGATGCAGCCATGTACTAATTTCCTAATATTCGAAAACCACTACACACACCAGGTACTAAGAAAAAAAAGTTCTAATACAAAATGTGTCTCCAGCAAGTGGGTTTTCATCTTCCTACTAATTAAGCTAAAACTGTAAAATTTTTAAATTTACTTCTAACAATCAAATTTACTTTTCAATGAAAGCACTGCTAATTTGAACCATTTTAATGGAAGAAAGCTCCAAACGAGTGTGTGCTAGACTGCCTCATTTTATATTTGGCTTTAATATAATAAAACCAGGCCTCTTTATCTAAGCCAGGAAATCTTTTAGAAATGACTTTTTTTTTCCCCAAATGGCAAAAATAGTTTTGCCTAACTGCTGTATTTTAATCCTGGATAAGAATAATATAAACTTGAAATACAGGTCTATTTTAAAATATGAAGGCACACATATTGGCATTCATTACTACATTAGTTAAGAATCATATTACTGATTTTTATTATAATTGCCTTGTTCTAATACTGAAAAATATGATTCATATTCCCACTGAGGGCATTTTTATCATTATATCAACTTTATAATCACTTGAATAAGTGGATTATCAAAAAAAAACCCTGAAATTACATATACTAAAATACTAGTCAAAACTCATATTTTAAATCTTAATAATATGCAATTTTTAAACATACTAAAAAATATGAGAGCAAGTCTACATTGCTTGGTTTGAAAAGGTAATACTCTTAATTTTAGTCAGCTACCCATAAATGCTTGTTCCTGAAGCAATATCATTTTAGTATAAATCCAATTACCACAACTGGGGAAAAAAAGCACAATTACTGATCACAATTAGTTGTGGAATCTTCATATGCAAAGGAGAACATACTAAAATCTTGGAAAATAATTAAGCTGAAACATGAAAGATAAAACTAAGGAGTCAACTCTGTCAACCAATAAACAAACTTTTTAAAAACATAAAAGTTCAACATATAGAAAAACAAAAATACCAACAGTAAGATGGGAGGGACAGAAATGAAAACAAGGGAAAGGAGCTCTGAACACCTCACACCCTTTAAAAACTAATAGGTAAACAAAACAGGTAAAGACTTTTAGTATTTGGATAAAAATCTCACCTACATATGTGCTGCCTCACTTAATGTTAAGAGAGAGAATTTATGTACACATTATCTGTCTATCCAAAAAGGCACCATTCTTTTCATGGTCTAGAGCTCAGACCTGAACAAATTCTATAAAGTGATGTTAGTAAAACAATCTACTTTCATCAGACATGAATTTGAAATTGGTAAGACGTTTCTTACACAAAAAATAGAGGCCCTAAACACAAAGTCAGATGTGAGAACATAAATTCAAAATCCTATCTAAACTGAAATATCATGCCTGATCATATTAATCATTTGGCATGGTAACAAACTTCTCAATAAAAAAGTCAATATAATAAATAAAACAAAGTAGATTAAAACTACTCAGACCCTATTAAGTCCAATATGCAATTTTAAAGACATCTATGCAACCTGGCAACACCCAGTTCTTTGCGGGGTGAAAAAGAATTATGGTTACAGAAACAACCTATATATAGTGGCTTAAAATGAAAAAGCAAAATTTCAAATGGGGAAACTCATTTACTAGCAGAAAGACAAGAATTGAGTTGTACAGGAAAGCAGAGGACCTGAAAAATATTTAAAGCAAATAGTTAAGGAATACATATTAAATCAGTTCCCTGATGAAGTTCCGTAATAATGAATTTCTATACGCCAACTGTTAGGAAGATTACAGTTTAAAAATACCAAAATCTCATATAACTTAATATCTCAAGTTAAAACATGATGTTTCCACTTAAATATCCAAATAATTTTGTAGAACTAAATGACTAAAAGCCAGACTTCCATTACATAAGCTTTAGTTCTCAACCAGTAACTTTGCATTTTAGAAAAAAAAATATAAACACTGGCATAACCACTAAGTTTTATTATTGCAAAAGCTTAAAACTTGATATTAGTCTTTAAAGACTATCACAGATGATTCCAAAAAACAGAAATGTCAAAACCACTCATATCACTAGATTATCTTAACTTCTTCCTATAGTTGAGTAACAGATGGCAAGCCTTAGTTCTTGGACACTGCACAATAATCACAATCTGTGTGACCTTTTCAGTATTAAAAAGAATCCAAATAGCCTTAATAACCAGCACCTGAGTGTATTTTACAGTATTACCTATAATCCTGATCAGGATGAACAGAAACTAGATATGCAAAACTGCATCATACTTTAGGTATACTGATATTTATTTTACATAAATTTCTGACAACTAGTCCATGAAAACTATCCAGATGTCAGACTGCTTCTTCAGTTTTCAAAAAACATACATGCGTACATTCACAAAGAATTTTTACCATTACTTTGTTTTCATTAGCACCAACTAAGTATATATCATACCTAGATCAAAATTTCCTTATGTTTAAGTATTGAAACATTTTTATCTCATTTAGAAAAATGTTACTCTAACAAGTAATTTTGTTTAAAAAAGAGAAGAGTTTGTTTCTTCCTCAATATTTTTGTTTTGAGTACATGAATTAATACATTTGCTAAGAAAGACATTTAGCTAATGAGGTTAAAATTACCTATTTTAATATCTGACACTTTAAAATCTGACACTAACAAATACAATTTTTGATTATAAGTGAAATGCACAGCAAACCTTCATCAATAAATATCACCAATTACCAAGGCAACTATGCAAATATAAACTGTATCATTCAAAATATGCTCCAGGCAAAATATGCTCCTTGTTATCATCATGACAAGCCATATCCTGATTAAAGACAGGAAAGTGATAGGGTTATATCCACTTTGATATAAAATGATGTGAAGGTTTATTCAAATCACTTCTATATCCACTTTAACTGCAATACAATTTAATATTCCTACAATAGGAAAAGGAAATTTGACAGATCCGAAGTGTTTAAATGTTATTGTCTTACTCAAATAAGCAAATATGCTTAAATTTTAAATATGTAATAGCTTCCCTAGAAATAACTAAGGGGGAAAAAGTTTCAAGGGTCCAACACTTCAGCTTTTTTTTATGTGTAACAAATTATGATTTTGTGAATCAAAATCATGAAAATCTTTCCTAATTACTTAGGTCATCTTAAATCCACTCTAAAGAAAAATCAGAAAGTAACAGAAAAAAATATTAGCCAAATACTGGAAACAAGTTTAATGTGTAACTACAAGGAAACAACTATTTCTGATACTTCACCATTTAAAATAACTAAGGCAATTATGAGGGGTTCTGGAAACTGTTTAAAAACGCACAAACACCTTTTACGTTCACTATGATGAACTACATTTTAAACTAGATGCACAGGGACAAAACTAGAAGCTAGTAGGAAATATGAAGTTTCAGAAAAGTAGAATAGGCACTTTTTAAAAATTCTCTTTGGTTGTATTTGTATAAAACAAATTTTTTAAAAGAAATTTTCTTAAGTATAGCAAGCAAATGAAGTCTATTATTCACATACTGAAATAAATACCACAAGCCTTACTCAATTAAATTACAGCAATAAATGCCATCTGTTTTCCTTAACAAATTTGAAGCTATCATATAATTAGCAGTCCTAGTTTTAAAATATTTATCAGTATCTCTGGATATCTCCTATAATTTCAAAAAGAAATCATAACATGGAGTTAAAACTTAAATTTCATAAGAATTTTTAAGATAGGCCTGACATTTTATTCTGCTTGTGCAAAGTGAGAGGCAAAGTAAATTGTAAAATCAAGCAAACAGAAAAAAAAAAAATCACAGCAAACAATCTATTCCTAGAACACTTTCGTAATTACGTTTGCCCTAAAAACAAAACAAAATTCAGAATCCACTAAGCTACTCCCCTGACATTTTCTCATATCTGAACTAATCTAAAGCTCCGTCCTAAATTTTTTTTTAAAACTTCACATTAATGCAAGTTTTGAAATTAGATAAATAAAGCACTTCAATTCAACAAGCTGACTCAGCAAAGTTAGGATCTAGAAAAGAATGTAACACATGCATCAGAGAACCTTAGAGTCAGCCCTACTTTATCTGGAAAGATAGAAGTTTTTTATAACTTGTCAGAAATTTGCCATTTTACATCAACACATTTAACTCCACCAGATCTGAGTATAACAAAGCAGCTTTAGAATAAAGTGTAAGACTAAAAAAATGCATTAAACAACAAAAAACAAGTACACTGAGGGCAAAGTATCTCTCAACAACTCAACAACTAAATAATTAAAGGAAACAAGCTAAAGATTACTTTAAAAACTATTACCAATATAAAAATGAAAAAAAGTTGTTTTTTTTTTTTTAATAAAGCATATCCATCCTGTTAGAGCAGTTCTAAGTAACATCCTTCTAAATACCTCTGAAGGTGCTTTACACTTACACACTTACTGAAAACATCTTCAGCCTTTTCTAAAAGAAGTTCAAAGCAACACTTTCACAACCAGCCAAATAACACATAAGCCGTTTTGGTTACCAGTGATATCTTCTGTGGACAAACTTCCTACTATAAAGAATGTTGGCCTAGCAGCAGTCAGAAAACCTAGATGTTAAAAGCCTCGCTCCATCATGTATTAGCAAACTGACCTTCTTAAATACCACAGCCTAGAGGCAAAGGTACTGACTTGTATCAAATATTACACTTCTCTCATTACTATGTACCAGACACTTTATACCGTTAAGAAGAGTTTCTCGGGACGCCTGGGTGGCTCAGTCGGTTAAGTGTCTGCCTTTGGCTCAGGTCATGATCCCAAGGTCCTGGTCTCGAGTCCCACACATCAGGCTCCTTGCTCAGCGGGGAGTCTACTTCTCCCTCTGCCTGCCAATCCCCCCTGCTTGTGCTCTCTCTCTGACAAATAAAATCTTTAAAAAAAAATAATAGAGTTTCTCAACCTCACATTCTTGGCAATTTGGGCCAGATAATTCTTTGTTGTGGGAGGGACTGTCCTGTACACTATAGGACGTAGAGCAGCAACCCTGAGCATCCCTCCCACATTGATCTCCCAGCTGTGACCACCAAAAATGTCTCCAGACACTGCCAAATGCCCAGACAAGGTGGGAGGAGGTCACTCCCAGTTGGCAACCAATATTCAGAAAACACCTCACCTATACTTCTAACAAACCTACACACTACCCTATGAGGATTTTTACCAACATGTTAGAGATGTGGAAAAAAGGGTTCACTAACGTTAAGCAGTGTATCTTTTATTATACAACTGATATGTGGCTGAGCAAGGAGTTAAGCTAGACTTTAACTAAGTGATTCCCAAGTCCATGCTCTGTCTACCCCACCATGCTGCTTTTCTACACTTACTGCCTCATCTACATAATCAGAATAAGATTTGCCATATTGAGTTATTTAGGGTTTACAGATCAAATGAGATAATGTATATATAAATTCTATTAACCTAAAGGAAATAACACATTAAGGATTTGTTTGACTGAAGATAACATAATACAGTGGTTCACAAAGTGTGATCCCTAGATCACCAGTATCAGCATCACTTGGGAACTTGTTACAAATGCAAATTCTCATGCCCCAACCCAGATCTAATGAATCACAAATTCTCAGGGTGGGATATGTGATCTATGGTTTAACAAGTCCTCCAGATTATTCTGACGCCCTTTAAAGTTTGAGAACCACTGATATAATGGGGAAAATACTACACCAAGTGCCTAAAAACCCTACATCCTTCTTTGGACTCAATCTCTTAACAAGTTACTGATTCTTACTGGAGCTATGATTCCTATACCACAAAAGAAAAAGAAAAAAAAAAAAGGGACAGACGGTAGTACTTGCTCTATCTTTTAAGCTTTTTTTCTTCTACGCAAAACCAAGTGAGCTAAAGATTAAGAAAAGGCTTTGTTAAAAAAAAAAAAAAACACACACACTAAACAAATATAAGACACTGTTAGGATATATGCCAGCTAACTCCACTACATTAATTAAACAGGAAAAAAAAAAACCTTCTGACTCAAGTCCTCATTTTTCTCTTATTTCATATTTCATGAATGATTGAGAATGTTAAATAAATTTTACATCATGGCTAAATAAAGCATGGCAAAACAGTTTTCACATTTTGAAAAAATACAACAGAAAAAGCATTCCATTTGATCTCTAAGAGACTCAGAATAAAGTAATTCATAAGTACACATTTTAAAAATAAGCACCTAAAAATCAAGCTTACTTAACATCCCCCAAACTTCATTTTAAAAGTAGAAAAAAGTTTTCAGCTCTATTTATCTCCAATCAGTTCAGAATGACTAGAATACTCAAAAAGAAGTCTCACTAATTCGTGAGAGCAAAGGAATTTTAAATAGAAAAAAGATTGCATACATTTTAAAGCAGAGTTGTTTGCAACTTTGAACATGTATGCTCTATTTATAAATCACTTCAAGAATATGTCTGATTTAAAGAATATGTGATTCAAATCACAATGCATTTCATAACACCTTAAGCAATTAGATACTCTTCTTTAAAGGTCAAAAATATTAAACATACAAAATTGGCAGAATACAATCCTTGCGATTACTAATAAAGAAGAAAACCTGGTATTTTAGCTTGAAAAATCTACAAAAATCAAAGGAAATAAAATTTAAAACTATTCTGAAGAGTCTTAATGATATTAAATCAACTAAGTTTCGGGTAGCACACAGATGGCAAGTGGTAGGAAAGAGAGTTTTAGACCACTCAATTGTCCCAGAAGATGTCAAAATGTTCAATTCTACAACGGAGACTTAGACCAAAAATACAGCTAGTTTATACAACACATAACAAAATACCTAAAAATCACATCACCCGACAGCCACATATATAATGAGACACAGCACCATTCATCCTGCAATGAGAAACAAATAAGCAAAAAAAACCTCACTGGAAATCAGGAGCTTCACTACTGACAGTACTGGGAGACAGCTGCGAGGCCAGCAAAGGCAAAGGAAAAAAAAGAACCATCCCTATGCACACAAAACAGCCTTTACCAGGTAAGCCTCAAGCTTATTCCATCCTTCTCCATACCTGGCAAGAATGAACCAAGAAAAAAAGAATCCTTTAGTTTTCTTCCCATTTCCAAGGCCTACAATTATATTGAGACTCGATCAAATCTGAAAATGGGATGCAATACAAAGGTTTACCACCAAATTAAAATTCCTGTATTATATGAATGCATTGTCAGATTACGTTAAGTGTAAATTGTAGTAAGTGTAACTTGGCACTCAAAGTTGCATATCTCTCCCAAAAATGAACTTAAAAAGATACACTTACACACCTTTATGGATAAACAGTGACATACCTTTTGTATCACACGTTAGAAGTTTACTTTGAGAAAATTACTCTTTGTGAATAAAATCTGTGATATTTAAGTTGACCTATCTCTAACACTAAAGAAAATTTATTATAACAAATTTTTACTTTAAAACATCTACTTAATTATGCAATAACAATAGGAAGTTTTCATCTTACTTCAATATCTTAAAGCAAACACTTTTTGATTAGCATGATTAATTTTTCATTGGTCAATAGTATGAGTGAGCAGACCTTTATATTCCATTTGTGATGAAACAATGAAATCACAGACATGTTATACTCAGAGCTCCTAAAGAAATATCTCTATTTCAAAAAATACTCGTAGTTTGAACTAATTAAAATTCTAATATGTCCAAAACTGAGGAACTTCAGTTACAATCACTGCTCCTCCCATAAACGAAAATACAAATAATTTCTCATACATGGGTAATCTGAAATTACAATTTTTAAGAGCAGCAGTTACCATGTATTTACACTGTGGCAGGTAGCATGCTAAGCGAATTACTCCTATTAACTCATTTATTCTTTAAGATAAATTTTACAGATGAAACAGCTTGAGAAAGAGTAAGTAACCTACTCAAAGTCACCCAGCTGCTAAGTGGGAGGGCCAGGATTCCACCACAGGCATGTCTGGCTCCAGAACCTACACGGCGACCCTCACATCTACAATGAAACAAGGTACACATAGTGTGTAGATAAAATCACTACTCAACACTTTAATGTCATTTAAAATAAATTTAAACTTATGTGAAAATGATAAAATAATATCCACCAAGATAATCTCATTTTTCAGAAATACTATGATAGTTCGGGCACCTGGGGGGCTCAGTCATTAAGCGTCTGCCTTCGGCTCAGGTCATGATCCCGGGGTCCTGGGATCGAGCCCCGCATCGGGCTCCCTGCTCAGCAGGAAGCCTGCTTCTCCCTCTCCCACTCCCCCTGCTTGTGTGCCTGCTCTTGCTATCTCTCTGTCAAATAAATAAATAAAATCTTAAAAAAAAGAATTATGACAGTTTGCTAACTTTGCACTTATTTACACATATACACAGAATATTCACACACTATGTTAGATTCACTGTCCATATCTGAAGTGACGACTATGGATGACAATTAAAGTGCATAACCACCTAAAATATAATACGTCAACGGTCTTCTTGTCCACACTACGTACAGGGTAAGAATATTCTTTTGCTGTCAGGTGCAGCCACAGTATCCATCTCTCAATATTCTCAGTACAACCAAGTGTATACCTAACACCCTGAAGATGTCCACCTGCCTCTTAATGCAAACTGCTGCAAATGAACAGAATATGCCTTAACTACGCTGAACTGAACTAAAACTTCCCCTCTAAATTAATTCACACCTAAATAATGTTTATTCTTCTTATATTAGTATTTTTCCAAAAGGCTTTATTTCAGTGCAAATTACCTTAAAAGAACCAAATTGCTAATACCTTTTTCTGTAACCAATAAAAAAATTCAAAAACTTAGAAGATAGGTGAAGAGTCACCTTTCCTGACAAATGCAAGTATTTTACATCAGTAGGTGCATTTATCCAATGCTTAGAAAGACAATCACTATTGACAGACCGGAACACTTTTGACCACCTAGCAAAGAATGCATGTGGCAGTAAGTGGCCTTTATAAAACAATTAAGGATATCATTTCACTCAGCAAATCCTTACCAACTTCAGGTTATGCAGTCTAACCTCAACATAACTGACACCTCTGATAGCAAATGCATGAATTTCAAAGCTACCAGACAGAAAGCAACTGTAAAACAGAACTGAATATTTACTGAAATCATTACTGACCCCTACCTCAGAAGTTGGTACAAAGGTCTTAAGTCACTATCCTCAGAACAAATTCTAACACATTTTCTTAATGAATTCAGGTCACAAAAGAATTCTCCAAAACTGACTTCACTTAAAAATCAAAGTTTATCTAACAAAAAAAGGCGTGGAAGAGCGAGGGCTCCTCAAAATAAAAATAAAACTTCAGAACTCATGGTCTCTACAGGAAAAAAAAATATGGTATCAAATAAATGTTTCATACAATCATTAATAACACAGCTTCTGGGAGCTAAGTCCTTGGACCACGACCAAGGCCAAACACTTCAAGTAAGTGAAAAACTATCACGTGCATGCACAGGTCTAAATTTCTCTCTACAAACTCCATTTCACATATACTGTTTTAATATAAAAACATTTGTCTTACTGAAAAAGGCTGAGGTCAAAATTTAAAAGTAAAATGTTTACTGAGAGTGAATTAACGTTGAAACTTTGTGCATTGATTTTCCCATTAAGTATTCCTCCATTGAAAGTTACTGAAGTAATTACTTAAGTGGCTTAAAAAATATTAAAAAGTATTAAGCTATCACCAAACGAACAAACAGCAAATGGGGCAAATCTCAAAATGAGAACATGTGAAAATAAGAATTAACATTAAGAAGTTTGTGTGTTTTATTTAAGTGGTTATTAGGAAAAAACAGATCTGTTCCACACAAACACTAAAACATCGATAGCTGCCTTTCTCATGTCATTAAAATTCTAAAAGGGACACCAATGCATCTTTCTTTCTACAGTTTCTAAAAATAAATGTTAAAGTAAGGTGATTATAAGTCACCATATTTTAGGATGTTTATTCATCTAATATTCACTTAGTGCAGGATATGCGATGTAAATCCGCAGATGGCTGCACTACTGGGCAAACTTTTACAATGCACTGCAATAAAATCCCTTTTTCCTTATATTAAGTCAGATAAACTGTAAATTATTCTCCTTTCAGATGCACTTTATTCTTGAATGACCTTTATGAAAATGAAGTTTGTAAACTGTTATACAGCAATTAGGATGCCCGGTTATGTTGTTCAGAAAAGAAATGCAACTTAGCAGATATGAAACAGGGTAAAATAAAAATTCTGAACAGTGTCTTTAAAAACAAAACAAAACAAAACAAAACACACACACACATACACACACCTCTCAAGATATGGTCATTTCAGTAATCACTAATCTTAAAAGGTAATACAATTAACTTCAACAGTCCCTGTACCCTCTACAAGTTAAAAATACTCCCTACAGTTAACATTTGAAAAGACGCAAACTTATCAAAAAATAAAAATACAACCAAAGCCTAAAGTTTCCATGAAATCTAAAGACACTAAATTTTTTATAGTCTCACGGTCAACACTACTTTCCAGACCAATAATAAGATACCAAGAAATTATTTTTAGAACTCAATTTTGCAAATAATATTGCAAAATTTGCAAATAATCATCCTCAATTTTCCTCTGAGAAATCACTACATTCTTAATCTTTCTTATCACACAGAAATACTCCAATTACTACTTTCATAAAGGAATTTAACTTCTCACAGGCTAGCTGCTGAAACAGATACTACAACCTGCCAGAGACAAAATCTTCAATGGCCATTTTAATTTCCCCCCCACAATAAACACAGAACACTAAAGTGAAACCAAGTAAACCAAAGTGCTTTGGTGTATCAAAATTATTGGAAGTGCAACTATCAAAAAAGAACCCTTCACTGACTCTTTCCTAAGTGATTTTTTTTATATCAGTATTTGGCTCAATAAAACCACAACTCTAGAAATTAAGTGTTACTAGTCATTTGATACAATATTTGATGCTGCTTTCTATGCATACCATAACTAAAAGCACAGTGTTAGAGAAAGTTTTAAGTCACATAAATTTCACGTATGGAGGCACACCTCTGAAATCAAAGGAGAACTGGCAATCATCTCACTACTCACGTGAAAGAACCTGGTAGAATAATTTTAAACTTAAAACCCTGCTAAATTTTAAAGCAAATGGGTAAAGTAAAAATAGTATAAACGCAGTCTGAATAATAAAAGCAATCTACCAAACAGCATTATAGACATTTTCCTGCATGGGGACTTTTCTTAAAAAGTTAAAGAAACATTTAATCAATTTGCTCTTATACATGTCAGTTCACACCAACAGCAGACTGCTTTTGAAAGAAATTACAAATCAGAAGTTTTTCCATAATTAATTACCTTCTAGGCAAGCAGGTCAAGTTCAGCCCTGACTAGTTTTGCAATTAATGCAGACTCCAGAACTTCTAAATATTCTTTTAAAATATTAATCCTTTCACTTAACAGAAAACTTACGTTTTGTGTGTTATAAAGCTCCTTCTTCAGTAACTTTTACCTTCATCTCAAAACAAACACTTGGGCAAAATTAGTTGTGCGCATTTACGTGCAGCTATATAATCCAAAGGAATAAAACCTCTTCAGCTATAAAACATTTTCTTCAAAAAACAAATCTTCCCCACAGTTTTTAGCAGGACATATGGAGACTTTAGCACCACTCAACCTTTAGGCAAAATGTTCACTGACATTTGCTAAGACATAATTTTTATTAAGAATACTCTTATTATGCAATTACATAATTTTACCTAAATATTGTCCAGCGTTATAATTCACATCACTAAAATTTTGGTCTTAACAGCAGCCTTAATAAGATACTTCAGGCACCTGAGACCAACGACTTAATTCTGTTTTTTCATGCCTTAGACACTGGCCTGCGAGGAACTCTGAACGTCTGTGATACTTCCCATTCTGCAAACCAGGAGGGCTCTATGCCCATCCTTGATCAAAACCAGTTCGTTATACCTGAAACTGCAAAGATCAATGCCTTTCAATAACCACTATCTTTTGAGGTACAAAGACCTAACTTTTGGACAACCAAAACGACATGCTTGTTACAATTCTTGGGTTTCTGTCTTATTCAGCCACCTGAGTCAGTAAACTTAAGACACTGGGTGAAAAACAGCTAACATACCTACACAATCTGAGGCTGGAGTAATCCCCTCTTGCAGGCCATTCTGGTTATGAGCTGGTATATTACACTTGCCATTATACACAAGCCAGAGTACAATTAATGGAGCCCCAAAGGTGTCAGAGGACCTGCAACTTGAATTAGGTGAGCAGCAATTCCGGCATCACAGTAACACTTAAATTTCAAGGAAGAACTGAAGCTTAATCTCTGCAATCACAATTTGCGGCACACAATACCCTTAGAACCTACACAACATTATCATCTGGGATCAAAAAACACTCAATCTCCATTCTATTACGTGTGACAAGACCACTGAATATAAAATGCTACTGCGCTACAAATTTCATGCCCTATCCTATATCACCCCATCAGGAGGGGGGAAAAAAAAGGCGAATTTAACGAAGATCTAGTAAGAGCGCCTTAGGAGGTGTATTACCTATGACACTATTGATTTCAAACTACAAAACTTCTAAAGGCAGTTCCAAGTTGTAATTAAACTTAGCTTAAATACACAAACCTCCTTTTGCCCTCCAATGAACACCATATATGCTGAAAATGATTCTGCTTCCAAAGTTATGCAAATCAGTTCACAAGTCACATTAAAAAAAAAAGTCTACCAATGCAACCCAGGAAACTAAAAACAATCACTGCAAGATTCTGATGCAATATGCATACGTGCAACACTAATTTTCATTTTAATCTAATCTATACCCTTGATCTAGGGCCTAAAGCCAAGATTTAATCGAAATATGCTCAACCTCAAAGCGTCTCCTTTTCTGTTCATATAGCAGACCGGATTACCGAGCTCACTAATCCACCAACAGTGTACTGTATTCTGTATTAACGGACAATAGCCCTTCGGAAGAGACCCCGTCGACAGACCCGAGAAACCCATCGGTGCCTTGACACTTGCAAGCAGGCAAGAGTTCCATGTAGCCGAACACACCCTAGGCTGGATGCATTCAAGGGAGACCCCAAATAGACACGATCTAGAAATTCGAGCCGGGTTGGCTGCTACAGTCACCCAAACTATGGCAATTTCTCGCCTCCGTGAGCTCCCACGTTCTAAGAGAGAGTGACAGAAAGGCACAGAGGGGCAGCGGCAGAAATGGATACAGGTCAAGTCTAAGTCGAATCCATCCTCTTGATATCTCCTTTTGTTTCTGCTAACGATCTCTTTGATGATGGCTGTCATGTCTGGGAGCCTGTGGCTGAAGAAAAAGGAGGAGAGAGATGGCAGAAGCGGCTGGTGGCGGGGCTTCTTCTGCAGGATGGAAATGGCTCTGGACTTGGCGGTAGCGGATGCCCCTCGCTCTGCCGCCGCCTGGCTCTGGACCGCAGCCGGGTAATGGCTGCTGCGGCGGCTGCTGGATGGTTGCAGCGACTGGGCCTGCTTCTCCTCAGCAGCCAGAGGCCTGGCCGCGGCGGCCGCGGGACGGGAAGGAGACGGAGAATCCTCGGCACGGCCGCTGCCTGCGCCGGCGGCCTCCGGAGCCCGGGCCGGGGGGGGTGCGGCGGCGGCGGAGGGGAGGTTTACAGCCGGCCCGGGTCCCTGGACGTGCCGCCGCCGCCGCCGCCGTGTTGGAGGCAGTAGGAGGGGAGAGACCAACTCTCCGGCGGCCCCAGCCCTGGAAATGGTGACAGGCGACTCCGGCCCCCTCCCCGGAGCTGCAGCCGCCGCGGCCGCCGCCGCCGCCGCCGCTTCTCCCCCCCGCTCCAGGAGCGGGAGGTGCCGCCGCCGCCGCCGCCGCCGCCGCCGCCGCCGCGCCTCAGCCGGCTCCCGCCCGGGCCCGCGGCTTCCACCGTCCCTTGCACGAGAAGCCGAGCGAGAGGCTGCACGGTTAGAAGAGAGGACGAGGACGAGGCGAGAGACGCCGCCGCTGCCGCCGCCGCCGGCCGGCCGGCTCCCCGAGGGCGCTGCCCCCGCGGCTGCTCACGGGCGCTGAGAGGGGCTCTGGGCCGCGGCCGCCGCCGTCTCTCATCTCCCTCGCCTGAGCCCGGCCTCGCCTCACAGCGGCTCAACTCTCAAACTTCCATCATGGCTGCAGCTTCCGAGAGGAGAGAGCCGAGCGCAGCCGCGGCTCGGCGCCCCGGCACGTATCCTGCCGCAGTGCACAAAGAGTCCCGCCACATCACCGCCCGCCGGCCCGCCCGCCCCCTCCGCCGCCGCCGCCGCCGCCGCTGCCGCGCCGGGAGCCCGGCGCCTGGGAGCCCGAGGGGAGGCGGGAGGCGGGCGAGACCGCGCCGGGGGAGGGAGGGACGCGGCGGGGCAGGGGCGGCAGCTCCGGGGGCGAGCGCCGAGCCCCCGGCCGGCGGGCGCCACTGAGCATGCCCAGTGCGAGCGCCCGGGGCTCGCTCGGGCTTGTGCGAGGCGCCCGCCAGGAGCTGCACTTGCCGCGGCCGCTTCTGCAGCAGCGCGGGGCCGGGGCGGGGAGGGGGGGGGTGCGGGAGTGGAAAGGGGGGAGAACAAGCCAAGTCTCGGCCTGTGCCCAGAAACCCGGTCGGGGACAAGGAGGGCCGAAGGGGAGAGCTGAGGGGTGCACTGAGCGGTGTCGCTGACTCGAGTCTGAGGTTACCTGTGCACAGGTGGGGAGCACCAGGTGACTCGCGCGGGTCGGGGGACAGGGAAACGCGGGGACGGTCCCCGCCGCGAGGGCGCCCCTCCCCCCTCCGCCCCCAGATTTCCCCGGCCCGGCCCGCAGCCTCGTCCTCCTTTTGCACCGCTGTGATATCCCTGTCGTTCGCAGGGACTCGCCTGCAGCCGCCTTTGCCAAGAAAGCCTACCTCTCTGTCCACCCCCCGCCCGTGTCCTCAAGGTGTCAGTCTTAGCACAAAGAACAACCCCCTATTGTGTCTCCGTGTGTGTATCACCTCATCCGGCTCCCTCTCACCGCCCCACCTCCCGCTTCCCCAGCAGCCCGGCTCCTTCGCCCTAAAAATGAGAGCTCGCAGCCGAGCGCGCTGCGTGTGAGCACATCGTCCCTGGAGGTCTAAAGTCCCCAAGGACCACTGCCCGCGTCGCACCGAGAGCGGACCCCAGAGGACGGGACCCACCCCGCAGCCCCCTGCATTTCCCCCTGGAGAGCTGAGCATCCCTCCCCTCGGGGCTCCAGCTCGGTTCACCGCGTCGGACTCAGACTCGGGGCTCGGAGGCTGCCTCGCCCCGCCCCTTTTCGGGCCGCTGTGAAAACCCGGCCGGGTGGATCGCCGCGGGCCGGCTTTCGCGCTCCCCGTGCCGGGCGGCGCACGCCGGCGGCCGGCGCTGCCCGGGCCCGACTGTGAAATACGGGACGGTAGGAAGCGGCAGCCCCTGCGAGGGGGCGGGGCCGGGGAGACCGAGGAGGGTTCAAAAGGCGGTGGAGGGATACGCGGGCCACAGTCGGAACTACTTTCAGGAGGAGGTCACGTGTGTTCCTAGTTGGGGAACTTTCCAAATTCCCACTCCCCTATGATGGCTCGGGAGGCAAGTGCTTCGCGTCCTCCGCCCGGGGTGCCGCTGCCGTGTGCCGGCAACGGGACCCCGAGCCTCCGGGTCGCGGCGGAAAAACAGGCTCCGACGAGCCTCCGGCCCGAGCGCTGTCGGTGCTGGCGCCTGGGGAGCTGGTTACACAAGCACCCACATTCAAGCACGTGCCCCCGCCTCCCGGCACCGCTGGCCGCGGCGGCGGCTTCTCGCGGACCTCGGAGGCAGAGCTCCCAAGCGGCTCCTACCCGTTCGCGTGCTACCTACCGAGCCAGCGAAGCGGCCAAGACGTGAGACTTGGAGCTCCGGCTCGGCCAACAGTGCGCGTTCCCAACCGTGGGAGAAGGAAAAGGGCCCCGGGGGTCTGCCATCTCCCTCGCTAGTGCCCTGCCCCTTGGGGCGAACCTTTCTGGTTCTGTACACCCGGGGCAAAAGGGTATCTCCTGCAGCAGCAGTGCGCTGCTTGAATCCACCAGTGTTGCAACAAACTTCCAGTCACTACCCCTGAGCTGGTGAGCGCGCCCCACCTACTGTAGACTCAGCCAAGCGACTTACCGGGTCGGAGAACCTAGTGAATGGCCATCAGCCCAGAGCAAACCTGTCAAGTCGGCTAACAGCCCCGATTGGTTGACCTATCCCTGTGAGAGAGCTGGTTCAGAAATTATGAGAACTGGAGCGCATTTACCCTGACATTGATCAGCTGCAAAGCGAGTTGTCCACTTTCTGCTTGAAGAGAATGAACACCATCAACACCAATCTAGGAATTTCTTCTTTTTCTTTCCCCCTGGAAAGTAGAACTCAAGGAGACAATTGGAGTCCCAAGAATCGGAGTTGAGACCTGGGCTGAGGCACTGATTCATTTTTTCTTTTTCTTTTCTTTCTTTCTTTCCTTTCTTTCTTTCTTTTTTTTTTTTTTTAGATCTGGGAGAATGGGATCAATTTGCCTGTGTATTGCAGTAATTGTGAGTAGGTGCCTAGGAAGGTCTAAAAGGATTTATTCGGTGTCTGAAAAAGAAGACTGTGTATGGGCACATCATGGTTGCAGGCAGCCCCTTGAAGACTAGAAACCCCAAGAGGGCTTGCTTAGAAGCCACAGGCCATTACCTAATTCCACCACTACTAATTAAACCAGGGATATTTACAGTGTTCTTAGAGATCTCCCAGGCTCCATAACACTTTGCATTTGTATACGACATCCTTTTTAAGATAGGCCTGCAGGAGTTAGCAACCTGCTGAATCTTCAGTGTTGCTATTCATTGGAGGCTGTTTTTGTGCATGGTCCTGGTCAGCCTGTGGGAGGTAGAGGCCACAAGTGGAAAATGAAATGAGGTGGGGGGGACAATCTGGAAAGAGTAGGAGAAAGGCCTCCATTTGGTTTCCAAAATTGAAAATCCTATCCACACAGCCTAGGGCAAGCCTGAGATTTCTTTATTTTTAAAAAACCAATGATAAGGAGTCCCTGATTTGTAGGTGTTCCACTGGACTTCATGGTAAGAAACTGAGCGGTGTTCCATTGAGTAGCAAATATTGCTTAGTGGGGAAAGGGTAAATGAAGAGGAAGTTAAATGAAGGGAGGTAGATTGGGGAGGGGTAAAACGTCCCCACCTTTGTTTCTCAGGTTGCTGATCTTGTCTCCAGAGTCCTTGCTATTAGCACTGCCCTACTCTCCCCGCCCCCCCCCCCAACAGAGCCTACCCTATTCTGAAATCCACTTCCTGGGAAGGAAATGGGTTCATGAGGAGACAGGATGCTTTTCCACTCCCATGGCACAGAGTTCTTGGGGAGCAGAAAGGGCGCGCACCACCCACACTAAAGGGCTGGAACGGGAGATTGGCCCACAGCACTTCCATTGGCAGAGGGAAGAAAATGGGACATGAGTTTTGCTGCTTCTCTGAACACGAGCTCCCTCTGCTTCTCTCTAGCAGTGAACGAAAGATCACCGATGTTGACAGACGTTTGGCCAACCAGACAGTACTATCAGGTAGTTATTAGGAATTACTGAATAAAAAACCTCCTCCCCTCCCCAGTGTTAAATAGGTTCCTGAAGGAAATTTGTTTTCCATTTTTGTTTTCCTTCTTCCTTGTACCCAAGGGATCTCCTTACCCAAGTGGTAGGGCTGAAACCTCTAAATGGCTGACTCTATCGAATGTACAGGAAGTTTAAAATCGGTATATTGTTTTCAAGTTCAACCGACTGTACACATATTACAAAATATTGGTTTCCAGGCACTCCAATTCTTTACCTGTCTGGATTCAGACTGCCCTAGGGAGAAACAGAAGCTTGTAACAAAGACAGAATTATATAAAGCTTCAGGGAGACTAATGCAGAATAATGCAGAATTCTATGCAGAATAATTGGTAAACATGATAAACCAGCTTTAATTATAGTTTCTAACAGCTGATTCCAAAACTGTATTGTCACTACACCCAAAGAATGTCCAAAGAAAATAGCTTTCTTATTTTCTTTGATAAATGAAATGACCAGCAACTTGATGTGGGTGATATAAATAGTTGATGTGCTCTTTGTAGGTTCTGCTGCTAAAATGTCTTTTCTTGAACACTGATCACTGTATGCCTTTCTCATCTCCCACACGCTGACCTTTCAAATAGAGATAAATCAATGGCTTTAATTTTTAAGCAATCTTTTCTATTTTTATCTGTTTAACCACTGTTTTCTAAATAATACAGAATAGAAAAATATAATAATTATAGGTATGAATTTAAACCACCCTATTCTTCCAAGGGTCCAGGGCTTTCCCCCTTATTTCACTTATCCTAATTACAAATACTGCTATTCTTTTATTTAAAAAAAATTTTTTATTATTATGTTATGTTAATCACCATACATTACATCATTAGTTCTTGATGTAGTGTTCCATGATTCATTGTTCGCGTATAACACCCAGTGCTCCACGCAGAATGTGCCCTCTTTAATACCCATCACCAGGCTAACCCATCCCCCCATCCCCTCCCCTCTAGAACCCTCAGTTTGCTTCTCAGGGTCCATCGTCTCTCATGGTTCTTCTCCCCCTCCGACTTACTCACCCTCATTCTTCCCCTCCTGCTATCTTCTTCTTGTTCTTTTTTCTTAACATATGTTGCGTTATTTGTTTCAGAAGTACAGATCTGTGATTCAACAGTCTTGCACAATTCACAGCGCTCACCATAGCACATACCCTCCCCAATGTCTATCACCCAGCCACCCCATCCCTCCCACACCCCCACCACTCCAGCAACCCTCAGTTTGTTTCCTGAGATTAAGAATTCCTCATATCAGTGAGGTCATATGATACATGTCTTTCTCTGATTGACTTATTTCACTCAGCATAACACCCTCCAGTTCCATCCACGTCGTTGCAAATGGCAAGATCTCATTCCTTTTGATGGCTGCATAATATTCCATTGTGTCTATATACCACCTCTTCTTTATCCATTCATCTGTCGATGGACATCTTGGTTCTTTCCACAGTTTGGCTATTGTGGACATTGCTGCTATGAACATCGGGGTGCATGTACCCCTTCGGATTCCTACATTTGTATCTTTGGGGTAAATACTCAGTAGTAATATTGCTATTCTTTTAAATAAAGATGTTTTGCCCAAGACATGTCTCCAGAAGGTACTTCTCCAGAAGGCACTGCAAGTAACCATACCCTAAAAAAGAACTTTCCCTTCTTGTCTCTAAGCTCTCCTGGAGCTACTGCACACGGCACTTGGGTCTCCTTTCACGTCCCAGTAGAGAGGTGTGCTATATGAAATTATCTCTCTCAGAGAAATGAGGATGGGGCCAGGTGTTCCTGGGAGAACCACAGAGTAGAATAGGCATGCTGGGTCCAAGTTGCATTCAAAAATTGTGACTTGGACCAGAGAGTGATGGGAAAGAGAAGACCTAACATGACAAATCAGCACTGACTGTTCTACTCTCCAGCCTAACACTGACTATTGGTTATTCTACTCTGGTCCTCTTGGTATTAACTCTAACTATAGTCCTATGGAACACATATTCTGCTTTTAGCTCTTCCAAGAATAGAAAAAGATAATTTTTATCTACCAGCAGGTGTTGGGGCATTTGCCAGGTGCTTCCCGGAGCGGCCCTCTTTTGTCTAAGTGTAAGAGGGGCATGGAGAGTCAAGGCTGTCCTGTGCCTCACTCCTACACATCTCTCCCTTCAGAACATCCTCCTGGCTTCCGAGGCATCACTGTTTCTGAAAACGAAGAGCACCTTTTTGAAAGAAAAAAGGGAATGAGACAAACTCCGTTTAGAGTATCTTTTCCGTCTTTTTCATGGTGTGGCATCTTTTATCTCCACTCATTCATTCAATTGTCCAATCAACATGTATCTGGGCGTATATCACGTGCTCGTTCTGTGCAAAGCTCTGCAGGCAGAGCGGTGACTGTGGCCTATGGGGTCTAGCCTTTATGGAACTGAGTCTCCTTGAAACTTGGCTTCTTTATCTGATGCTGTTACAATCTCTTCTCAGCCCCTGGAGTGAAGTTAGAGCAGTCGAAAGAACGCTGACATTTGGTAATGGCTTCAACGACCTACTGCTGCCTACCAAACCACCGTAAGCTCTGTGCCTGAAGAGGACCACCACCCCTTCTTCGCTCACGCTTCTGCAATTTAGGACGCGCACAGCTGGGCAGCTCTTCTGCCTTCCCATGACACAGCTGGGGTCAGACGTGTGGTCACCTCTAGCTGTGAGTTTGGCTGGGGCTGGAACAGCCAAGATGGCGGGCAGCATGATCGCTCATCATTCCGTGGGCCAGCCCGGGCTGCTTTATACTTTCTTTACAGCCTGGATCCCAAGAAAGAGAAAGTGGAAGCTACAAGGCTAGTGAAAGCCAGGGCTTGGAAGTCCCAGAACATCACTTTCCCTGTATTCTCCTGGCCAAAGGCAGTCACAGGGCCAGCCCAGACCCAAGGGGACAGGAAAGAGACCACACTCCCTAATGGAAGGAGTGTCTGGAATGAGAGGAGCTGTCGGCAGTCATATGGGGAAACACTCTATCATAAGCCACCCTTTGGCCACAACAATTCACACCCACACACCCACACACACAGACTTGCAGAATACACTCCCTCCCCCCAAATTGTCATTCTGTGTAGCACTGGCTCTAAGGGCCAGGATCTAATGGTAGACAGTAGGCGTGGCGGAGGCATTTTCGATGCTGCTCCTCTTCCTCTGGAGACCTGTGAGCTGAAAAGACGAGGTATAGACACAACATACGACGCTGAGACAGGGATAAGTTAAGTAAAACAGACACTTGTGTTCAAAGCGGGGGAGACAGAAGGCACAGAGCAGCCACCAGCCCTAGCAGTTCTGAAAGCCAGCTGAGCACTGTCACCCTCACTCTGGGAACCCAGACCGCCCCGCCATTAGAGGCTGGTTCTTCTCCCCGGGAGCTGCTTCCCAAACCACTGTTCCTGGCTCCCTACTCCGGGATGCAGGCTATGGCTTTTGAGGCTTCCTTTTCCATAAGCCACTGACTGCCCTTTATGGTCCAATAGCTCTCTCAGCCTGGGTCCTGTCCACAGAAAGCTGGGGGCCCGATGGTTTTTTTTTGTTTGTTTGTTTACATTTTGAACTCTCTCTTTCCCCTTTAGTTCAGGCTAGCAGTGGTTTCATCAATACAGTTGTCTTCAACATTTTGTGGATTTCCTATGAGTCTTAACAGAGTTTACTTCTTGCCTTCGACAACTCTGCCCACAAAGCAACATCTATAATTCTTCCAAGAACAAACTTCTGTCTACTTTGGGCCTTGTCAAAGGAGATGCTGTTGGAATCCCCTGAAGAGTCTTCTTAGGAGCCCTTTTGGCTAGATGAGAGGATCTATGAAACAACATCTTAACATGTAGAGGCTTCAACATAGTCTTGATTGGATTTCTACCTCAAGGCCACATTCGAAAGGCAGGCCCCTGAGGCCATTTCTTCCTTTGAGACTATTGCTGACAACACAGAATCTCCAAGGCCCTATTTCCTCTACATTCTGCTTGAAAACGGAACAGTTCCTTTTTTAACACATCTCTCTCTCTCTCTCTCTAGTAACACCATCACACCTCACTACAAGAAGCCAACTGATATTCTGAACGTGCAGCTTGAAACTCCCCTTTGCCAGATCTACAAGTTCATTAGGTACATTTTCTGTCTTCTGTGTTTTACTGCTCACAAGGGATGCCAAACATTTTGCGACTACACAGCACCACTTCTCCAGCCTGCAATACAATTTTCTCACGACCCTCAGAGCCTCCACTAAGAGTCTCCTTCCCAGACCAAGGAGATACATCAACTAAATGCAAACGCAGGATCCTGGATTGGATTCTGAAACGGGAAAAGAACATTACCAGAAAAACTGGCAAAGTTCCTACACGGTCTGTGGTTTATGTCAATTTCCTGGTTTTGATCATTATTCTCTGGCTATGCAATTTATCACTATTCGGGCAGCTGGGTGAAGAACATGCATGAACTCTGTGCCAGTTTTGCAACTTTTGTGTAAGTCTAAAATTGTTTCAAAATAGAAATTTAAAAAAAAATAGTCAATTAAAAAAAAAGAGAGTTTCTTCTTCACCTCTCCAACCTCTACCCAATGCCTGCTCCCAAAGCCGGTGCCACGTGTCTTAGATTTTTTTAAGCCAACATCCAACTCCCAGACATCGATTTCCATTATTTATTATGCATAACACACTACCCCAAAGTGTGGCAGCTTGAAACAGCATGGACCATTTTCTTGCTCACATTCTGCACTATGGACAGAACACAGTGGTGACAGCTTATCTTTCCTTCGTGTTTGTTGGCTGCGGCAGCTTGACGGGGGCTGGGGGACCCGAGACGACTTCGAGCACAGGGCTAGTGGTTCAGCTGGAGTGGCTGAAATAGCGAGAGGCTGGGCCTGTCTCCCTCCAGAGGGTCTCATCCTCCAGAAACACGCTGCCTCCATGAGGCCTTCCTCTTCAGCACAGCTGTCAGTGTTCTTTACGTGGTGATTATCGTCCAAGAGAGCAAAAACTAAAGTTGCCAGGTCTAGGCCCAAAACTGGAACAGCATCATTTTTGACTCGTTCTATTGACCAAAGCAAGTAACGGAGGCTGTCAAGATTCCCGGGACAAGAAAGAGACTCTACCTCTCAGTAGTAAGCATGGAGAAAAACGGAGGAACCACTGGTGGTCCTCTCCTACCATGACCCCAGCCCACTCCCTTAGAAATGTCTTCTCAAAACAATCTTCCATGGTCAGTTCTTCCTGGAAGCTCTATCATTTTTTTTTAAGATTTTATTTATTTATTTGACAGAAAGAGACACAGTGAGAGAGGGAACACAAGCAGGGGGAGTGGGAGAGGGAGAAGCACGCTTCCCGCGGAGCAGGGAGCCCAACGCGGGGCTTCCCGCGGAGCACGGAGCCCGATGCGGGGCTGGATCATGAGCTGAGCTGAAGGCAGATGCTTAACGACTGCGCCACCGAGGTGCCCCTCTATCATTTTTTTAATAATTTTATTATGTTATGTTAATCACCATACAGTACATCATTAGTTTTTGACGTAGTGTTCCATGATTCATTGTTTGTGCATAACACCCAGTGCTCCATACAATACGTGCCCTCTTTAATACCCATCACCAGGCTAACCCATCCCCCCACCCCCCACCCCTCTAGAATGCTCAGTTTGATTCCTGGAGCCCATAGTCTTTCATGGTTCATCTCCCCCTCTGATTTCCCCCCATTCATTTAAGAATCATTGCTATCAGGGCACCTGGGTGGCTTAGTCTGTTAAGCATCTGACTCTTGATTTCGGCTCAGGCTGTGATCTCAGGGTCTTGAGACCCAGCCCTGAGTTGGGCTCCATGCTCATTGGGGAGTCTGCTTGGGATTCTGTCCCTTTCCCCACTTGTGCTCTCTCTCTCAAATAAATAAATCTTTAAAAAAAAAAAAAGAAAGAAAGAATCATTGCTATCAGTTGACAATTTGATTAGCAACTATTTTCTGTTTGTTATCTATCTTGTTCCCTAATCCTATAATTTCTTTACTGGCTCTCTCATCCATGTTACATGCATATTTCTACTCCAGGATTAATGCATGCCACAAAATTATCCATCAAAATTCAGTGAAATAAAACAGAAGGGATAATACATATATCTGTGTTTGCATAAATCCATGGAAAATATCCAAGAGAATAAACAAGAGAGAAGATAACACTGCTTATCTCTGACTACAAGATGGGGAGGGAGGGCTTCAGAGGGAGGAGAATTTCTCTTTCCATATCTTTCTTTCTGTATGGGTTGAAGGTTCTTTACAATGATTCTTTAGTGTTTTCATAAGGTAAAAAAGTGACCTTGCCCAATAGAATTAAGTCTAAAAATCAACGAATGCCCATTATCAGAAAAATATCAAACAAACCAGGGAGAGAGCTCAACCCTGATTTCATTTTTAAATAAATGAGCATACTAAGGGAGTTCTAGCATTTAAGACTGAATGCCTGTTTGGGGTCCACTGCCACAGAAATACTTGAGAATATCTGTCATAAATGGCATCTAGTGTAGCTCATGTGTTGCACCTTACCCTGAGTACCCTCTCTCCCAAGATCAACTGCCTCCCCTAAATCTACTCTCTTTGTGCTATTGAATAACTTGCTGCCCAAAGAAAACATAAGAAACACTCATCTGGTATCACAGTACAACCACTATTCAAGGCAGGGGCAGACTACTTCCGGATCCAGGAGTATAAGAGTTAGGAGAAACCTCAAAAGTCCCTTAGTTCACCAATCCCATTTTACACATGAACTGAAGCCCCAAGGGTTTATACGACCAGATTACGGAGCTACTCGGTGAGGGACCCTGCATTGCAGCCTGGGAAAATTCCCGCTATTCCATCTGTGAATAAAGATGGGAAGAAAACCTCATTTTGATAAAAACCCAAACAAGTTAATTAGAGAGAAATTTGGCTACAGATAGCTTTTAATACTGTTTTCAAGCCTTGAACAGAGGGGAATGAAGGGAACAAGAAGACGGCCTGAGGCCCCTAAATAGGGTCTAGAATAGGGGAAGACAGGGATAAGTAAGCAATACAATTACTGATGCTCACCCTCTTGCCCTGAAGTTGGACAATTCATTAGACCAGGGGATTAGGGTTCTAAAGATCAAATGTGAAAACACTTATGCTATGCGTTGCTAATTTGCTTCTCCTCCTCAGTGCTAGTAGATCATTGGGAGAGTATTTCCCAAGGAAATACTTGGGAATACTCAAGAGGCAGCCCTTATATGTGGCCTGAAAAAAAAAAAGGGAAGGGAATGCCGAACGCCGTTGGGAATAGAGGGAACAGTGCCACCTGCTGACGAGCCAGAGACGGTGTAAATGGTGCACAGCATAGTCAACGGGGCATGTCCAGAAGGACGCAACACCACCCAACGGGTCTCTTTGAAGTCTGAACAGGTCATCGCAGAGAGAAAGCTGAACTTTGGACTTCACCAGGCCAGTTTGCCCCAGAGAAGGGTTAGTTTGTTCCTGGTATGAGGGTAGGAGAGGCTGCATCCCTGCTTGCCTCTCTTCCACGAATATTGTCGCCTATTAGTTCTGAACTTTCCCCTAAAACCTAAACCTCAAAATAATAAAATATACTTGGCTGAGACTAGATAAAAGGGAATGGAGGGGAAAGAGCAATACAGAAAAGTTTATTTGAGTGACATGTTCATGTGGTTAAGAATTCCCAGTGGCTCACTAATATACTTCCCGAGATAAAGGTCTTTTTTTCCCCCTTTACTCTTCCCATTTCTTCCTCTTCTATTCTTTTCTCTTAAAGATTTTATTTTATTGGGTGCCTGGGTGGCTCAGTTGGTTAAGCGACTGCCTTCGGCTCAGGTCATGATCCTGGAGTCCCGGGATCGAGTCCTGCTTCAGGCTACCTGCTAAGGGGGGAGTCTGCTTCTCCCTCTGACCCTCCCCCCTCTCATGCTTGCTTTCTCTCTCTCTCTCAAATAAATTAAATCTTTTTTAAAAAAGATTTTATTTTATTTTTAAAAGATTTTATTTGAGAGAGAGAGAGAGAGCAAGCTGGGGGAGGGGCAAGAGGGAGAGGGAGAATCTCAAGCAGACTCTGCACTGAGCGCAGAGCTGACGTGGGGCTCGATCTCATGACCCATGAGATCATGACCTGAGCAGAAACCAACAAGAGTCAGACGCTTAACCCACCCTGCCACCCAGGCACCCCAAGATTTTATTTTTTTAAGCAATCTCTACACCCAATATGGTGCTCATACCCACAACCCTGAGATCAAGAGTCGCATGCTCCACTGACTGAGCCAGCCAGGCGCCCCTTCCTCTTCTATTCTTATACAAATACACATACACTGAAAGGACAATTGCAAGAGAGGACTGGAAAAGGTGCTGATCCTCTGTGTACAGCCTTGGTTTTTCCACGCTGCCACAGACTGAATGTGTGTGTCCCCCGCCGCCCCGAAATCTTAGGTTGAAACTCACCCCCTGGTAATGGTATTAGGAGGTGGGCCTTTGGGAGGTGATTGGGTCGTGAGCGTGGAGCCATTACGAATGGGACTGGTGCCCTTACGAATCTGAACTAGTAAGTTCAAAAGTTACTCTCATTGCGATTTATGGGAAAGAGGCCTGTCAGAGCTCCCGCCCCCTTCCACCACGCCAGGTGAGGTCACCTGTGGAAGACAGCCATCTCTGAACCAGGAAGTTCGCCCTCACAAGAAACCTCCTACTCACCTCTACATTTCAAGATTCTCCTTATTGGGGCACCTGGGGGGCTCAGTCGGTTGAGCGTCCAACTCTTGATCTTGGCTCAGGTCATGATCTCAGGGTTGTGAGATGGGTATGGAGCCTGCTTAAGATTCTCTCTCTCCCTCTGCAACCCCCACCCCCCCCCCCCCCCCCCCACCCCACCCACCCCCTCCCTCCCCAAAAAAAAAAAAAAAATTCTCCTTATTAAGATACCGATATGGCTAGGAGACAGGTGGGAAGGTGACATTTACAGCACTGCCCAGTTACATGGCTCCAAGGCCCATACCTCCCATTGTATGTTATGGTATTGCTCTGTGCCTTTTGATTTTTCAACCACATGAACATGGTATCCTTAATTTACATTTAATATTTTAAACTTAACCTAGTGGGGCCCAGTGGAGGGGGGGCACTTTAATTTCCATGGTTCCACTTAATGACAAAATAAAGCACTTCTAGATCCTACCCATCAGAGCCTTCTTGTTAACGACGTCTTAGAATTAGTAAGTTCAAAAGGTACTCTCATTGCAATTTAGGTTTTTCTATCTTATAGCAACCTCAGAAAGAATACCATAGAAAAACGTAATGTTGTCAGATCTAGCTGAGGGAAATTTTATCTTTTCTAAATACAATAGGTAAACAGTTTTCTTTGGTGGATTTTTGCTAATTCGTTGTACTTAAGTATGTTGCATTTCTTTCTCTTTTTTTTAAGATTTTTATTTATTTAAGAGAGAGAGTGAGAGAGAGCACGAGAGGAGAGAGGGTCAGAAGGAGAACGAGACTCCCCGCTGAGCGTTTCTTAAAAGATATACAGGTTTGGGTGCCTGGGTGGCTCAGTGGGTTAAGCGTCTGCCTTCGGCTCAGGTCATAGTCTCAGGGTCCTGGGATCCAGCCCCACATCGGGCTCCCTGCTCAGCAGGGAGTCTGCTTCTCCCTCTCCCTGTGCCCCTCTCCCCTGTTTGTGCTCTCTCTCTCTATCAAATAAATAAAATCTTTAAAAATATACATATATGTACAGGTTTTACATTTCAGGAAACCCAAGAGGAAAAGGAGAGCTGTAAACAGAAGGTCATGATACTTAACAACTAATCTGGGAATATTTCAAATCCTTAACATAAATTTTATGAAGCTGGGGAACTTGGGAGGAGGCAGGAAGTTAGTAGATAGAAACGGTCTATTTTTCTAAGGAGAAAACAAACAAACAAACAAACCCTTATTTTCTTAGCTCTAAAACTTAAGTCTTATCTGAAATGTCTTTCCTGGACATAGTACCTTTGTCTTGGCTGCCTCCCAGGGTGCGGTCCCAGGCCATTGGCTGCTAGAGCTCATAGGGCCACCCTCTTCCTAGGTCACCTGTTGAAGCGAGTGGAAGGGAGGCCTTAATGAAGATCTACCTCATTATTAATGTGTCCTTACAGAGTTGCTAACTGTAATATATTTTATTGCTCCATTATTCGGTGTTTATATTTTTAAAATAACTTGTAACTGTAAAATAGGATTGTCTGCATTTCAAGTCCTGTTTATTTTACAATGTTGAGGTATTTGTCCTATAACTGGGCAAGCTTTTTATGATTTGAATTTGGCACATTAAATCTGTTTTTAAAGTAGAATTCACCTGCCTGAGGAGGACCGTTACTCTATTTTTGAAATGTATTGTCCCTTTTAACTATATCCAGAAATTTGCAAACCAGAAAGTTTTGCCCAAAGAATAAGCTATATGTTAGTAGCTCACTTACCTTGGCAGCTTACTTGACTGGGGTTTGCTTGGAGACGCTAGGTCAAGCAATCCTGACCTCTAGTTTGTTCTTCCAAACTGCGCAAAATATTTTTAATAACCTTCTCCTCTAGATATCTGTTTATTTTGCAATGTACAATTAAACGCATTTCTGCTTCAGGGCACAGAACACAAACCAAGTAGAGTGCTGTTTTTGTACCACCTTGGTTGATGGAGACTCAGGATGCCCTTTAAAAGAAAGAAAGTTGCGAATGAAAATACTTTCAGAGGTTGTCCCAAAGCAAATTATAGAAATCAAATGTTTCCTAGAACTCTGGTGGATTACCACTCACTGGCCACCAGTCATTTAAATACAGGGATCATGGGCTTTTCCCAAAGTTAGAAAACTCCTATGAATCATATATGGGGATTCTCAGAGGGAACCTCTCCCGAGTCCTTGAGAAGCAGAGCAATGTCCTCAGCGACGTGGGTTTGGGGAAATGGGTCACACAGCGTAGGAGACTCTAACAATAGCAATTCTGCTGCTGGGGATAAACCTCAGGGTAGGAGTTTCAAACTGGAGAACGGAGGCACACAGATCGTTTTCAAGGGGATAATTCCAGATCTTTATCTTCCATGTCCGAACTACCTGAGAACCCATGGAGTCAAGCACCCCCGTGGTTCCTAATCCCTACCTCCCATTCATAGTGGCCCTTTCTCCCTCTTGAGAAGAGAAAGGCACACCCGTCTTCTCTATCTGAATGCTCAAGGATATGTTGCCCCAAAGGGTATAAACCTACAAGAAACTAAAGAGACAACCCGAAATAATATCAACATTGAGAATCTGAGTGAGTCTACTGAATAACACACACTTTGAACATTAGTTTAACATTTCTTGTTTCCTAGTGAACTGAAGGAAGACCTAAGCAAACTGCCCACTGATAAATCATTAAAAATAACACCACTAGGGGCATACAATGTGGAAAGCTTTCAAATAAATGAGTAACATCACTTACTCAATTTATTCCAACCGTCACCTACTTATTCATGTACGTGAATGATAGTCCTCGGGGTTTATAATATAAAAGCAAAAACTGGGCATAAACTGATGCTGAACCCATCTCCTAGAAATAAGTAAAATTCGTTCATGATATACAAACCGATTTCTTAAAGTTCCATTGATATTTTTTATGTTTCAATGTGATCAACATTTAAAAGCATTTAATTGGTCAATTATGAACTAAAAATAATGATAACTCAATTCAGAAAAACTGTTAACACTTTGGAGTATTGTGATCAAAGAAATTTAATGTAATTTAAGTTTATATATAAAATTTGTTATAGAGAAATATGGTAACGTGATCAATAAAAAACACTCACACATAACACATATAATGTATGTTACATTCAAATAAAAGCCTGTGACAAGTAGAAAGTTCAAGTCCCAAAAGAAAAAGAAGTGACGTAGAATTTCCCACTATAGGAGACCTTGTTCATATCGTTAATATGTGATGGATAACGGTGAGTATCAGATCACTATGGTATTTATACACCATTGGATACATTTAAGAATTCCACTTTTATTTTTTTAAAGATTTATTTATTTATTTGAGAGAGAGAGCCAGAGCTGGGGACCAGGGCAGGGGGACAGGGAGAGAAAGTATCAAGCAGATTCCCTGCTGAGCCCAGAGCCAGACGCGGGGCTCGATCCCAAGACCCTGAGATCACGACTGGAACCAAAACCAAGAGTCGGATGCTTAACTGACTGAGCCACCCAGGTGCCCAAAGAATTCTACTTTTAAATGTTAATGTTTCCATTACAAGGAAATTAATTCCTTTGCAACTAAAAGTTATGATAAAAAGTTTGATTCCAATTCTAAAATGTGTAAGGAGGAAAAGTTTTTCCAAATTGTGGGATAAAGTGTTTGAAGACCCCTACTCTACAGAAACTTTCATAGACGTCATACAAACACTTACATAGGGATGTTATAGCAATATTATTTGAAATAGCGAGAAGTTAGAACCTAAATGTCCATCAATATGGCTGAATAAAATGTGGTATTTTCATGCAACGGACTATGATATGCCAGGTTAATAGGAATAAATTAAATAAATTTATCAACAGGGAAGTATCTCGAGATTTACCAGACTCTAGTGAAATGTGAGCCTCAGAATTACAGGGAGTTCATCTCTCTCTCCTTTCCTAACCTTCTCACAACAGAAACACCAGTTGAGGAGGCAGGAGCTCCATAGGCTTGACCCTGGAGCAGAGAACTTTGAATGGGTGTGTAACGTGATTGTATCACGGTTATGATCCTGAAGGCATCACAGTTGTCTGACGCATTTTAATGACTAACGCCCTGCCGGCAGTGGAGGGAGGGGGATTAAAAGGGCCAAAGAACAAATTAGAAGGAAAAGAATTTCCTCATCGTCTTTCTGAAATCTCTCTACTTGCCTGGGAAGAAGTAAGGGATGTGGGGTGGACAGAGGAATTATTAGTGATCTTGCAAATATCAAATGGTGAGATAAGCAGAAAGTGACTCCTGGCAAGAAATTCATTCTAGGATAATAAAATCCTAGTTCACGAGTTTGTTTCTGTGGGAATGCAAAATCCATAATGCCCACTAATAACAACTAAGTTCCTTGCCGAATTTCATTCCTCTCTTTCTGTTTAGAAAAATCTACTTAAATATTTGAATAGTTTCTCTTTTTTTAAAGATTTATTTATTTGAGAGCGAATGAGAGAGAGAGAGAGCACATGAGAGGGGGGAGGGTCAGAGGGAGAAGCAGACTCCCTGCCGAGGAGGAAGCCTGATGAGGGACTCATTCCTGGGGCTCCAGGATCATGACCTGAGCCGAAGGCAGTCTCGTAACCAACTGAGCCACCCAGGTGCCCCTGAATAGTTCCAAAAGTAAATCCTATTTTCCAACTGACCACAATATAAAATTAGTGACAACAAAAAATGGGGATAAGAGCAATAATGACACTATCCACCACCATTTATTATTACTAACATTTGTTGATAACATTTAGAACTATACAAGGTCATTAAACAGCATATATAAGGTCTTGCGAAGACCTCTGGCATGTTTACATTTTCTCTCTTAGGTCTCTGCAAACATGCTTTTATAAGGACAGCCTGGGGTGAGTACTTACATATTATATACTATATAAATGATAAGGAATATTTATCAATAACATACACTGTTAAGTGATCTACACAAATACATCTCCTGTATTTCTCACAACTTGACCCTACCCTCCTCTCTACCCCAAGCATTGACTGAAAAGTCATCCCTCTCTTGTGACATCTGAGGCTTGACGATCATTTCTGCAGCCTTCCACCTTCAGCAATTTGCTCCAGAAGGTTCCCAGTATGCTGCAAGTACTCTCCCAGAAGACCATGCCATCAGTTTCCTAGACACGCCCCACAGGTGCAAACCACCACAGGGAAGCGGACTTCGCACCTTTGCCCCTTAGCAAAGCGGAGAAAGTGGAGAAAATGATGTCACTGAACTGACTGTATTCACTGACCCTCACAGTGTGTGTGTGTGAAAGCAGGGTTGTAGCCCTTCGTAGCCCTGGACATAAAATTAAACTGCACTGCCATTGCTGGCAAATATTTCCAACTTTTCACCGTGCTTAATAATGTCCTGTCATTCCATTCTTCGCCTTGGGGCATGGAACGGAGCATTTCTTGAGTCAGACACTCTTGGTGTCCGTTTAGGCAAACACACTCAACCTGAGTCCCTTCTTGTCTTCCCTCTACACCGTTTTTCGCTGCCTCACCCTGAAAACAGATGTACTTACCCATGTATACTCAGACCATAAGTTCCTTGAGCAGCTATTTGGCGTGGAGGTTAAAAGCACAGTTTCCAGAGCCAGACGGTCTGCTTTCAAATTCTGCTCCGCCGCATTCCAGTTGTGAGATCTTTGGCAAGCTGGTGCATCTCTCTGCAGGCCAGGGTTGTCCGGTGTCTAATGGGGACAGTACTGGTACTAACGGATGGGGCTGTTCTAAGGGTTAGGTGCGGAGCTATGCAGCACTCAGAACAAGCCTGGCATGTGGTAAACACTGTAGGAGTGTCCACTGTTAGCTGTCATGGAGGGAAGAGAGAGCTTCTGTTCCTTTGTTCTTGCCCAGCTGCCCCCTCCAACACCTTGCACGCTGTCTGCCATTTGGTAAGCTTTCAGTAAATGCTGAATGAGTGACGAATAATTATCAACATGTGCCAGATAGGAGATGGTAAGGAAACAAGCACTTCCTTGACCCCAGTCCTTCAAGATGTCCCAATAAACAGTATTTTTAAAATAATTTTATGTCTTTTATTGATATATCTTATGTCGTACCCATGTGGCAGTTAAGAGTTGAAAAAGCAGCATTGGCCACTCTAAAGTCAGGGCCTGGTGATCCAATGGTCCAATCACAGTGACCTGCCACATGCTTGAGTCACAGGCCCAACATTGTGACATGAGCAAGAATGCACACGAACTCCTTCTTCCACCCGTTCAAAGTTCTCTGCCGGGGGGGGGGGGGGGGGGGGGGGCTGGTTCAGAAGATGCCACCTCCCCCACGGGCTAGATAGTTTCCTGGACAATGTCTCCTACCAACTAGAAGGATGCTAATCACAGCTGAACTGTGCAAAGAGCAAACCAGCTGAGGCTCCCCAAGAACCTGCCTGATTCACAGCGGTCAGAAGGTACAGTAACAGAACCTAAAAGGCATCTAGACTCTCGAGCTTCAGCCCTGACAACACCTAGCCCCATCTTAATCTTCACTTCAGTGAAGCTACTCCCCCTTTGCGCTGACATATCTTGAAGGCTAGGGGGAAAAAAAAAAAACCCTCTTGTGTAAACCTTTGTCCTTCTCACAATGCCTAGCACAGTTTTTTCCCAGACACTCAGTTAAGGATTTACAAACTCAATAATTGAAAGACTACGTACTTTTTCAAATACACACTTAAACATACAAATACAACTTATCAGCTGGATATGATATAATCCTTAGGTAATAATATTCATATGTTACATGACATTACCATGTCATGTTATATGAACCTTTTCTTTCAATACTTTGGTGTGGGGTATTATCTGGAAAGGCCTTTCTCACTATTTCTATCTTTTGTTTCCCAGAGGGAACATCAACAGAGGAAATGTCCACCTTAGTTAATATTCTGTGCTCTGAAGGGGGTGGGGGCGGGGAGGGGCACCTATGATACTGTTTTAATTACAAACCAAACACAGTAATATACCTTACCTTTTCCTCAGCTGCAGCATAAATAACCAAAATGCCCAGAATGTGGACTCCTAATTTTAGTCAAGAGGCGAACTCTTCTCTTTCAAACAGGTTCTGGTGAAATTATTTGTTTCTAATACTGTTCTTTTGATTTTCTCTAAGATGGAAGTGGCCAAATCAAAAGTGAGGTTTAGTTTCACAAATTATACATATTAACTCTGGAACAATGTAATGGTTGAATAAAACTCTAGTTGGGGGGGGGGGCACTGCAGCATTCTTATTCTAGAATAAGTAATGAGCTTTTATTTTCAAGGGAACCCTAGCAGAATGAAAGCCGTGCCTTCTTGCCAACATGGGCAGAACTAGAGCTCGGTCTTAGGGAGAAGGACAGTATGGTGGAATAGAAATGCGGGTGGAGAGGGCATGCAAGGAAGAGATGAGAGGCAGAGGAAGGAAAGGCATTACCCTCGAGGATCAGCGGCTCCTTTAGAGCCTGCTCTACAGATTAACACAAGTTCATAGAGGTAAAAGTTTGTGCAAAGGGGAAAAAGAAAACGGAACAGGTGAGATGGAAAAGATTAGTGGGAGAAAAAAATGGAAAAGGAAGTCCATCTGGTGGAGAGCAATAGAGCATGACCTGAAACTGCCTTAAGGTACCAAAGCTCGCTTCTAGAGTCTTCGGCTTACTTGAGACAATAACTTAGTTCCAGTCTCGTTCCACTCCAATTATGAGGACTTGTCCTTCATTGTTGATGGTCAAGAATGACTAGTGCTCTGTTTTTTTTCATATATGAATTTATTTAAAACTATTACCTGCCAATGACAAGCCTTTATCAAGTGAGCGAAGCAGGGTTCCGTAGCTCCTTTATCTTCCTTCTACTCAATTACGTTTATTCGGCACTACTCTCATTTCTGGTATTTTACCATGCTGTATGTGAAAGAAATGGACGGTGGGCTTCTCACCATATGCACTTTGAAATAAGCTTCGTAAAGACACAAAATAAATAAATAAAAATAATTGGTCCAAACAGGACCTGGGCCATTTAGCCTTGAGGTGATTGACAGTGAAACACGGAGCAAACTGAGTCAAGGGGACCAGGACCCAAACAATCAAGCAGCAAATTAATTCAAAACATTGACATATCAAAAAATATACATATTTGAGACGTTATAACTCAACAATAAAAAGCATTAAAGCTACCAGTCTAGTTTTAGGGGATTGTTTCTTTTTCTGTCTGAAAATTCAGTTCAGTAAAAATTGTTAATAAACCTTGCAGAAAATATGCTCGGCGGAACTACGCAGAACTACGCAGAGCTATGTGGAAAAGCTGTGGCTGAACTGGGAAGAGTGACACAATATGTAGAGCCATGAATGTTTTTCATGAATATTTTGGAAACTGTCTTAAGTGAGGCTGGATGGCCATAACAAAGTACCTTAGACCGGGAGGCTTACGCAACAGAAATTTAGTTTCTTACAGTTCTGGAGGCTGTGAAATACAGTATCAGGGTGGTGGCCAATTCAGTTCCTGGCTTGCAGATGGCACACATGGCAGGGAGCGGGGGGAGGAAGAGAGAGAGCACGAGAGCAAGCGCCCTCTGGTGTCCCTTTTTTATACAGGCCCTAATCCCGTCATAAGGGCCCCACCTCCATGACCTCATCCAATCCTAATTCCCTCCCAAAGGCCCTATCTCTAATTGGCATCATATTGGGGGTTAGGACTTCAACATATGAATTTTGGAGGGACTTTAACATTCGGTCCATAACAGCAAATAAAATGTGTTATTCCAGTTCTAGGTAAAAGGAGTAAGCACACTCTACCCTGCTTTTCTCACTGAATGCACCTATGAGACCTGGATGGAACACATGGAACAGCTCTTTGAAAAGCCTATAAATAGCAGCAGGTGAACTAGGAAAGAAGACCAGAACTTTGCAAAGCACCACTAAATCAGCAGTGAGTTGTTTTTTTTTTTAAGATTTTATTTATTTAAGAGACAGAGAGAGAGAGAACACAGGAGCAGGGGGAGGGGCAGAGGGAGAGGGAGAAGCAGACTCCGATGAGTGAGGAGCCCAACGTGGGACCCTATCCCAGGACCCTGGGATCATGACCCAAGCCAAAGGCAGATGCTTCACTGCCTGAGCCACCCAGGTCCTCCCAGCAGTGAGTTTTCTGCTTTGTTTTTTCCCCTATCAGAATCCCCTGGTCACTAGACGTAAGGCAGCCTGAAACTCGGAATGGGTGCCAGGGCACAGAGAAAGCTCTTGAAGAAGGCTTTCGGTTCTGTTCTGGCTCAAGGATCGGGAAAAGCACTTCCTAATGCTCAGAGAGTCCAGGAAATGTGCCATTTTTTCCTGTTCTTTTCTCTGTTCTCTAGTACCCTAGGCCCCAGGAAATCCTGCTGCCCCAGCAATAGCAATGACTACCGTGGCAGTGGGGGCCCACAGGCACCAAAATCTCTGAGGGAAGGAAACCTTTCTCTATGGAGAAGCTGTGGTCCCAGGGGGGTGGGCAAAATCACAGTTGTTTTCTCTCTGTCCCTTTACTGCTTGGCCCCAGGCATGGCCCAGTCTCAGGAAGTAGGCAGTGGAACAGGATAACTAAAGCACTAGCTTTCTGGTGATGGGAGTAAAAGACGAAGTCCAGGGAGCCAGGAAGGACCAGAGATCATGGAGAAGGAGAAACTCAGGAAGGTAAGAGATAAAGTTGATTATAAACTCCTAGGCTCCCCCTCAAGCCAGAGCTGAGCCTAAACTGTACCAAAGACTCTGAGCCCGGGGGCGCCTGGGTGGCTCAGTAGTTCAAGCGTCTGCCTTCGGCTCGGGTCATGATACCAGGGTCCTGGGATGGAGCCCCGCGTCGGGCTCCCTGCTCTGCTGGAGGCCTGCTTCTCCCTCTCCCACTCCCCCTGCTTGTGTTCCCTCTCTCGCTGTGTCTCTCTGAGATTAAAATAAATAAAATCTTAAAAAAAAAAAAAGACTCTGAGACCGAACTAAAGGATGGGCCACCACACAAGTCCCAGACTGATCACTGAGTAGTGGCACACATAGAACATAGATCCAAATAGTACTACAAATGCTTTGAAAACAGAATGGACGTTGAAACCACAACCCACAGAATATTGGTTAGAATTTGTAGCTTGAACGCAACTACCTCTATTGCCTGCTAGAACAAAAATATGAATATCCTGCACAGGATTTAAACAAAACCCAGAGTCTTATAATATTCTAAATGTCTGGGATACAATTCAAAATTATTCACCATACACAGAACCAGGAAAATCTCAACTCACATGTGAAAAGACAGTAACAGAGGTCAATGCACATATGATACAGATGCTGGAATTAACTAACCAAGGCTGTAAAGCAGTTATATAAAAGTGTACCAAGAAGGGGAAATATTCTTAAATATAAAGAAACAGAAGGTAAAGACAACAAAATTGAAATTTTATAACTGAAAAGTAAAATAACCAAAATAAAGAACTCATTGGATGGACCCAATCCCAGAACAGAGATGACACAGGAAAGAGTCAGTGAATTTGAAGTAACTCAAGAGAAATTATTCAATCTGAACAATGAAGAGAAAAAATAATGGGAAGAAAATGCACGGTGCCTCAGAGACCAATGGGACAAAACCAAAAGATCTAATATTCATGTTACTGGAGATCCAGAAGAGGAATAGAAACAATACAATGCAGTAAAACATATTCGAGTAGATTAAAAATTTCCCAAATTTGGTAAAAAATATAAACTTACAGATTCAAGAAGCTGAGTAAACCCTAAACATGAGAAATCCAAGGAAATCCATGCCCAAATACAGCATAATCAAACTGCTAATGATTGAAGACAAAAAAAAAAAATATCATGGAGGCAGGCAAGAAAAAAAAATGACTTACGAGGCAACAATTCAGTGACTACAGGTTTCTCATCAGAAACTACGGAGGGTAGGAGCCCCTGGGTGGCTTAGTCCTTGAGCGTCTGCCTTCAGCTCAGGTCATGATCCCGGGGTCCTGGGATCAAGCCCTGCATCGGGCTCCCTGCTCGGCGGGAAGCCTGCTTCTCCCTCTGCCCCTCCCCCTGCTCCTCATGCGCTCTCTCTCATTCTTTCTCAAATAAATGAATAAAATCTTTAAAAAAAAACTGGTCCTTTGAGAGAAATGAAATTCCTAAATCTTAACCAAAAAAAAAAATAAATTATCATTATCAGGAATCAAAAAGAGGATATCACTACAGACCCTATAGATATTACAAAGGTATTTAGGGAATTCAATAAGCATCTCTAAATACATAAATATGACAACTTAGGTAGAATTCATAATTGTTGAAAGCAAACTACCAAAACTCATCAAAAAGAAAACAGACAACCTAAAGAATCCTATAACTATAAGGACATTTTTAAAAAAACTTTCAAAATAATTTTCCAGGCCTAGATGATTACACCGTAGAATTCTACTAGACATATAAAGATGAAAGGATACCAATTCTATACAAACTATTCCAAAAAATAGAAGAGGACGGAACACTTCCCAACTCATTTTTATAAAACCAGCATTACCCTGATACCAAAACCAGACAAAGGCAATACAAAAAAAAAAAAAAAAAAAACCCAAAAACGAATAAAACAAAAAACCAACAAAAACTCTAGGTTAATATCTCTCATAAACATTGACATAAAAATCAAACAAAATCTTAGCAAATTGAACACTGAAGTATTTTTTTAATTATATGCTACAACCAAGCAGGGCTTATCCTGAAAAGGCAAAGCTGCTTCAACATTTTAAAAAAACCAACCAATGTAATCTATTGTATTAAAAGACTAAAGAAGAGAAGCTACATAACCATATCGATTGATGCAGAAATAGCACTTGAAAAAATTCAACATCCATTCAAGATTTAAAAAAAAATTGTCAGCTAACTAAGAAAGAAGGGAACTTCCTCAACCTCATAAAGGTCACGTACAAAAGGCTAACATCTAATATCATACTTAGTGATGTAAGACTGACTACTTTCCCCTTCAGATCAGGAACAAGGCAAAGATGTTCCCTCCCACCATTGCTATTTAACATCATACTAAAACTCCTAGCCAGGGGCGCCTGGGTGGCTCAGTCGTTAAGCGTGTGCCTTCAGCTCAGGTCATGGTCCCAGGATCCTGGGATCAAGCCCCGCATCGGGCTCCCTGCTCTGTGGGAAGCCTGCTTCTCCCTCTCCCACTCCCCCTGTTTGTGTTCCCTCTCTTGCTGTGTCTCTCTCTGTCAAAGAAATAAATAAAATCTTTTAATAAATAAATAAATAAATAAATAAATAAATAAATAAATAAAACTCCTAGCCAGTATGATAAGGCAAGAATAAGAGATAAAGGGCATGCATATTGAAAAGGAAGAAACGAAAATGTCCCTACTTGCAGATGACATGATTGAAACCAAAAGTGACCCAAAAAACTCCCCCTAGAACTGAGTTAAGGAAGGTCACAGACATAAGGTAAAAACACAAAAATAGTCTTATCTGTATACCAGCAATGAACAACTGAAACTGATTTCTTTAAATCATTAGAATACTCCAAAATTATTTAAATACTTAAGAATAGATTTAACAAAACATAAGCAGGATCTCCATGCTAAAAACTACAAAACACTAATAAAAGAAATTTTTAAAAAGCCCTAAACAAATGGGAAGACCTACTGGGGGACAAGAAACTGAACTCCCCAAGCTGAGGCACAGATTTAACTCAATTCTATTAAATATCCCATCAGAATTTTTGTGGATACAGGCAAGCTGATCCTAAAATTAACATAGAAATTCAAAGGAACTAGAAAAGGACAAAATAAGTTTGAAAAAGAAGAAAAACATCGGAGGAGTCCCACTACCTGACTTTTAAGTTATGCTCTATAGCTAGATTAACAGGACAGTGTGGTCATGGTGAAGGGATAGTCACGTAGATCAGACAAAAACTCAGTGGAACAGAACAGAGAACCCAAAAAGATATCCTCACAAATATGGCTAACTGATTTTTGACAAAGGTCCAAAGGATCATCTTTTCCACAAAAAGCGTTAGATGTTCGTCTACTTAAAAATGAACCTTAACCAAGGGGGCGCCTGGGTGGCTCAGTCATTAAGCATCTGCCTTCGGCTCAGGTCACGATCCCAGGGTCCTGGGATTGAGCCCCGCATCGGGCTCCCTGCTCCACGGGAAGCCTGCTTCTCCCTCTCCCATTTCCCCTGCTTATGTTCCCTCTCTCACTGTGTCTCTCTCTGTCAAATAAATACATAAATTAAAAAAAAAATGAACCTCAACCTAAATCTCACACTTTATACAAAAATGAACTCAAAATGTATCATAGATCTAAATGTAAAATATAAAACTTGCAGAAGAAACCTTTAGAGAGAGTCATCATGACCTGGGGTATGGCAAAGAGTTCTTACACATGACACCAAAAACATGATCCATAAATGAAAAAAAGTGATAAATTGGACTTGATCAAAATTTAAAACTTAACAAAAGATACTAGTAAGAGCATAAAAAGATAAGCTACAGACCGACAAAGGTCTTGTATCTAGAATACATAAAGAACCCTCAAAGCCCAACAGTAAGAAAATAACCTAATTGTAAAATGAACCGAAGGCTTGTACAGGTGTTTCACCAAAGTAGATAAATGCATGGCAAATAAGCTCATGAAAAAAGTGTTAATATCGTTAGTCATTAGGGGAAATGCCATCCAAAAGCACAATTAGATAGCTATTAGAATACTTAAAAAATACTGATGATACCAAGTTCCGGTGAGAATGCAGAACAAACGGAATGCTCATACCTTCTCGTGGAAATGCAAAATGGTCCAGCCATTGTGGAAAACAGTTGGGCAGTTACTCATAAAGTTAAAAATATGCTTATCATATGACCTAGCAATTCCACTCCTCAGTATTTATTCTAAGGAAATAAAAACTTCTGTTCACATAGATGTTTATAGCAGCTCTCGTCATAATTACCCAAAACTGGCAACAACCTAAATGTCCTTCAGTGACTGAATGAGCAAACTGTAGTAGGATGGAATACTACTCAGCAATTAAAATGAGTGAATTATTGACATATGCACATCTTGGATGAGTCTCAAAGGCATGCCAAATAGAAGCCAGTCTCAAAAGGTTACATGCTGCATGATTTAATTGCTATGTCATTCCCATAAAGACAAACCTACAGTGATGGAGAACAGATCCGTGGCTGCCAGGGGTTGGGGAGGTAATTACAAAGGAGTCACACAAGGTAGTTTCTAAGGAGAATGAAACTGTTATGTATCTTGATTGTGGTGGTGGTTATATGAATCTATTGTATCAGAATTCAGAGAACTGTAAACACACACACATATGCACACACTGTCAATTTTACTATATGTTAATTTAAAATAAAACTCAAATAGGATACACTGTTGTTATAATATTTGAAAACAATTTGTATCAGGATAAGTTCAAGATTCAGAGGCATCCACTAAGATTCAATGACATGTGATATTCCTTTCAATCCTGAAAGAATGTGATTCCTTGAACTTATATCCTCCTAAAAATATATCTAGGTCTTCCCTAATCATTTCTATAACACTGGAGAAGGTGTCTTTATCAAGGGAAAAATGCATGTGTCTTATCTTTCTTAATATTGGTTTGTTACTTCAGTGAGAGAGATGTGTTCCAAGCTTAACACACCACTCAGTATATCAACAGTCAATGAAATTAACAGTAAATTGTACCGTGTAGAAGAGGTATGGAACTTGCTACTCTTGAATTTACTTCCTAGAGAATGAGATTTTAAAACCTTCTTTAAAAAAAAAGAGGTGAATTTTTTTCTGTTAATAAAAGTGCCAAAGGAACACATAGGTACAGCTAAATCTATGTTCTTACTTCTGCACTCTTCCTCTTCAGCTCTCAATTAAAACATGATTCATTAGAATCTATGTGAGTGTTTTCAAAATTTGTCATGGTGATCTCTCACTAACTGGGGGTGGTGATAGGTACCTTCCTGAAAAGTGCCTTGTTAGCTAAAACCTGGCAAGTTCAAGGTTTCACAGAAAATAGGGAATTTACAAGAGAATAAAACAATAATATTGGTAATAAAACAGAAAAGACTATTTTCCTTCAGTTGCTCATGAGCTCATATCCTGGGAGCCATGATCTGCTATGGAAGATGGGGTTTATCTTATATTAACCACACTTCTTTTTGAAAAAGTTCTTGATGTAGCCCTTAGTATATTGATATTTAATGCTTTCTTGCATTTGCTTTCTCTCTAGTACCATTTTTGCAAGCCTTGGCAACATTCTTAGTAGCCAGCTGGTCTCTCCGCAAAAGAAGGGCATGGTTTCTCCAGGCCCGGCCTCCTACTGTTATTCTCTACTTGTCATATATGGACAGGGTGGAGAAGAGCAGACCTCCTCCATCTTTACCATCTGACCTTAAGATTGGGATAGGGGTGCAGATGGGGGTAGGGATAAGTGGAGCTAAGTCCTTTAATTTAAAGGAACTGAACTCTTCCAGACATACACAAAGGAGCTAAGTCCTTTAATTTAAAGGAACTGAACTCTTCCAGACATACACATTTTACAATTCAAGCATACAAATGTGAAACCACATTGTGACTAAACTAGGACGGGCAGAATGGTGGCCAACAAGGGGTTACTACACAAATCTTCTCAGAAACCTTCCTCACTTAATATTTCCAACTCTACTCCCAAACCTAGAATTCAAATTTAGCATTCATTTGTTGGGTCGCAGGGGGGAAGAAATTCAAACCAAAGTTGCTTCACACTCAGGCCAGAGAGAATCACAGAACCGTGGAATGACGAAGCTGGTAGAACTAGCTCAGTTCCAGAGGAGGTGACCCAGAAAGGCTATCTGACATGTGACAGGGCCACAGAGCCGACCCTTCCCTTTAGTATTGTCAGAATTTCTCAAATACTGTACTCAATAATCTGCATCTTGCATGCTCGAAACTATTTTGAGAGAGGCTGTATTTGTACCTGACACTCTGGACTTGGCAATACTTTCCTGTATCGGGTACAGAGACAGAATTTGGAGATGGTTACCAAAACGGAGTATCATAGACCCCCACCCTCCTATCGAATGAGGAAGAATGTCTCCGGTGAGGTTTTTAGTCGTCTCATGTTTTTGTCTACACGTGTGAGTTCACGTGCTGGAAATGCTTATGATTCACTCAACTGAGGAAGTAGGATTATTTACTCTTTACCCCTCCCCTCTCCAAAAAAAATGAACAATCACTGTATTTCATGACTTTAGACACCACTCAAACTGTTTCCCCATCTACCTCCAAGAGTTCTAGGAAAGGAGTCGGGGAAGGCTCCTTCGACACTAGCCCATGAGGACAACATGATTAACAGACTACGGAAAGCCAGTCTATCTAGCCCAGGCAGGACTGAATGATGGATGCATTGGAATGTGGAAGGTGGAACACTGTCCAGCCTGAGATTCAAGATCATCTAGACAAAATTCTCATGCTTTCAGCTGGTTAAGAATCATTAGCATCTCTTCTGCTTTTTGCACAACACCACAGGGGGGAAAAACACTGTCGGAGGGTCAACCTCTTTGCCTCCTTTCCTTAACTGTCCCCTTTGTGGCCCCCCTCCCTATTTACCTGAGAACACAGAGGACATAAAGGAACAGGTATGGGCCATGCCTCTGGCACCGGACTCATTCAGCATTGACTGCTCTCAGAATAGTTCTGGAGTTTAAGCTTAATCATTAGCAACGGACTGGAAAGGAGAAAGGTGCATGAAACTCTATCAGGTATAGTGTTTTGAAGTTGAACGCGGCTTTGAGCACAGCCAACTTAGTATACTTGATTTGTTTCCTGTACTTCTGTGACTCAAGTTACAGGCTTTTCTTTCTTTCTTTTCTTACTTACACCTTTGTTTTGTTTTTCTGGTTCCAGAAACACTGGCAATAAAAAGATGAGAAGGGTGATTTTAATGTTAGCTTGCCAGTACACTATTGTGGGGCTTCTCTAGGGTGAAAGAAGGTCTAGTATAATCTCCTTCTTAAACATCTAAAATCAGCAAGGTTTGACCTTGTCTTTGCTTTTGAAAGCCACATACTCAGTCTCTAACCAGGATATAGTGCTTCTTTTGCTCAGGAAAACTCCCTCAATTTCAGGAGCGTTTCCATGAGTTGCACATAGTAAATTTTTTTTTTAAATGTGTTGTGCTCAAATGAATTAAATTTTATATGAAGAATAGCAGCTCTGATGTTAATGACAGTCCCCAAGTGTGATAAGAAAGTTGTAGTTTGCAAAGAAAACATAAAGACAGGCGAAGTATCGACTTCTAAAATCTCCAGTCTGGCTCAGCATCCCACCTTTACCCAATGAACTAATTTCTTTTTCTTGTGCAAAACCCACTCAACGATCGAAGGGAGGAAGTTTTCCCTAAACAAATGATAAATGGGGATGAAATATAGGATAAACCTTTAGCTTTAAAAAAAATCAATAGCCCTGTGAGGACTTGCATTTTTATAAGATGTTTTAGTCTTTAGAACTCCATGAGAGCCAGAACTGTAAGCTCAATAAATGGCTGTTATTAGACAGATGGGAACAACAGCCAATATCAGTAATGGTCTTCAGTGAACTGAGAAATATCCACATAGCTATTTTCATGGATTGATCGATATTTTAAATTTAATTGTTGGTGACCATAAGGATGGACTCTTATAGGTCTTACATAACTATCAAAAATGGTTTCTTAACTACTAATCAGTTAAGAGTCGGCCAGAGAGGTGTGTTAAGAGTGAGAATAAGAGAATCAAGAAGGCAGAGAGAGAGGCATGGCCCTTCACCAGCCAGAGAACTCAGTCCCAGGCGAGGTGCTATGGTTAAAACTTTGAGAGGTGAAGTCTTCATGCAAATACTATGGGGATATGAAGGAATCCTTGTCCTTAGAGACTTCTGGAAATGAGAGAACCTCATTTCACAGTATAATAAAAATATCAGCATTACAATGGCATGTTTATTGAGTACTTGCTACGTGCCAGGCATAGAGCTCAGCACTTTCCTGATACTGTCTCATTTAATTTTCAATGCAACTCCATGGCATGCATACTGTTCTGTCCCCATATAAAAATGGGGAAGTTGCGGCTTAGTGAGCTTAATAAATGGCCCAAAGTGAAAGAGCTAGTAAAAAAGAACAGATCATGCATTCAAACCCAGGTCTGTTGGACTGCAGTGTCCATGTTCTTGAATCCTATGGGTACCGAGACTCACCCTGATGAGACTAGTCTCTGGTGGACACATCAGGAATGGACCTATCACAACACGGCAATAATATACGTACGGTCAGTAAAATGGCTTGATTCCACATCTCCTGTCTTTGAACCATGTCTTTCCTTCCTTTTTCTCCCCTAGTCAGGTGAAATCTGTAGGAATGGAGCCTAAAAAGCCCCATTAGATAGGTCAGATTTGGGGGGAAAATCAATTAATTAAAACACTAGTTGAGAGCGGAGGGATGGATGAAATAGGGGAAGGGGATTAAACTTCTGTTTATAAAATAAGTAAGACATGGGGATGAAAAGCACAGTATCAGGAATATAGTCAACAATATTGTAATAACCTCGTATGGTGACAGATGGTGACTGTGCTTACTGTGGTGAGCACGGCGGAATGTACAGAGTTGTGGAATCATCATGTTGTACACGTGAAACTAATATAACCTTTGTGTGTCAACTACACTTCAATACATAAACTTTAAAGAAGGATTTGTTAAGCCCCTCCTATGTCCTAGGCATCCTCTCTTCTCAAGAAGTTCACATCTGATAAGAGAATACAAAAACTTAAACCCCAATTAGAATTCTGAGAGATGGATACTGTGTCGGGGCTCAGTAGAGTAAATTATGGGGGAAAACAGAATGGACACAGGATTTTAGTGTTTTTGTGCTTAGAAAATGAGATCTCAAATTCTTCTCATCCATTTTTGTTTCACTTATGTTTCAGGGTTACAACTTATTCAAACTAATAGAGAAATGGGGGGAAAAGGGGTTTTATGGAATCTTAATTTTTAGAATATTAAATACCAGCACACATTCTTTTCCAAATACTTTCAAGGGCATTTTCCTCGAATCAGGTAAATGAGAGCAAGCAAGTGACCTACTTACAGCAATAAATGCTCCAGGTTATAAAGCATGGGAAGCCAAGTGCATCCTGGAAACCACAGCATCTGGTCTTGTTTTATGCTTCATCTATCAATCTGCTGTTACAGAAATTGAGAATTAATGTTTCAACTACTGTTTTTTCCATGTTCACTGATGAATTCACATCTTTGTCATTCTCACCCAATCCCTCGCATCCTCTCTCCCATTGAAGAAAAGCATATGGAAGGGTATTGATGAAGGTCCTAAATGAATCCTAGGGAGATTGCTCTTTCATCTATGCTTTAAAACTTTTGCTAATGAGTCTACAGTGGGGTTAGCCTTCTTCCCAAGCAATTCCGTTTTGATCCATCCCGACTTTCCACAGACAGTATCATTTGAGCAGTATATTTTCAGTACCATATTAAAGCTAAACAACAAAACACTGCAGGTTTAAAATAAATATCCAAGTGCTAGACGATGTTTATGGCTAGCATAAACTGTAAAAAAAGTCCAATTGGCAGTAGTACTTAAGAAAAAGGATTATGTGGCGATGGAAGATTGTGGTTTAGTGCAACCCTGATAACATTACAGAAGTACATATACACACGTTTTAAATTATGTGTAAAATTTTAAAACGTAAAACGCATGAAAAGTAAATTTACAACATGTTCTTTCAACTTTGAAAGAGCTGAACAACTTTGCTATTGCATCTGTTAGCTCTCTGTGCTTTTTATAGAATGGAGCTATCAATTCATCTTTCCACTCCTTCCATTCTGTTGAAATTTTAATTTTCCATTACTTTTGCCTTGTTGCCATCTTATTCTTTCTATTGGAGCTTCAAGCAATTTAATCTCGGTCTTTCTCGGTGCTTTTCTGGTTTCAGGTACCATATTCTTGCTTTACTGTTCTTTCTCCAACCATCCTATTTAACTTGTCAAAAGAAACTTTTAAAAGAACCAAGGCTACCAAGTGACTATTATACTGGCATAATTACCGCGATGTAATTCTATATATTTGTTGAAGTTCTGCTCTTTCTAAATCACTGTCAAGAGAATCATTTCTTTTTTTTTAAAGATTTTTTATTATTTATTTGAGAGAGCGAGAATGAGAGAGAGAGAGAGAGAGAGCACATGAGAGGGGGGAGGGTCAGAGGGAGAGGCAGACTCCCTGCCGAGCAGGGAGCCCAATGCGGGACTCGATCCCGGGACTCCAGGATCATGACCTGAGCCGAAGGCAGTCGCCCAACCAACTGAGCCACCCAGGCGCCCAAGAGAATCATTTCTAATGAGCAACAAATAGGGTCAGGTGTAATGTGTCTGCTTATCCAAAAATTTTAGATTTGTTTTTCCTTTCAAAGAGATTTTATTCTGAATCTCAACGTGAGACTCCCTTGCCTTGATTTTTTGCTATACATCATCTGACTTAATGGTTCAGCTGACCAGACAGGCTTTTGGAGCTGGAACATAAAAGGTTTTTGTAAAAATACATCGAAAATCATCACTGACTAGGGCGCCTGGGTGGCTCGGATGGTTAAGCGTCTGCCTTCGGCTCAGGTCATGATCCCAGGATCCTGGGATTGAATCCCGCATCAGGCTCCCCGCTCCTTGGGAGCCTGCTTCTCCCTCTGCTTCTCTCTCTCTCTCTCTCTCTCTCTCTCCCCCCTCTGTCTCTCATGAATAAAAAAAAAAATCTTAAAATCATCACTGACTAGGGCAGTTTTTCCAAGTATCCAAAACCATCTCAGATGCTTATTCAAAATTCAAATCCCCAAAACCTAGAGCAGTTAAATGGGAGCTTCTAAGTCTATACCGTAGGAATCGGCATTTTGCCAAGTTGTCCAAGTGAACAGACCCACAATGAAATCGGAGAACCCCTAATCTAAGGAATCCCTTCCCCTTCAGGGTCTAGTGCAAAGATTCACCTTGGCTGTGGAGCAAATTAATCACACTCCCATCCAACTAACAAACGTAAAGGATAATTCAGTTCCAAGTGGGAAGAACTGCCATAAACTGTTTTAGGAGGCATTGGTAAAAAACAAAACAAAACCAAAAACAAAACAAAAAACCCAAAACCCAACTTTCTATAATAAATGTAATAATTATTTTTAATATCTTGATTCTAACAATCACAAGGGGAAGGCCCAGAAAGTCTACAAAAAATCTGTTGTCATAATTTCCTGATTAATGTTATACATAATGAATTATTTATTGAGCCCCTACTGTGGGCCAAATATGGTGTTTTGTGCTGCCAGGAATTATATAAAGCTATCCTATGATGAAAAGCATATGTTCACTCAGCTCTATTCTGGAAGAACTTAGCTGATCTAGTGATAGCTGGAAATGAACGTGCATGATATGTGAGAAGACAGTAATTTGATGTCTTAGGACGCAGACATAAGAGGCTTCTTGAAAATTTGCTAAATGAAAGTTAGGTCCAAAAGGTATAGGTGCAGACAGCAGGTACTTGGTTTATAGCCAAACCACTGGAAAAGAAATGAGCAGAGAATTTATTTGGGGGCACGCAGACTCTTTATGGCCAGTCTTGACTACTTTACCAACAACTTCCTGTACAATCATACTCCAGGTGAATTGAGACTAGATGCAATCATATCGGGAGTTCCACTTCATTCTAGAATCCATATAAGATGTCCCTAATAGGGGATCAGCTCCTCATGGTTTGCCTAAGACTTTCTCTGATTTAGCATCCAAAGTCCTATGTTTCAAAAACCCACTTAGTGTCAGACAAACTGGGTAGACTGGACACCCTGGTCCTCAGCATAGGCAGCGGAGGTCCTTGGTACATTTTCACTCAGTGAACGATGAAAGTCCATTACCATCTTGAATTTCTCAGCTCATTTTCCTTACTGGTGAGCCGATCTTAGTGGGCCACCTAAAGTTCTTTCCTTCAGTAATCTCTATCTTTTAGCTCTGTCAATGCACGCTCCCAGGAGCATCCCAAGCAATGACTCAGACTGAGGATAAGTCTGAGGATAATCCCAGGGAACCAATGGAGAGTCTCTTCCAAGACTACTTTCAAGACTACTGAGCAACCATGGTTTCGGTTTGCTTTGGTTTGGTAAACTGTCCTGGTCTTATAATCATCCTGTTCTTCCCAAAGTTCTATATCCTCTCTAAATAACGAGTCTAGTTCTCTTAAACCTAGCTTCATATCATTCAGTATTAAATTCCATTCTGATCCTTGTTAATGAACCCAATCATAGTTTTTAAAATATTACACATCCCTGCCATCCCATCCTCACCCTTTAAAGACTTACGACTTTGTCATTTCATGGTCTTCTTTCAACTAGACTTAAATAGAACTGCTATTAAATTACTATCTCAAAGAGAAAGTGTAAAGGGTAGGGTCTGAATTAAATTTGGTTCCAGTGAAATTTGCCTATTACGTACATGAACTTAGGAAAGTTTTTCTCCTTAGGCCTCAAAATTTGCTCGTCAATAAAAACAGAAAATCACGGCTACTTAAGAGGATTGTTTTTTTGGAGGAATTTGGATTATGGATGTGAAGCACATAGAAGCCGATCACGGGACACCCAGCAGGCATCCATAGCATACACTAACTCCTACAATCAGGCTGCAGCATTTTAGACATCAAAGACGATGTCTAAAGCAGAAAGGCACAAACTGCCCTCCGGAGGAGGTTAGTCTTGCCGCCTCTACCTGAAGAAAGCGATGCTTCTTCTATCTGGAAACAGTGGGGAGTATCATCTCGCCCCCTGGCCGTCTGTGCGTTCAGGTGGCGCTGGCTTTCAGGTTTGCTCCCTTGGGACCTCTTGTGTCACGTCTCTCATTCTGGAAAGGGGAAGGTGTAGAAGAAAAAGGGAAGTCACTGAAATGCAAATCCTGCTACCAGATATCCTATTCTGTCCCGACTGCCGGTCCTGCTTGGGTGGGCTGCAAAGTCGTTTCACATGGCTTTCAGGCGCCACCCCCAGGTGTTTGTTAGCGCGGAGACGGGGGAGGAGGGTGAGCTCACCGTAGAAACTGAAAGGCAGATGGTGAGGGGTGGGGGGTGGCCATGCGCGTCAGCGCTATGGCTAAAGGACAGACAGAACAGGAGCCTGCGGGTGTGCACGCGGGGTGAGGGGCGAGAGGCGGGCGGAAGGCTGAAGGAGGAGTCGGGGAGAACTCTGCGGGGATGCACAGCATTTCTTCGCACTCTGGAAAAGGCTCCCCGATTTGTCAGGGTCGCGCCCGGGGCCCGCGAGCTCGGCAGGGACCTGCTGTGATTAGCGCCCTCCCCGAGCCCATCTCAGTAGCTAAACTCCGCACCTCCGCGAGGGCTCTAAGCGGCCGCACCTGCTACACGTAAAACGCCAGCCCCCTCCGGCCGCGTCACCCCCGCACTCCGCCTTGTCTGAAACCCGGAAGCGCGCTCTCTTCTTGCCGACGGCCGTGGGCGGCGCATGCTCCGTGCGAGGGGGCGGGGCACGGCCCCCGCCGGAAGCACTCTCTCCCAGGCGGCGTTTCCTTCCCGTGTGAGGCTGGCTGAGGGCTCCTGCTGCCTCAGTGTCCGCCCCGGGGTGAGTAGCGGGGTTCTCCCGGGCCTCGTGGGACGAGCGCGGGATCCCTCTGAGCTCCCTTGGGGACCGGCTGGGATCTGGGAGGCCGCGCGAGGAAGGTCACCGCGCCTTCCTCCCACGCCCCTCTTCCGTGCAGCCCCCCGGCTTTCCGCAGCCCTGGGTATCCGGCGGATTAACCTCCAAGGGCGTCCCGGGCCTGCCTTGGCTTCCGGCCCGGCCTAGGCCCTTGGGTCTCCGTTAGCGCTGCCCCCCTCCGCCATTTATGCGACTTGCGAGGGACTCTCGCTAGACAGCCGGGTCGCCGCGGGGGCCTGGGGACGTCCCGGGCGACCTCAACACCGGGGGTCCTAGGCGGAGGCGGCCGGATGGACCCGGCTGTGACTGTCGCACGGGCACTGCCACTACCTAGTGCAAAGGCGGAGGGGGTTCTTCAGGCCCGGGCACGCCCTCGCAGAGGATGGTGCTGTTAATAATAACCTGTCCTTTATGGGAAGGTTGGCAGTCATTGTCACAGGCTGTGTTCCTAGGGCCTTGTTGCCCTCGAGACTGGGACTTGGGGGTTGAGAAAAACTTTTCTACAACCCTGCAGTGAATTAGAACAGAAACACCATACTCTCGGTCCCTAACCTGTCAGTAGATTGCTCACTGACGAGGTGGTACGATTTCTAAAGTTTTCTATCCTGAAACGGAGAACTCTTTAAATGAAACTGTCTGGTGTCGTGTTTGCCTAACAGATAACTATGCATTGCAGGGTTTTGCCATATTTCTTAGTTGTACATAATAGCGTCTGTACGTTTGTACATACTTGCGTATTTTGTTGATTTTTTAATTTTTATTTATACAAGATTGAAATACATTCCGTACTGCTGTGTGCACACGCAGCTTTTGTTGTGTATTCTGCTGCATTGCCACTGTAACGGCCTTATATTGCAGGTGGGTCCGTGTCATATGAACGATAGATGAGTGGACAATAAAGTGTATACGGTTACAACCTACAAGTAGGAGTTTCGGTTTCATTTCAGGATTTTAAAATCATTGTGAAAGATGCACTACTGGTTTAAACATGGCCGTAGGTCTAGAGTACTCTACTGCAGGTACTAATTTAAATATAGGAAAATGTATAGTTAACAGGTTTTATGTCTTGAAATTTTTTATAGGATTAAAAATTGTCATTGTCTCGGCGACTGGGATGTACTGAAACTTGCCCTAGTTGTTCATGCAGTTCCGTGAACATCCAGTAGGTGGCGGTTCTATCGCTGCTAACTCAAGCTTTTAAATAAATGGAAATGTTTTATTGGAATAGCACTAGGTTTCACAGATTAAGCTAATAAAACCTTGATTTTTGCCTATTGGTTTATTTACATCAATGAATAATATCCCTGCGTCATGATATCACATCTTCCAGCTGAATTTTCAAATTTACTCTGTTAGAATGAAGGCTTACTTCTAAGTGGAGTATTGTTAACTCATCTTTAGGAATCCATGCTGATGGATGAAAGCACACTTGAATTTGTTGCATGAGGAGAGAGTTTAATTAGGTGGCTTTTCCTCCCTAGCTCCATTTATAGAGATATAATTAATAACTGGACTGTATTCCTTGAGGACAGTAATTGTATCTTGACCGTTATCGAATGCCCAGTATATAGTAGGCATTATAAATACATGTTCAATAGGTGCTTTATGGTGTGAATTAAATCACTTAATGTCCCTAGGTCAAAGGTTCTTCATCTGAAATGAAGGCTTTCAATTATTTTGTTGTTAAGTTAAATAACGTACTATTGTGAAGTAAATGGCCCCTCTTAATGGAGAAACGTGGAACCCTTGACTTTTTTTGGGAAACCGTTCAAAGTCTGGCAGCAGTTTTGTTGGAATGATTGAGTGGGAAGTGTTTCTGCTATAGATACATATAGATTCAGATAATTACTGAATAACGTCTCTTGTATGTGACAGATGAAGAAGGTAAAGTTGGTTTTTGAAGTTTGGGTAGAAATTGACTAATCCTAGATGAAGGGAGAGAAATGACCTGTCCCAGGGTACCAAATATGGTGGAGGGAAAATACACATGGCATTTTCAGATACCAGTGACTCCAGCTATTGAAAGTTCTTACTGAGAAAATGCTTAAACGTTACTCTTAAGGTTAGGTTAGGATGGTCTTGAACACTTGGAAATCCTGTAAGTAAAAGGAAAGCTTTGAAGTCTTTTTATCAGGGAGAAGTATATACTCTTGAATGGAAGGGGGGAGGTATCTAAGAGGAATTTAAAAATCGTTGGAGCTATTCCAGAGGGAGGGAAGTGAAGAAGATCTTTAACTGAGTAGTAGTAGTGACAAGGGAAACTAATTTTAGTGGAGGACCATAGATACGAATCTATGCAGTTCCTAATTTTTACCGGTTGCTGAGCCATCTGTGCAAATTCTGATTTACTCCTGTTCACATGAGTGCAGAATATATTCTCTCTCTTTTTCACATAGCATAGCACTCAGCATAGTCCTATGCCATGAGAGGAAGATGGCATTACTAGAATCTAAGATCCTGTCTTCCAAAATGTGACAGTCCCATCGTCCCTAACAACCGTATTGTTCTGGGTAGTTACTGCCTTATTGACAGGGGTGTGCATGCCTTCTGCAAGCCTGTATGTGACTGAGCTGGCTGCCCAGAGATGTGGGTAAAAGTGGGCACGCTGCCTCCTTTCCTCTCCGTCTTAGGCGACTACTGTGTTGTGGTTCAAAAAGGTTTGAAGATTCTAGTGCTTCATATTTAGCTGGGTGGTTGGAAACAGGATGGCTCAAAATATTTAATGTCACTTATTAATAGAGAAAATGGCATGTTTAAATTTAAACAGGCCTTGAAAACCTGAAAAGTAAGCCTAAAGAAAAAGCGAATCTGTTCAGTTTCAGTTTCACTCAAAAATTGCCTGTTGTACATTGTACTTAGAAGAAATTCTTACCATCACATTAGTAAATTATTTCATTGTCGGGCTGCCTTTCTTCAGTTGGATTGGTGTTTTGGTCATTCTATCTCTAGATTTTCTGAAATAGTTATTTAAAAGCTGTTTAAAAAGAGTAAATACCATAAGATGTTGACTGTATTATTGCAGAATTATTGTCTGCTTAAATTATATGAGCTTTAAGGAAAATTCATTTAAAAAGTTTAATAAACCTCCCAGTTTTTAGTATGTTCATTTTTCCTTAAAATAAGACACTTTAAGGCAGGTAATGTTGAATTTGACTAGAAGTTAGGTTTCTTGCTAAGTTTAAGCTACTTATCAGTCTCCCAATTGTAATGAATCTAGTTATTACTTAGTGACATTTCTGTTTGTCTTTTAAGGTTAATCAAGATGGTACATGCTGAAGCTTTTTCTCGTCCCTTGAGTCGGAATGAAGTTGTTGGTTTAATTTTCCGTTTGACGATATTTGGTGCAGTAACATACTTTACAATCAAATGGATGGTAGATGCAATTGATCCAACCAGAAAGCAAAAAGTAGAAGCTCAGAAACAGGTATGACTGAAATGTTTGAGGATCATTTTTTCTTGTAGCTAGCTAGTATTTTTCCATTAAACTAAGGATATAGTAGAATTATAAATTAATTAGAAGTTCTCTAAGACCCATGTGAAAATGTGTTTGAATGTCCTATTTAATTTCATTATTCCTAAAAAAGTATTTGTTTTTCAAATCTTTTCTAACTGTATAACTTATCAGGATAAAAGGGGTGAAAAATAAAGATATTCCAGTATTTTGTTGTGAACGTCTTCATTAGAATATTTTTGTCAGCTAATGAATGAAGGAATCTAGGTAAAAGATTTCAACAGACTAAACAAAAACAACTTGAGTAATGGTATGCATTTTGCTTTGTAGACATTTGAAATATGGGTAATACTGATCAGCTGTCAGTCTTAGACTTGGAAACTCACTAGTTTCCAATTAAGAAATTGCTAAATATTATTTTTTAATATAAGTAGTAGGTTTATTTATTTATTTATTTTTAGTAACTTCCTCTTGTGGTCATTTTCTTACGAGGATGATATATCTGTTTTAGTTTCTACTCTTGCTCAAAAAAGTAAAAGCCTTACAGGAGCCTTTCCAGTTTTTCTTGCTGTTTGAGGGCAAGATGTTTATATTCATTGATTTTTAGATTCCTTCTGGGTGTTGTGACTGTGATGCATTTAGTAAACATTTACTGAGCTCCTAGCAAATTCTTGGTGCCAAGGATAAAAGATAAATAAATCTTGTTCTTTCAAAATGCTATATGCTAGTGTGGCAGACCAGGGTGTAAATAAGTGAGTGCTTTACGGTACTATGCATAGCTCTTAAATCAGTGAAAATCACCATTTTGTGACTACTGCTTACTATTTGTATCCGAAAAGCAATTTGAACAGTTGTGAGTTTGTTCCCTGAATTTGATTATCCAATAGTTGACTCAGGGTCTAGATTTTATCATAATATCACTCAGTTTATAACTCTCTAAGAAGTCTGACCAGTGCAGTGTGTGTGTGTGTGTGTGTGTGTGTGTGTGTGTGTGTGTGTGTTAAGTATATCCATGTGTCAGCTGAAGTGCAGCTTTTCCTGCCACCTACACAATGCAAGTCAGTTTGAGTCTGAGGCCAAAGTATTGGTAAGTCATACCATTTTCAAAAGTTTTAAGGGGCGCCTGGGTGCCTCAGTTGTTAAACGTCTGCCTTCGGCTCAGGTCATGATCCCGGGGTCCTGGGATCGAGCCCTACATCAGGCTCCCTGCTCCGTGGTTCGGCTCAGGTCATGATCCCAGGGTCCTGGGATCGAGCCCCACATCAGGGTCCCTGCTCCGCGGGAAGCCTGCTTCTCCCTCTCCCACTCCCCCTGCTTGTATTCCTTCTCTCGCTGTGTCTCTCTCTGTCAAATAAATAAAATCTTAAAAAAAAAAAAAAGTTTTAAAAGCAGAGATGTAACTATTAAAACAGAATTTTGTTGTTTATTTCCGTGGCTTCTGAGAGCTGGAACACCCGTATGGAAGACGTAGAAAGCCAAACACAGGTATTAAATAATACATGAATGGATTGTTACCTTTAAGCCTTTATTGAGAATGTGTGCATAGTATTGTAAATATCATTTACACGATGTATTAGACTCTACCTCTGTCCTCATAGTGCCCGTGGTAGGGTAAAAAGACTTGTCCATGATAATATAAATGATAATAGTAGCATATTCTAATTGCCTAATGAGTAGACAAAAACTATGGCATTTAGAGAAAGGAGCAGTCACTAATGATTGAGGTAGTTGAGGATGGCTTCATGAAAGAGTTTGGCCACTAGAATAGGCAAGGACAATTTGAAGTAGAAAGATCATGAACAGAATCTTGACGATTGTAGGAACAGCAAAACTGTTGCAGGAATAGTAAATAGACTAGTCAGATTGGAGTAGAGGGTTTATGCAACTAACTAGTAGAACTTGGAGGGAGAGGTAAGGGATTAAAGTGTAAAGTCGGAGAAAAGACTTTTCCTTACTCCATTCTTTTTGAACAGAGGCTGATAAAAAAAAAAAAAAAAAACAGCATTGTAGAAGTCATCATCAGCCACGAAGGAGGCATGCTGTTTGCTTGGTCAGCGCTGTAGCTTCTCCGATAGCCTTCCTCTTCTCCTTCCTTACCTCCCTGGCCAGCTACAGAAATACCCTGTTGGCCAGCTGAAGTCTTCTGTGTAGGCAGTGATGAACTACTGAACTGTCAAACTGCCTATTAAAGATTTTTGAGTATGTGGGTGATGTGCAAAGGAATGTTTGAGGGATAATTAACTTCACAGTAGTATATAGCAGGAACTGGGGTTAGGGAGACTAGAAGCAAGATCTGTTGCATAGACTTAACCAGACTGCAGTAGGCCTGGCAAAGACCTAGAATAAGGGGGTGACAAAAGGAATGGAATGGGTGAAATGGACTAATAAGAATGAATGCTGGAAGGACTTTGTGATGATATGGGAAAAGAAAAAGGACATCTTACAAATGAATCCAAGATTTGTTTGAAGTCCTCAAAGACTCATAGTATCTTTCATCAAGGTTTAGAAACTGATAGATGGGCAAGTTTATGGGAAGATGATATTTGATTTGGGCATATTGAGTTTGTGTTGGTAGTAGGCATCCAGAGGAATATGTTCATCCAGCAGTTAATGGTAGGTCTAAATCTCAGAGAAAAGGTCAGTCCTTAGAGGTTCCTCATCAGACGCTCAGAAGTAGTTGGGCTTATTAGAGAAGTGAGTCTCAACTGGGATGCCACAGGCCCCGGGGTTATTCTTGTGTAAATATGTATCATTTGTAGGGTTTTCCCCACCTTTCTCCTACCACCATTAGGATTTATACATTCAAATATCTGTTGAGAGCTTTTCTTGTAATTGTGAATATGATAAATGCTGATGACTGTATTGGGAGTGATGAGATCTCTAAAGGAGGTGCTATCAAACACCATAAATAGTTGGCTGAAGAATAAGCCTTCATTTGGGGAATGGGAAGGGGAAGTGAAGCCAGTGGAGAATGAACAGGTTGGTTAGGGTAACTAGATACCCGGACTGACCTTCCTGCTAAAAGCAACTAAATGATCTAGATAAAATATTTTTTTTAATCTTCTTAAAGGTATTCATGAGCTAGCAAGAAAGTAAGAAATTCAGATAAAAAACTGGAGGCAAAGACTGAAAAAGATAACATGAGCTTGATGGCCAGCTTTCATATTGGGGGGAATTTGCTGAACCTGCTGAATTTGAACTTCTGTTTTTATGGCCCAGAGGAGCTCAGGACACAAAGCACAGGACCTTCCAAGGTAGGATGTCTCATAGACACTATTCCCATTAATCTTTGACTCCAAAAGAGTATACCCTCTTTGGTAATTACCTAAAGATAAAGATGTAAGAATGGTTTAAAAAGAGAAATTTAAGCCATATAGTAGTTGAAGTGACACATATAAACTATAGACACAGGTTGAAAATTAAAAGATGGAAAATGCCTCTACCATAAAGAGAAAGCTGGTTGAACACAAACTTTAAGGCAAAAATACTATTAGAGAAAATAAGGTTTCATTACAGAGTGATTAAAGATTCAATTCACCAAGAAATATAATATTTCTTTATTTGTGTACATCTATTAATATAGCTTCAAAATACATAAAGCAAAAAATTGATAAAACTATAGGGAGAAATAACATATCCATCATCATGGTGGGAGGTTTTTAACATTGCTTTCAGTAAGTGGTAGATGAAATATTAAAAAAACATTTTTTTTATTCCAGTATAGTTAACATACAGTGTTATATTAGCTTCAGGTGTAAAATACAGTGATACAACAATTCTATACATTACTCAGTGCTCATCATGATAAGTGTACTCTTAATCCCATTCCCGTTTCACCCATTTCACCCCACACCCACCCACCTCCACTCTGGTATCCATCTGTTTTTTTCTCTGTAGTTAAGTCTCTGTTTGGATTGGATTATTTTGGGGGGGGGCGTTGTGTTGAGTTGTATAATTTCTTTATATAATTTGGATACTGATCTTTTATTGGATATGTCATTTGCAAATATCTTCTCTTATTCAGTAGATTGTCTTTTAGTTTTGTTGATTGCTTCCTTTTTTTTTTTTTTGCTGTGCAGAAGCTTATTATTCTGATGTAGTCAGATGAAACTTTTTTTTAATGGGTAAAGATATCGCAGATTTACGAAAGTAACAGCATTATCTAGTGGCCACATATAGTATATTGTGCTTCAAAAAATGCACAGTACGTATTTAAAAAGCACCTGTGTAAGATTTGTGAAATTTAACTAAATGCTAAGTTGTAAAGCAGATGTCAAGTTTCATAGCACTGGTAGCATGTTTGTTACATTCCCTGGCTCCAGTGCAGAACAGGAAAATCATTAAATATCCAATAAGTTTGGAAAGTAAGAAACATCTTTAAAGAACTGCTAGTAAAAGAAAACATAGTAGAAATTAGAAAATATTTATGATGAGGGCGCCTGGGTGGCTCAGTTGGTTAAGCGTCTGCCTTCGGCTCAGGTCACGATCTCAGGGTCCTGGGATCGAGTCCTGCACTGGGCTCCCTGCTCAGCAGGGAGCCTGCTTCTCCCTCTGCCTCTCTCTCTCTCTCTCTCTGTCTCTCATGAATAAAAAAAAATAAAAAAATAAAAAAAATAAAAATAAAGAGCATGAAAGAAAGGTACAGTATTAACAAGAATGTGAATTTGCTGTTCCTCTTGGCTCTGTATTCATCTTCATTTGTCTAGAGCCCACCTGGGGCTCCCTGCTCAATGGTTCTGCTTCTCCCTCTCCATCTGCCCCTCCCCCTGCTCATGTGCACGCAGACGCGTGTGTTCTCTCTCTCTGTCAAGTAAAAACTTAAAAAAAAAGAAAATATGATTGAATTAAACTTAATGTATTAATGTTTAGAGAGAAATTTATAGTCTTAAGTGTTTGTTAGAAAAGAAGATAATTAATAAAGTAAAAAATCAAACTGAAGCTCAAGAAAAGATTTTTAACATAAACCCATGGATAATGAAAGAAGGGAAATAATAGGAAGACCAATTAATAGGAAATAGAATATACAACAGAGAGTGAATAAAAATACAGAAAATGAAAAGACAGTAAAGAAAATCAGTGAAACCAAAAAGTTGGTTATTTGAACATACAAAAATATTTGACAGTTTTGTAAAACCAAGAAAAAAATGAAGCCACCAATAAATATTACTGGGAATGATAGAGGAGACGTAATGACGATGCTGCAGACATTAAAAATAAGGAAAATTAATAACTGCCAATAAATTTAAAAACCTTAGATGATACAGATAGACTCTTAGAAAAATATAAATTGCCATAACTGACTTAAGAATTGGACATGAATAGTTAGTTCCATACCTATGAAATAAGTTAATATTGGACATATATTTTGGTAAAGAATACTCCAGGCCCATAGAATTTTACTGGCAAATTCTAGCAACATATAAGGAACAAATTAATAGTAACAATTTTATACAAATTCTAGAAGAGGGAACCTTTTTATGAGGGTAGCATAATAATAATCCTAAAACTTGTAATGGGCTATAATTTATCTCAATTAAATGAATAGAAAACTCTTAAAATACTAGCAAGTTGAATTCAGTGTATAAAAAAAGATAACATTATGACCAGTTGGATTTATTCCAAGAGTTTAAGGCTGGCTTCAATTGAGGAAAAAATGTATTTATAATGTTCTATAATAACAGATTAAATGATAAAACTATGATTATCTCAACAAATGCAGAAAAAGCCTTTGTTAAATATTTATTCTTTTTAGAAACGCTTAGTGACGTAGGAATAGAAGATAGCGTGATAAAATGAATTTACTATAGGAAACATACTTCATGGTAAAAAATTGAAAGCATTTCCTTTATGATTAGGAGCAAGTCAAGGAAGCCTGTCGTCATCACTTCTGTTCAACATTTTACTGTTAATGATGCATAAATCAAGAAAGAAGAGATAGAAGGATTGGAAAGAAATTAAACAGTCATTATACATACAATATGGTAATCTACATAGACAGCAAACAAAGTCTGTAGCTAATCTCTCAGGGTTAATAAGGGTTTAAGGGCTGCCGGATATAAAATCAGTGTACAAAAATCAGCTATTTCTGTGTACCCATCACACTTTGAAAATGCGACTTTAAAAAGATACTATTTACAGTAGTATCAAAAATATACAGTAACTGACAAACACAAGTTGTACAACACATTTTTAATGAAAACTGTAACACTACTGAAAACTGCTTAAATTCCATGCCAATAAAAAATACTGACAGGCTTTTTTGTTGTATTTTTCTCCTAAAATTTTTATGGAAGAATAAAAGTTTATATGTAGGCAAGACACTTGAAAAACAAGGCATGTATTGGGGGAGGGAGTATTTGCCTTAATATATATCAAAACTTATAAAGCCATAGTTACTAAAACAGTATGCTATTGGCACAGGGATGGATTGGCAAATTTAGCAGGATAGACTCCAGAAACAGACCTAGGCATACTTTGGAAACTTGATGTATGACAGAATTGGCTCTTATTTGTAGATTATTGGAGAAAGGATGGACTTTTCAATACATGATATTTGGACAATTGGTTCTGTAGGAGAGGGAATAAATTTTGATCTTTACTTTTGATCTTTACCATTTACAATAATACCTTCTGTGGATTAACAACTTGAATTTATTCATATAACAAATAATTTGAGAACGTGTTCTGTGGCTCTTTTTACCTCATCTATGTATTTTAAAGATACCTTTTTTTAATCTACCCAATTATTAATAAAAGCACCAAAAAAAAAAAGGCCAGAAGAAAAAGGAAAAAACCAGGATAATGTAAGGTATTTGTACTACTTTTCCCACCTGAACATACCTGAAGTATACAAAACACTGCAGACTAGTAGTTGTTCATTGTGGTAGTAAATTTCAACTGGAAGGCCTACATTCTGAAATAAGAATTGGGAAAATTGGTGGGTGTTGAATATAACTTTTAAAAGCCCCTCCTCACGTTTCTCTCCCACTATCTGGAAAATCATTTGTGTCAAGTCGTCAAAACCAAAGGAAGAGAAGGTTGCAAAAGAGAATTATTTGTAAATATGTTATAAAAATGATCCAGGAGAAAAGGAGGACATAAAGAATTTAATCAAAGAAAGCGATCTGTAAATTTAGTGAAATCAGCATTTCCGTTCACTGGGGACAGCAAGTATAATTTGAAGTAAAAGAAGGGGGTTATTCCAGAGTTTGCTGGGGAAAGGTAAAGAAGAAAAGGGAAGAGACTAGTGGAAAAGGAGGAGGTAGAGAGGTGTTGCCAAAGATGATGGAGGTAGGTCCCAGAGGGGTTAAGATCAGTAGTTAAGAACATTTTAAGATTAAGTTAATTTACTCTCAGTGAAGTGGGGAGATGTTATAACTAAATGGGAATGAGAATGGAGGTTTAGGACCTGCTGAGGTAAGTATGTGATCAGGATTTAATGAGCCAAATCATTGTGGATTATGAACATTAGAGCATAGTTGAGGGAAGCATGACTTTATTGGGAATTCAGTATTTTGTTTTTATTAACTTCTCCAAGTATTTCTCAGCATCTTGGTAGCAGATAAACAATGGTGGTGCGGAGGTGGTGAGGATAAGACTGACGGGTACAAGTCTAAGGGGTTCTAAGGTTCAACAGAAGACATTGTTAAAATGATGAGCTGTGGTCCAGGCCATTTAGGAAGTCAAATATTGCCAAGTGGGGGATAATTAAGTGGGAGTGCAGAAGGGAATTAAAAGAATTGAGAGTATACACTGAGGGTAAAAACCACATGTGAATATGGGTCAGGAGGAAGCTATGACTTCTATGGTCACAAAGGCAGAGCGCTGAATATAGAAGCTGAGACAAAGTTTTGAGGCTACTGATAATCAGTGGGCCTCATGTGAATTTAAAGGCAGTGTAGCTGTCAGATGAAAGAAAGGTAATCGATGATGTTGGTGCATTCAAATTAGGAACAGTAACCTAGAAGTAGTCATAATGTTTGAATTAGAATATTTGTAAATAATTTCTAGCCTGAAGCCAGGAAAACTTCCCAGCTTGGTGAAATGTGGGAGATGGTGTCTGCAGGGTGTTAAACAGGGACAGGGATTTTCTGGGCATCCGCTGCTGCTTGGATCCTATTTAGATGTAGTACAAGAGTTCTTATACGTATGTCTTCTGAAAGGGTGGTTAATTGGGATGTAGAGAAATGGAATCTCTAGGTAAGCTCTCTCTGTTTAAGAGCTTCCAAGTACAGTATGAGTCACGTAATGCTTGACCTGTTCTGAGCATTTATAAATACAGTATTTGGGTTAGCATATTAATTAGACTGTATAATATTTTTGAGATTGTAGTTTAATTGTCAAAGGCCACAAAAGATTCACTACTGAGAATTCTTCTACGTATGAAAGTCATATACTGTGACCTTAGTGAATGTCTTCTTATTTTTAGTCCTGTCATGATACCTTAGTCTTCAAAATTCAGTTATTTTGAGAGAAGTATTAGCCGAAATATTTTATGAAGAGATGATACACTGAAACCTTTCAAAAGAAAAAACCACGAACTGTCAGCTGCCAGGGATTTTTAAGAGCAGCCATCACAGAATGCCAATTACACTGGGACGAGCTAACGTTTGCCGACACCAGGAAGCCATTGTGACCTACATTATCGATCAAGTGGCTTTCGCAACTAAGGTTTACTGGCACTGAATCTTAGAGGACTGAAAACCTGAAGTAAATTGAGATAGGAAGTCAGTAGGGAATACACGGTAGCGTTGCCTGATTGGCCAAGGAATAGGTAGAAGTGATGGGGAGAGAAGAGCAGCCAGAGGGGGAAACTGGAGGAGAGAAAACTCTGTGCAGCACTGTGCTGTACGCCCAGGGGCAGTGGAAGAGCACGATAGTAGAAGGCCATCTGATCCTGTAACTTCCAGAATACATCCAGTAAAACCAGAAGAGATACATGTGCACTAACCCTAAAAGGGGAGATGACTTGTGTCCTCTAGAAAAGCGTGTTTCAAGAATTTTAATATAAGTTTATAAGAGATTATATCTAGGGCGCCTGGGTGGCTCAGTCGTTAAGCGTCTGCCTTCGGCTCAGGTCATGATCCTGGAGTCCCAGGATCGAGTCCCGTATTGGGCTCCCTGCTCAGCGGGAAGCCTGCTTCTCCCTCTCCCCACTCCCCCTGCTTGTGTTCCCTCTCTCACTGTGTCTCTGTCAAATAGATAAATAGAATCTTTAAAAAAAAAATAAAAACCAAATAAAAGTTGGTAACTAGAAAATGTAATTGTCACTGAGCTGTAAATGATAAAGCAATGCGTGAACATAAGCTGTTTTTAGAGTACAATCATAATTTTGTTTTTCTTGGTAAAACATTTTAGAAACGGGTTCAGTTAAAGGTGTCAAAGCTAAAAACAGTTGAATAACTTCTGGAACACAGTTTGGTGTTGGTATGATGTGTTTTGGGGTACTTTCTTGTTGTTTATTTGTTTATTAACCATGTTCTGCTCTCCCAAATGAGGAATATTAGTGTTTCAGCAAAACACGAGCTCTGGAATTAGATCAGGGTTTGAACTCTGGAAATGCCAATTCCTAGCTTGTAATCTTGGCAGTTCTTTTGATTTCTTTGATCCTTGGGTTCCTCATCTGAGAAATGAGCATAATAAAAGCTACTTCTCAGGATGATTTTAAGGGCTGATTGTAAAAAAAATGAAAATGAGTTTTGCCCAGTAAATACTAATTTCTTTTTTCTGTCAGTGTTGCTAATGCAACTTGAAGACATTGTTAAATGGGACTGCTTTCATGGGAAAAAGATTTTAGGTAGATTTTACCACCGCATTTTCTAGCTCTATACTTGTTATTTAGGAAATCCCAGACATAAAAGGTTGTTACTATTTAAAGCAAGAGGCAGTTGTGGCCTGGAGTAAAAATTTTTTTTTTTTTTTAAAGATTTTACTTATTTATTTGACAGAGACACAGCAAGAGAGGGAACACAAGCAGGGGGAGTGGGAGAGGGAGAAGCAGGCTTCCTGCTGAGCAGGGAGCCTGACATGGGGCTTGATCCCAGAGCCCTGGGATCATTACCTGAGCTGAAGGCAGATGCTTAACGACTGAGCCACCCAGGCGCCCCCTGGAGTAAAATTTTAAGAGCAGGTAGCTAATGGAAAAATCAGGGTTTCTCACTTGGCACTATTGACATTTGGGGCCAGATAATTGGGGAAGGGCAAGCTATGCTGTGCCTTTAAGAATATTCAGCAGCATCGCTGTCTCTTCGATTAGATAGCAGTAGCACCCCATCCCCCCAGGTTGTGACAGCCAAAACTATTCCCAGACCTTGCCAAATGTCCTCTGGGGGGCAAAAACCACCCCTGGTTGGAGACCAATGTTTCATCAAAAACTAATGATGTAATGTATGGTGATTAACATAACATAATAAAATAAAATTTAAAAAAAATTTAAGGACCTTAAGAAAAAAACAGTGTTTTACAGCATAACCTAAAAAGAACACATGTGGGATGGCTTCACATTTATAGAAGCATAATGAAAAAGAAGAGTAAATTGATGTTATTACAGATACTAAAATAGGATACCTTTAATAGCTGACACATAAAGATTTAAAGTCAACAAAAGAGAAGATATTTACAAGAAAGAGATTAAAGAACCTTGGAAAGGCTATTTTATCCATTGCTTCAGTAATTTTACAGGAGATAGCTAAGGGGGAAAACAGTGTGGTTCATAGCACTTTTTTAAAAATGCTACATTATAAGGATATGATTTATCCTAATTTATCCACATTTATCCTAATCCTCCAGCCAATCTCTAACTGTAATGCTGTGTGATATGGATTTCATTTAAAGCAGCAGTACCCCCTGACAAGAACAAGATCTTATAGAATCAAAGTATTTTAGGGGGTGCCTAGCTGGCTCAGTTGGTGGAGTATGCACCTCTTGATCTCAGGGTCGTGAGTTCAAGCCCCACGTTGGGCGTAGAGCCTACTTTATGTAAAATAAAGGATACAATATGATTTTTTTTTAAGTATTTTAAGAAAATGTAACAACAAAAATTTTGGTCTTTATTTCTAAAAATGCTCACTTAATTGAAATTTGAATGTGTTTTCTGTAGGTTTTTGAAGACTCCTTAGTGGTCACAAACTCCCTCTTATAATTGGGGACAGTAGAGTCATGTGGGTTCGTGGATGGGCTCTGGAGTTGGGTTGCCTGCATGTGTATGTTGTCTTTTCCATTTGCTAACTTTAACCTAAGGCAAATTATTTCATCTGAGCTAAACTTTTAATTTCCTTTTTTTCAGTGGGGAAAAATTGTACCTACCTCATAAGCTCCCTCAGGGGATTCAGTGAGTTAATCCATTTTCAGTATTTTACCATGATAGTTGGCACACTCAGCAAATGTTTATAACCATTTTTTAAAATTTTAATCAAAAGCTTTGTTGCTTTGGTAAAGCTCATAGGTTTAAAGCTAGTTTTGCCCAGGTCTAAAAGTATATGTAAGTATATTTCTAATTTAGAGTTATTTTTACTATCTCTGGTTGCCTAGTCCCAGGAATTGGCTTTTACTAAAAAGGACAACATCTCAGAACAATTTGAGATTTGATAGCTCTGGGCATCTGATGTCAATAACTGGGTAGTTTGAAGGAAGTAAGGCACCTGTTCTCAGAAACTTGTTTTAAGGGAAGAAACTCCATTTGTCCGTTTTTTGATAGGCTTAACTCCTCTGTCTTCCATTTTGAGGTTTCATCTCCACCTGTCATGATAATCCTACTAGGAAAGAGATCGAGTTGGACCCTGGAGTCTCAATGGAGCAATAGAAGGCCCTATATGTATCTCTTCAGTCATGTACCTTATATTTTCCATTTCCTAGGAGCTGGTTTAAATTGCTGTGATTTCTGTGGAGTTGGACACTCAGATCTACCCGAGGGCTTACACTGGGGAAAGATGAGATCAAGGGGCCTAGAATTTCCCTGGAAAATTCTTGTATGTCTATTCATCACTGTTTAGACTTCACAGATATCATCTCTTTTGGAGTGCCAGTACCTAAATATCAAATTAAAGGAAGTTGTTTGTTTTTTCGTTCTAGGCAGAAAAATTAATGAAACAGATTGGTGTGAAAAATGTGAAGCTTTCAGAATATGAAATGAGTATTGCTGCTCATCTAGTAGACCCTCTTAACATGCATGTACGTATCTTTAATCTAAGATTTTTTTGGTGTAGCACTTTGTGTCAGGGTTCCTGAAGACGACCAGGTTTGATGATTTTCTAAGAGGAATCACAGGAGTCCGCATAGCTTTGTGCTCACAGATACGATTTAGTACAGCAAAGGGATACAGGGCAAAATCAGCAAGAAAAGAGGGGCCTGGGATGAAGTCTGGAGGAAATCAGGCACAGGCTTCCGGAGTGTTCCCCAGTGAAGTCACACTCCTTCAGCCACAAGTTGTGAGAACACATGTAAAATGCTGTCCACCAGGGAGGCTCCTTAGCGCCCACGGTTTTAATTGGAGCTAGTCGCGTAGACCACTTCCTAACATCTCCCCAAATTCTAGACTTTCAGAGGGAAAACAGATGTCCCCACCATAAACCATTTTGTTTACACAAACAGTTGAGGCACAGTGAGGTGTTCTTACTGGGGAGTGGTGGGAATTCTCCTGAAATCTAAGCTCCCATACTCCAGCCAAGGGCCAGCCCCACAGGCAGGCCTTTCTGAGGACAATAGTCTGGAGCCTGCTGTATTAACGTTTCTTGGCATACACTTGTTTAGATAAACTTCTACTTTAATTCACCTTTATGGCATATAAAAAGTCCTGCTTTAAGTTATATGGATATTTGATTCAGAGTTTAAGTATAGATTTTCATAATAAGGTATGGTAGACAACACAAGCTTCTGAATTCCAGTTTTTCCATTCATGGCCTTGGCAGATTATTTCCTCTTTGACTGTCAGTTCCCTCCTGTATAATCCAGGGACCCTGTGATACCTACTCTACCTACTTCAAAAGGATTATTTGAACATCAGATTAGTGTGATTTATAAACTCTAAAGTCCCGTGTATTTTATAACAACAAGCGTAAATGAATTTTGTACAACAGATAACAAATAAATAGAATAAATATGATATTCCTATCTCTAAATTTGGAAAATAAAAGTCTATAATGTCTTTTAGTATCCATATGCGCAGAGATACATGTCCCCAGAAGTAATCCTCCATTTGAATTTGATTTATAAATTTAGAGTGAGACTTTCTTGACCTTACCAGCGTTCACTTTTGAGTAAGGCTGTATCAATAGACTCTGTTTTTTGTTACAGGTACAGTGGAAGTAGGTGGTGATTTTTTTCAGATTTGGCTATGGCTTTTCACCCTTTTTTTTTTTTTTAAGTTGTAGGGAAAGTAAATCACTTGTAAATAATTGCTTCTGACTCACCCCATCTCCAGCCCCTTTACTCTGTCAGGTTAGAGCTAGGTTGATGTTTTTTACTTAGGTCTTTTTCAGTTAGTTTATTCTCCCCTCCATCCCTCACCCCCCAGATTTTTTAAGTTGAGTCAGAAGGTTTTAAAATACACCAGCTGTGTTTATTTTGAAAGTACATATCTCCTATTTGCTACTTATAAAGATAAAAGTTTTGGCACACTTAAGATTAATAAAATTCAAAAGTCCAGTTTTGTGTGACTTTATTTCTAAAATCTATTTCTGTTATATTTGACAGTATCCTGTATGAATTAGGGGCATTCCTGGTATGAGTGCCTGGTATGAACTAGGGGCTCTCCCCATCAGCCAGTGCTGACTTAGCTGTTTGAACTGGTTCTCAATCTTCTTGGCAGAGTATCTCCTCATAAATGGAGTGAATTCAGTTTATTAGACCCCTGTGGAGTTCTGAGTGCTGGGCCTGGTGCTTTTTTTTTTTTTTTTTTAAATAGTAGATAGTTGACTATTAAGTTCCTTTTTGTAATTTCATAGTTTAGCAATTTCATTATTGCTATGAAAAGTCTTTGCTCACATTATATGTTAATCTTTTATTTACGGATAATTATCAGATTAAAGTGTGCCATTTGGGGGGGATTTTTTTTTACTTCATTGAGTATACATACATAAATTGTAAAATCCATGTCGACCTTACCTTTCACCAGGTTACTTGGAGTGATATTGCAGGTTTAGATGATGTCATTACGGATCTGAAAGACACGGTCATATTACCCATCAAAAAGAAGCATTTGTTTGAAAATTCCAGGCTTCTGCAGCCTCCAAAGGGTATGGTACAAGTTTCTATTCGCTAAACTATTAAAAACGTAGGAAACATTGAAACTTCCTGCCGTTATAGAACTGGTATTTTTGAGGGTGGATTTTTAAGAGAAAACTGAGATCGAGTGTGCTGTTTTATAAATAGTAGTTTTAAAATAATTGCTCATTCTTGGGCGCCTGGGTGGCTCAGTTGGTTAAGCAACTGCCTTCGGCTCAGGTCATGATCCTGGAGTCCCGGGATCAAGTCCCACATCGGGCTCCCTGCTCGGCAGGGAGTCTGCTTCTGCCTCTGACCCTCTTCCCTCTCGTGCTCTCTATCTCTCATTCTCTCTCTCAAATAAATAAAATCTTTAAAAAAAAAAATTGCTCATTCTTCAGCTTCCCAAATTTCAGTAAAAATTTTTCCCTATAATTACATGTCAAAACAATCCCTTTATTTCAGACACATTTTTACTACTTCCAAGTAAATAAAAATTGGGGAAATTGAGGTTAAAAAATCCAAAGTCATGATATGGGTTCTTTTGTTTTCAGAGTAAGACTTCTTTTTGTTGTTTCACAATTTAGTGATTTTTTTTCCTCTTAGTCATCTTAATTATTTTTGGATTGCAGTGGTGTTTTAGAGGAAATACTGAAGTACCGATGAACTAGAAATTAAATGCTATTTATTTTATTTTATTTCATTTAGAGAGAGAGAGAGGCAGAGGGAGAAGCAGGCTCCCACTGAGCAGGGAGCCCAGTGTGGGACTCGATCCCAGGACCCTGGGATCATGACCTGAGCCGAAGGCAGAAGCTTAACCATCTGAGCCACCCAGGCACCCCAAATGCTACTTATTTTTAAGGGAAACTTCTTTATTCCTATTTAGTAATCACTTTGAAAGCCCTGGAACTCAAGAATTAGAAATGCTTATTTAAAAAAAAGAAATGTTTATAACTCCATCCTTAAATGTAATACTTCTATTCTTGTCCATTCATATATTAATCATGTTTAAATATTAATCATGTTTAAGTTTTGCTCAGGGTGATTCAGATGGAGCCTAGAGGATAATTGGCAGTGAGATGAATAGAGGTGTGTTACCGCAGCTTTCAGATACACACGCTACAGCGGAGCTTGATTTACAGCTACACTTCTTTGTATGCCCAACACTAGACAGGTTTGCTTTTCTGTTGCTAGTCAAGGCTGAAATCAAATTATTAGACACATACATTTTTTTTAAAAATAGGATCTGTAGAAATACGAAAATAGCACTATGTATAAGTTATAGTTGCTTATAATCTTACTAATTTTTCAGTGTCTGTCAAAAAGTGCATTAAATTATGTTTCAGAAGTAATTGCAGCCAGTAACTGTACATTTTCATGAAATAGATGCTTTTTGCTTCTGGGAAATAGAGGATGATGACAGTTATCACCAAAAATGACATGTTCTTTTCATTAACTAAAATAACAAAACTGTTTATTAGGTATTTCTTTTTATTTTCTAAAACAACAAGCTGCCTTTTTCCCCCCCTAACAGAAAGCATTTAGTTTATTATGTTTTTTAAAAATTTTCCCCCCAAAGAAAATTCAAATGATTTATCTGAGCCCAGATTAGAAGAGTAAAGTAAAAGTTGGGTTATTCAGTTACGTTCTTTACTACCCTCTTCCAGGTCATTGGTAGTCTGAACAAGAAAAAACTTTTATAATTTTTCATGTCTCAGTTTCACAAAGTTAGTGAATTTAGAAAAGTGAGTTGTGTTTCACATGCTGTTAGAGAAAGCTCCTTTCCTTATCAGCGAGCTCTTAGGCCAGGTAATTGGGTGACTTCACCAGCTGGATTTGGCCCTAATTACTAATTAGCACAGTAGATACCAAATTATGATGGGATACTTCAAAGTTATGTGTAAATCTGCTGCTTATTTGAAAGCATTATCCAAAACTAGAGGTGGTTTCTATGAGTATTTCAAATTTTTGTAAGTTATACAAGTATCTCTTGATTATGTAATCTCAAGTTACACTGTTTGAGGCTTTTTGGCCCTGCATTTTTGGATAGTTTCTTATCAGGAACAAAAGTTTGAAAAACCATTGACTTACTTTTTGACCCTGAACATAAATTGGATATTAGTGTACAGAAGCAGAGCATAAAATCAGTTGCATACCGTAGCTTGTTCCATTTTTGAACTGGAAATAGGTTACCTAGGCTAGAGTCATTGCTTTATTGCCAATTTTATGCTATCCCTAGACAGTTCATTGCTATCTAAGCCAAAAGTCATCACTGCCTCAGAGACTACACAAGGATAATTTGAGAATGACTTATAATATACAAGCACATGAAATCATACAATTACATGAAGGTATAAAGTTGCAGCTCTCAGGCCAATAAGGGTTACAAGAACATGCCATAAAATATTAATGGTTGTATGAAAACAGTAACCCTTTGTTATTCCAAAATTTACAATTAAAATTCCATCTGAATGCTTTATAGTTCTTTTTATAAACTGTAACTTTTGTAATCATTATTTTGGCACAAAAGTTTTATGTTTGTGAATTTCACCATGTTCAATGCATCATGAAATTGTAAGTAACTTAGGAAAAATATATCTTGAAAAGTCATTTTTCTGGGGCTGCAAAAGCCTCCTTCCCTCCCCCCCCACCTCTTTGACTTTGTATTTAAATAGATTTAGTTTTTATAGATACTTATTTTTCCACCTTTTGGACAAATTTTTTATTAAAGCTTGAAAGTCAATAAACTAGCTCAAAAAAGAAAAAAGATGGTTACTAGTAAGGTATTTGTCACTCGGATTATTTCAGATTTGGATCTTTTGTCCCAGTTCTCCTTTTCTCCCTCATCCTAAATCTTTTATTTGTGTTTAGTATTTATGAAGTAAAGCCTTACAAAAACTGATGAAATACTGTATGGTGACATAACATAACATATAAATAAAGAAAAGTTCTCATTTAAAACATAAAAAAAGGGGGGTTTGAGTTTTTTATCCTCTACAAAGCACGAAGTAATAGGCACAGTTTTTTGTTTTGTTGAAATTTGTTGTAAAAGTATCAGACTGAGCTCAAAAAAACTATTTAAAAGGTTGCAAAGCTAATAATTGAAACCAAATGCCTCATATTCATTTGCAGGACCACTCATGTATCACTCTTCATAAACATGAACAAAGGATATAGAAGAGGTGCCACTTTTAAAAACCGCTAGACTCATTAATAACATGTCAGATGAAACAACATGAATCTTGGTGAAGCAACATACATACAGAAATGGGGATAAAGCGGTTGAATGGATAATTATAAAGCTAACACATAACTACCACCCAGGTCAGGAAGTGACCAGTGACTGCCCCCACCTGCTCCCTCATCTGTCACATCTCTGTCCTCCAGCAGATTATAGAATCCCAAAGCTTTACTTGCATGTTAAATCTTCAGACATTAGTTAGAAAAAAAAAACTGCTTAATTAATAACCCTAATTATAATCCTTGAAGAGCAGTAATAGGAAAAACTTAATCCTGCAGAAATGCCAAAACTGAACTATTAGGAATAAAATATTCCAACTGATAAATGGATACTATGAAACAAAGAGGACATTCTATAAATACTTGCCGAGGTTATAAAGTGACGGTGTAGCTGCAAAATCAACAAGATATGAGGACTTTTGCATCAATAGATTGTTCAAAAAACCCCCTAAGATTCAAGTAATATGTATATAAAAGTTTGCTCGTAGATCATTCCATATTAAATTATATGATCAAAATAACAAATGTAATAATAATTCCAAGCTTCTGCAGTCATCCCATGTTTGCAGTTTGATTTGAATTAAATGACATTAGATGACTACTCTGTAGTCACATGTTGCCATCCAAAAGAAAAGTGTCAGTAGAGAGTTCAAATTATAACTGACTTAACTAAATTTTTTACACGTAAATGAACTTAATTAAAACTTGCAAAGGGCTGCATGGAAATATTAACATGTTCTGGCAAAACTTACTGATTTAAATTTTAAAATAGCTTCAGAAAAGTTTAAGATGATTAAACTTGGCTTAGTTGAATCTTAAAGAATTATTAAGACTACCAGAAAAATCTACTGTGCCAGAAGAAAAGTTTGAACATTATTTTGAAGAGCTTGATGTGAAAAAATTTGTTAGTTTTATGGAATCAAGCTCAAGTTTCTCATTAAAAAAAAAAAAAAAAATTTGGGCAGGGTGGGATTTTAGTACAAAATATTTACTTTTCTTATATTTTGTATTTTAATTTTTATTATATAATATTTTGGAAATCTCCAAAGCCTTTTCATTTTACCCCAGCATGCCATCTGTAAAGACTTGTCTTTTTAAGTGCAATTACATGAGAAAAGTAGAGAAGCTCTGAATTAAGCAGATATTTAAGTCTGTAGATCACAATTTCTGTCAGACCTGTGTATGGTCAGGATTTTAGTATTATATTAACTTACGAAAGTGTTTCCTCATTTTAGTTGAAAAACAGTTGGTGATGATTCCCAAAATGCTTAGGACCTCGACCAGTTTGGGTGTCTCATATTAAAAGCATGACCTTAATTTGTATTAAGCAGTAAACTGCTGTCAGTGGAGACTTTAGGTTAATAATACAGTTTTATTCCTTGGAAATTAAAACAGGAGTGATTGGCTGCTTTTGCTCCTTTTAAGAGGAGATCCTTATCTGGGTGGGAAAAGGCTCATGCCCTGTTGGCCAAAACTTAAGTTTGCTGAGTAACAGTGAAATAGTGTTGGCCTCAATCAGTTCTGAAGAAGTTTTCAGTTTTCTCTGGGCTACTGGTGATGCGCTGTTGTGCTTTGTTAGCTCGTGAAGGTGGGTGGTGTTAGACCATTTTGTCAGCTCTTGGTCAAGGGGCGGGAGTGTGATTGTCTTCTTTCCATGAAGGGAGGAGACACAAGCGTGCTATGATTATAACCCCACATAGGTGTCATCACTGACACTGAACTTCGAGAAAGTGGCGTCTTCCTTTTCTACTATTCACAAAAAAAGATTATCAATAACAAGTGAATGTTGGGGAAAATTTTGGTGCAGGCAGCATTAATATTATGTTGCTTATCACATAAGCTAAAGCAAATACCCCGTTCTCTTAAAGGAAACGATAAAATAACATGTTTATTTCCAGGTGTGCTTCTCTATGGGCCTCCAGGCTGTGGTAAAACATTGATTGCCAAGGCTACCGCCAAAGAAGCAGGCTGTCGATTTATTAACCTTCAGCCTTCGACGCTGACCGATAAGTGGTATGGAGAATCTCAGAAACTGGCGGCTGCTGTCTTCTCCCTTGCCATAAAGCTACAGCCGTCCATCATTTTTATAGATGAAATAGGTATGCGATCTTTCTATGGAGCATTTTAAAGCGCCATTCTTAAGGGTGGTATTTAGATGACCGGATTTAGTTTTTAACATTTATTAGATCAAATTAAGAAAGCAAAATAGGTAACCAACATCCATATATGCTCTGTATAAATTTCCATATTAGAAAATGAACCATAATCTGTTCATGACCTTACTTGATAGTCATTTTCTGTCTTCTCCCTGTTAACAGGCAGCACGCAGTTACAACACATACCTGTTTCCTTACGCATGTCTTGTTTGTCCAGGGTAGATGCCTGGAAGTTGAGCCATGAGGTTGTGTGATGGGTCTGTCTTCAACCTCACTCATGCCTGTTTCCACTCTCACCATTATATAGTTTCCCTAAAATTTATTTTTTCAGACATTATCATTGATTTTTTTTGTCACTTTAAAGAAAATGAATTATCTCATCGTTGAGTTGTGTTTCCCTGCTTTGCTAGCAAATTTGGGCATCTTTGGACATGTTGACTAGTCATTTGGGTTTCCTTGCTTTTAAATTGCTAGTTTTTCTTTGGGGTTATTTGCATTTTCTAGGTAATTCTTTGTTGATGTTTATTATGATTGCAAATATTTTCTAGACTGACTTGTGTTTTCACTTTATGATAGTTTCTTTTACAGGGACTTAAATTCAGTTGTATTTATCTGTCTTTTTTCCTTATGATTTATGCTTTTTGTGTCTGGCTTACAAATCCCTTCACTATCACCATAAATAGTCCTCTTTTTAAAATAGATAGTGTGAAGTAGGAATCTAATTTCATTCTTTTCCATATGGACAGCCAACTTATAAAATAGATCATCTTTCCCTGTATGTCATGACTTTTATATTAGTGCACTTTTTCTGTATTTTATGGATCATCAGTACTTTTGTTCTGTTCCTGGTATGGTGAGTCGTAGTAAAGCTATGGCAATTAAAACCACAGCTTTGAATTCATTATACTATGACATGCAATATGTTAGGCTGTATAGAACTCCAGAGAGAAAAATAGGTACAGGTGTATAGTCTTTTGGTTACTTGTTTGCCTTGTGTGTCTCTCTCAAAAATTTATTACAACAGTTTTGGAGTTTGGGTGTGAATTTTGCGCAAAAGCGCAGATAGCTAGATTTTTAAAGATTTTAATCTAGGAGGTGTCAGATTGCCTTTATTTTGCTAGCTGATATATTTGGATATATTTCTCTTATATCACTATGTGCTTTTTTATTTACCAATCTAGTGGACTTTTTTTTACTTTATCTCCTTTTCCCTGCCAAAGTTTTTGAAGTTCCATGTTGTTTTTCTTTTAGTGAAACACTTAGCATACCTACTTGCCTTAAAAGTCTAGGCTAACCGTTTCTGTCGTCCTCCCAAATAATATAGGGACCTTACAGCTCTTAAACACTAATCATTCCACTCATCTCTTACATGTTAACTTTTTCTCTTATTTTGTATCCTCCGTACTGGTTGTTATTTCTCCACTGGTGGTACTTGTTTAGAGACCCACGTTTGCCAGTTTGTTTGCTCACTGTTGCTTCTTGAACATCTGCCTTTTCTGGATTTAATTTCCTTCTTAACCAAAATCTGTTGAAGTTCTTTCAGCAAAGATCGTGAATACAGTAAATTCTGTCTTTGGATGAGAATGTGTTAATTCTGCCTTCACTCTTAAATGATACAGAATTATTTTTCTTCAGTATTTTGAGGCTACAAGTCCATTGTCTTCCAGTCATTGTTGTTGCTTTTGAGAATTCTGCTTATAGTCAAGTATTTCTTTATAAGTAATTTGTCTTTTCTCTCTAGTGCTATTAGATTTTTATCTTGTTCTCCTATTTGATCATGGTTTTGCAAGACTTACATTTTGTAAAAAATACACATACATGAATGTGCATACACCCACTTTGCCTCTCTACTTAATTTTGAGTCATTTTCACAGTTTTATCATCGAGTTCTCTACCATATTTCATCAGTTCTAAAATATACCATTTTGTTATTTACATTTTAACCTTTCTGAAATTGGGATAGCATGTTATAATTTAATTGGCAGTTTTTTCTTCTTTTAGCATTATAACTGGCAACATTTAAAACTTTGTTGATGCATAAAATAATGGTACAACTAAAAATCAGTTAATCTTTAAGTAAGGTATAAAAAGCAATTCTTTTCTTGGCTGTGTTTATGTTACGACCATTGGGTGTGTATCCTTTTAATTATATTTGAACTTGAGAAGTTCTGTTTGATTCTTTTTCAGATTTATCTTTTTTCACCATAGTTTGCTCTTCTGTTTGCATTTCAATCCCTTTTATGTCTCAGTTTTAAACATACTATTTTTATATAGTTTTTTTTTGGATTGTTTTTTCTGTGCTCTGAAATTCTACTCCTTTGTATTGCTAACTCTTTTCATACAAATTTGTTTCCTTGGGTCATTTCTGACATTAGATAGCGTACAGCATGTTTTTATATTAGAATTCTGCCTTGCCTGAGAACAATCGAGTAGTTTTCATATCTTGCACAGAGAGCCTGTGGGGTCTAATCACTCACGACCAATTTTTATGATAATTTCTCAACTTGGATGTTTCTAGACTGAATGAATGACAGTCCAAATCCAGACTTCACGCCTGAGAGAGACCCCCCCCCCACTGTGGTCTTGGTTTTTTACTTTTCAGGGGAGACTTGTTTATTCCCAGAGCCCAGACCGAGACAGACAAACTTCTTTAACTCCCTGTAGTAGTAAGCAGAATTTTTTTCTGTGAGTGTGCGTCCTTTTGAGCGTCGTGGTTCCAGCGTGAATATTAACATTGACGCAGAACCTTCCAGTGTTATACACACATATCTGCTGTGTCCACAAACGCACACACACACCGGCATAGTCACCTCACATTCTCACCATTTGTTTCCTGCTTCCTCTTTTCCCGAGCTCTGTGAGTTTTTTTCCCCTTTTTTTCTTAGAATCTCAGGTACTCATTAAGCTTTTTTAAAAAATAACTGGACTTTGTTTTGTAGAACAGTTTTTCTTTTTTAGATTGATTGATTTGAGAGAGAGCACAGAGGGGGAGAGAGAATCTCAGGCCGACTCCCTACTGAACATGGAGCCCCACACGGAGCTCAGTCTCACCACCCTGAGATCACGACCTGAGCCGAAACCAAGAGTCAGTTGGTGGCTCAGCCAACTGAGCCATCCATCTGCCCCTAGAACAGTTTTAAGTTTATAGAAAAATCGAGCAGAAGAAAGTACAGAGAATTTCCATCTTCCCTCCCCCTGCACACACAGAGTTTCCCCTATTATCACTACTTTGCATTAGTTTAATAACTTAGTTAGAATTTATGAGCCAGTATTGATACATTGTTAGTAACTCAAGTCCATAGTTTATATTAAGGGTCATTCTTTGTGTTTACAGTTCTATAAGCTTTGACATGTGCATACTGTCCTCTGTCTACCACAGTATCAGGCACCCTGAAAATCCCCTGTACTCCACCTGCTCGTCCTAAACTCCCAAACTCCCAGCAGCCACTGATCTTTTCACTCTTTACCTTTTACAGAATATCATACTTGGAATCATACAATATGGAGCCTCTTCAGATAGCTACTTCCACTTAGCAATATGCTTTTAAGGTTTCTTCATGTCTTTTTGTAGCTTGGTGGCTCATTTCTTTTTATTGCTGAGTAATATGCTGTTGTATGGTTTTACCACTGTTTGTTTATCCATTCATCTATTGAAGGACATCTTGTTTGCTTCCAGTTTGGGGCAATGATGAATAATGCTGCTAACAGCAGTGATTTGCAAGGTTTTGTGTGGACATACATTTTCATCTCAATTGGGTAAATACCTAGATGTGCATTTGCTAGATTGTATGGTAAAACTGTGCTTAGCTTTGTAGGAAATTACCAAACTGCCTTCCAAAATGGCTATACAAGTTTGCAATTCCACTCGTTTATTTGAGAGGTCCTGTTGCTCACCATCCTCTCCCATCACTTGATATTACCAGTTTTTTTGATTTTAGCTATCCTATTAAGCATATCGTGGTATCTCATTATTATTTAAAGTTGCAATTTCCTAATGACATATGATGTTGAGCATCTTTTCATGTGCTTATTTGCCATCTGTGTTATCTTTTGTGAAGTGTGTGTTCCGATCTTTTGCCCATTCTTTAACTGGTTTGTTTTCTTATTGTTGAATTTTAAGTGTTCTTTGTATATTTTGGATACCAGTTTTTTTATCAGATAGGTATTTTGTAAATCTTTTTTTCCCATTTTGCGGCTTATTTCTTCTCTTAACAGTGTCTTCCACAGGGCAAAATTTGTAATTCTTTTTCTTTTTCTTTTTTGGGGGGTTCTTTATTCAGAATTTTAATAAAAGTCCAACTTAACCATTTTTTTCTTTGATCAATTATGCTTTTGGTGTTGTATGTAAAAACTCCACCAAACCCAAGGTCACCTAGATTTTCTCCTGTATTATCTTCTAGAAGTTTCATAGTTTTGTGTTTTACATTTAGATCTATAATCCATTTTGAGTTAATTTTTGTGAAAAAGTATAAGGTCTATGTCTAGATATATTTTTTTGCACATGTCTTTCTAGTTGTTCTAGCACCATTTGTCGGGAATGCATTAAGTTTAAAATAATACGTTTTTCCACGTTGTCAGTATTTACATACATGTCTTTTTCCATTCTTTTCAGCATCTGAGCTCTTAGGTTCAAAGTGTATCTCGTAAGCAGCAGACAGTTGGGTTGTTGTTTTTTGTTTGTTTGTTTTTTAATGCAGTCTAATTTCTTAACCATGTACATGGGTATTCTAAGACCGTCTCCATTTAATGTAATTACTGATATAGTTAGGTTATTTATACTTATCCAGCACTTTTAAGTTTTTCATATTATTTTAAGCAGCTGTCTTGCCAGAACCAGCTTCTTAGTAATGAAGATAATTTAGGACTAATTAATAGCAGAGTTGTGGTGGTTAGGTAGGTGGCTGTACCTTACACATATTATCTTTAAAAAGAAGCAATTTAAAAATGACAGCATTTTCTACATCCAGAGTAGATGGGTTAGTTTGGTACATAGTCCAACAATGGGACAGACTGTATAAAATTGGAACTACGTAAGAAAATCCAGGATATATATTTGCCATCAGAAGACTCTGTCATCTTGGGGTATTGTGGTTTTGCCATAATTACTTAAAAAAAAAAAAAAACCTTTTTTTTTTTTTTTTTTTTTTTAAAGCCTGGATGGACCTTTTGCAAAGCATTTCTGAGCTACTTGCACATATAGATTGACAGACTTCAAGTTGTAGTTTCAATGCAGAAATGTTAAATGTACTCAGAAATGCCATTTATTTGAAGGGATATAAGAAAACATTTGGAATAGGATTATACTAGGCAATCCAGGATTTGTTTTTACTGTCTTTTTTTTCATTCTCAGGACGTCCTGTCTTCCAGGTCTTTTCATTCTGGAAGGAAAATGTTTTCCCTCCTTTCAAAAGCATTTCATGTTCTTTGTAGATAATTGGGAAGACAAAATAATTCAAGGGAAAATTTGAATTGTCCTTAAGTCTATGACTGAGAAAGAACTAAAGCAATTAGCATTTTGGTGTACTTTCTTTTTTTTTTTTTTTTTTACCTCCCCCCTTTTATGGGACAGGTTTTTTTTTTTTTTTTTTTAAGATTTTTATTTATTTACTTGAGATAGAGAGCATGAGGGGGGGAGGGTCAGAGGGAGAGGCAGACTCCCCGCCGAGCAGGGAGCCCGATGCGGGACTCGATCCTGGGACTCCGGGATCATGACCTGAGCCGAAGGCGGTCCCCCATCCAGCTGAGCCACCCAGGCGCCCTTTGGTGTACTTTTATTAAAGGCTTTTTCACATTACATAACATATACACACATGCATGCTAGCACATGTGTTTGAAACCATTTTCTGTCCCGCATTTCCCACTTAGTAATGTTTTGACATTTTCCAATGTCATTTTGCTTTATTTCCAGGAAAAGTATGTGAGGAAAAAGAATGCGACCCCATAATTAAGAATACATAAGATGCAGATAACCTGGAAAGTTAGGGCCAAAGCGCACAGACCTTCCTCCAAGACACTACTTGATCTTCTTCCAGCCTCTCAGTACCAGCTCCTGTACTACTTTAAATATGTTGGCATGAAAGTATTTTTAGGAAAGAAATGAAGATTGGGAGTTGATTGTGTTTTAATTTGCCCAGTTATTTGCCAGAATTGTTGTATCAGACTAATGTGTGAAAAGGCATAGTTGAACTCTTTTTCTTGTACTCTTTCACAAAGTTGTCAGCTTTTGATTAAGGATTTGAAGTTCTAGGAAGAGTAAATAATTCAGTATTTCTAAGGCTGAGGACTTTCTCCTTCTAGACTCCTTTCTGCGAAACCGTTCAAGTTCTGACCATGAAGCCACAGCCATGATGAAAGCTCAGTTTATGAGTCTGTGGGATGGACTGGACACCGATCACAGCTGCCAGGTGTGTGAAAGAACTCTGCTGCCCGCTTGTGGCGGGGGGTGGGGTGGGGAGGGGGGCGCGGGTAAGAGAAAATTTGCTGGGCTACTTCATAGGCTTTTTTAGAAAAGTGTGTGTGTATTTTTTTAATAACTATACTTATTAAGTGATCGGGATCTAATAGCGTGGTTTGTGCACATTTTCATCCATTTTGAGGGCTTCATGTTAAAGAAAGTGTTAAAAGATTACCTAAGTATCTGAAACAAATACAACAGAGAAGAGAAAACCAGGGTGAAGCCTCTGCTTGGAGTTTTTAGACTCCCCCTAGAGGCTGTGGGTCCTGTATGAACGTTTCTTTAGACCCTTACCATAAATCTTTACTCTCCATTCCTCGGTCACTGACCTTCGTTTCCTTTTGCTGTTTTCATTAGTTGCTGGAACATACACATTTTCCCACTTCCTGCCAGATGCACCTTCCTCAGGATCCAATTTTATAAAAGACAGTCTTCTAGCCTGGGCCTTGTTTGTTCTCCCTGCAGGGCTGTGAGCACCAGAACTAGGTCCCTTGATATGCCCTGAAGGGAATGCACCTGTACGGTTCAGTTTACCTCTCGGGGTTCCCATTTTCTCTTAGTTCTTCGCCTCTGAATGTTCCATACTTTTTTGCCAGAACGATAATGTATTTTAAAAGAAAATTAAAAAAAAATTCACCTGGCATGTTTGTTTTTCTGCCATTATTACTGGAAATGCAAGTTCTAGAACCACTTTTCTGTTCTTTTTTTTTTCATGAATCACCTATTTTATATCTCATGGAAAAGTACTGGAAAAGTTACTGTTCTAACTTTTGTAGGTATTTTCTATTTTGTAATCTGTTTTTGCCCTTTTGTATTTAGAATCATTTCTTTTATCACTTCTAAAAAATTCAACCATTATTTCTTCCAATATTGTTTACCCGCCATTCCCCATGGGATCTCCTTATGGAATGCCAATTGGATGTACCTTATTTATATTCCATGTGTTTTAACTTCTCTTTCATATTTTCTCTCTCTATGTGCTACAGTCTGGGTGATCTTTTACTTCTTTTAATTTGCTAATTCTAGGTTCAGTTGTATCTCTTCTGCTATTTAATCTTTTTATTGAGCTTGTTATTTCACTTACTGTATTTTTCAGTTCTAGAAATCCTTTTAGATCTTTCTTGAAGTCTGCCAGGTCAGTTTTGATGGGCTCTTCCCCATCAACTCATGTTTCCCACTGGATTAGAAAACTAAAGCCCTGGGATCAACTAGCTGTGTGACCTTGGCCAAATAATATAGTATATATAATACACTCTGTATCTGAAAGGAGGGAGAACTGTTTGTAAAAGGGGATGGGTAGGATCCACCTCAGAACCATTGTAGGGTTTCAAGGAATCTGAGTAAAGTGCTTTTAGCTTACCTGGTATATATTTACTGCGTAAGTATTTGCTTATGATTTTTCTGATACCTTCTTTATTCTTTTAAATGTGTTAAAATACTAATTTTATAGTTGTATCCAACAATTCTAACCTATGACTGCACATCTGGTTCTGTCATTTGTTCGGAGTTTATGGCGGCTATTTCCTGTGTGTTTTGTGATTTTGTAGGAAAAATCATATTTGGTAAAACTTTTTGTCTGAATTTTTAGAACCTGTGTTGAAGGCTTATGGCCCAAACGGCCCAAAGACAATTTTGTATTTGTCTTCTGCCAGATTTTTTTCAATACCAATAGGTAGATTCAGATCCAAGATCCATGTTAGCTGGTGAAAAACCTGAAATCTCAGATAGTGTGTGTGTGTTTATGTGTTTCTATGCCTTTCCAAGAACCAAAGCTTGACTCTCCTGAATGAATTTTCTAGTATTTCACCACTTTTTTCAGGACCTAGTACTTCATGAGTCCCAGCTTTATGTAGAGTGGTCTCTTTTCTTTAAGCCTGTAAGGTGTCCAGTGTATACCCCGCTGTCTAAGATCTGTACATTTCCACGTGGTGCATGGTGACCTTCTCCCCTTGCTTCTTACTTCCCTTATCCGTAGACTTCACTGCTGGCTTAGCTCAGTTCCTTTACATTTTTGCAGATTTGTTGATTAATTTGAGGTTTTTTTATACTTCATTATTTTTGTTTTATAGCCGGAGGGTTTAAGGATCTCCTACGCCCACCACATTACCATAAATCAAAAGTGAAAACATTCTCAAGGAGAACATTAAGCCACGTGTCCTACATCCCCTTTATAAAAACACAATTTCATTATGAAGGGAAGTTGCCTTTAGTGTTTGTTGGATGATTAGAGAAGAAAGCACAACTTAGATAAATTTAGGTGACATTAATAGGAATAATTTTTATCAATAATTGATGCTAATAAAGCTGTTCAATGGTAATACTTTATAGGTTTCCAAACACTGATTATCCTCCTGGGCAACAGTATTTAAAGCACTTAGTTAGCCCGTGTAAGAGAAAATTGTTTCATATTATACCGTAACAGAGTGTAGTTTTAAAAGTCAAGGGGCGCCTGGGTGGCTCAGATGGTTAAGCATCTGCCTTCGGCTCAGGTCATGTTCCCAGAGTCCTGGGATCAAGTCCTGCATCGGGCTCCCTGCTCCTTGGGAGCCTGCTTCTCCCTCTGCCCCTCTCTCTCTCTCTCTGTCTTTCATGAATAAATAAAAAAAATAAAAATCTTTAAAAAAAAAAAAGTCAAGGAAATAGCAGCAATTGGATCAAGTATACTCCAGAGCCACACAGCACGGGTGTGATACGATACAACTTAAAACTGAGCTTTCAGAACCATGATTCTTCATTACACTGACAGTTGTTCACTGTTTTCGTTGTGATAAGTCTGTATTTGTAGGAGCAAATAAAGATGTGGCTTTTGTTAAACTCTGGTAACAATTTTTTTTCCCTTTCTGTGTGTTGAGGGGATTAAATTTGATATTGTTAACTTGAATATTAGTTTTAGACATATTTTTCATATGAACCAGTTAGCTTTTCTCTAAAATTGTCTATTCTGTTATGGATCCAGCCCAATACCGCTGCTCTTTCTTGTGTGTATGATATGCCACAGTGGAAACAAAAATCGCTGAGTGGCCCAAGTCAACCTGTCACCAGTTCTGGAAATCCAGGTTAACTGATGACATGTTCTTCATCTGCAGAGACGTGAGACATAAAGATTCTAAAAAGTCTACTAAAGCGCTAATTTTTCTGCTTAAATACTAAAAAATTACTGTCTTCCCATTTTGAATTTTAGCTCAGTTGCATTAGAGTTAACGTATTGTGTACAGTTTATCCGTTTTTGCCTCTTATAATTGCTCCTTAAAACAACTTCTTTGGGGCGCCTGGGTGGCTCAGTTGGTTAGGCGACTGCCTGCTGCTCAGGTCAGTGTCCCAGGGTCCTGGGATCGAGCCCCGCATTGGGCTCCCTGCTCGGCAGGGGGCCTGCTTCTCCTTCTCCCTCTGCCACTTCCACTGCTAGTGCTCTCCTGCTCTCGTTCTGTCGAATAAATAAAATCTTTAAAAAAAAAAAAACAAACTTCTTTAAGTGAAACAGGTAGTTTGGATCACTTGCTTTTTTACCATTGTGAATATCTGTTACCATCCTATATGTATTTGTTACATCATGTTGTGCTAGATTTATTTAAATTCCTTGATCCTAGTTTTTAGCATCCTATCTTCCATACTGGCTTTTGTTTTTTAAAAGGCTGTTTACCTAGAATGTTTCTCAAAATACAGCCCATTTTTCAGGTTTTTTAAAGTACTGCCTCAGCCACAATGTCTTTTGTGATTCTCTACAATCTGATATGTCCAGTCTTCCACAAACTTCCCACTTTGAAACTCTTTTAACACTTAATATACGCTCTATCTCAAAATGTACTTATATTCATTCTTTATCTTACACAGTTCCTTCGATCATTTTTAAAAGACTGTTTTTTGTCTTGGGGCGCCTGGGTGGCTCAGTCGGTTAAGCGGTCGACTCTTGATCTCAGCCCAGGATTTGATCTCAGGGTCGCGAGTTCAAGCCCCGAGTTGGGCTTTGCGTAAAGCTGGGCATAGATCCTACGTTTAAAAAAAAAAAGAAATTTTGGATTTACATTTCATAGAAATTTTACCTTATTAATTTTATAGGGTTGTAGAAAGTCAATAAATTGGAAAAATAAGAGCATTAATATTTTTATTTTAGGACAACTTAAATACAAAATTTCATTATATTGTGGAACTAACATTTCTCAAATTTTTGCTTGTATTTACATTTTTTCCCTCTAGGTGGCAACCTCTCACAGTTAAATTGAAAATAATCTGGCTCTTGAATGTCATTAAATGTAAAGAGTAGAAGTAGAATATAAGATTTAGTGGGTCTTTCAACATGTTCTGGAGTTAGATTATTTCAGAAATCTAAAACCTCTTAGGCTGAAATAAAATTATATTAAAAGTTTTCATTAGAATACCATTAAATTGCATTTTGGGTAGCAGATGTGGGCCATTGTTGGGTTATACAGAAATACCAACGGTAATGGTAATATTGAAGCCTTTCAGAAATTAACTTGTTTTGGATATTTTGTCTTTATTTGTGTTGATTTTTCATGTCCACATCCTTCATAAAGAAAGTGATACAGACCCAGAGATTGCATTTTCTTTTCTTCTTCCCTTTTTTTTTTACTTTTTTATTTTTTTTAGTAATCTCTACAGGTTGGGTAGAGAACGCATGACCCCAAGATCAAGAGTTGCACTGTCCACTGACTGAGCCAGCCAGTCACCCCATTCTTTTTTCTTTTTTTAAATTCTACCCAGCATTTTGATGTTTGCTCTTATGTTTGATGTTTGCTCTTATTCTCTTGCCCTTGTTGAAAGTTTGATTGCTTGAGGTTGTATTATAGCATTGAGAAGATGTCACCAGCAGTGCTGATAAATGCCCTGAAATGGTGATGTGAAATCTGGAGGGAAAAGTACCCAGTTATCTCTTCTTATCGCCAGAATCTTCGGGCTTGGGGGAAATGATTCCTTTATATTAATATCAAAGGACTTGAAGTACCCCCCATATAGCCTCCCAAGCTGTAACATACATGGCTCTTAGTTATTCATCCTGTAGCCATAGAGAACCACGTACTGCAAAATACTACCTTTTTTACTTTAAATCTTTATAATTCTTCGTTAACTGAACAGCATGTCACTTTAGTTACAAAAAGGCTGGTGAAATGCTTCAGTCTTACCAGCTTTGCTATGATTTGATCTATTTAGGATTAACTTTGATTTGTATTTATAAATTTTTGAGTAATACTGGATTAAAATCATTTCTTATAGAAGATTTAAATGCTCCTTAATTTTTGTATCTTCTAAGCTCTGTAATAACATCCTAAAGGAGCCATTACTGGTAGATGTGATACCTTGTGTTTTCTTTATCTGCCCAGGTCATAGTGATGGGAGCTACTAACCGTCCTCAGGATCTTGACTCAGCCATCATGAGAAGAATGCCCACAAGATTTCATATCAACCAGCCTGTGAGTGGTTTTGATTGATGTTATGCACAGTTAAATACTCCGCTTTTTACAGGAAAGGAATGGTTTCTTTAATCGGACTTATTATTTATGATAGGCGGGAAAGGAATGGGGCAAGAATTCCTGCTTATTTGTCCTCTCCACTCTCCATTCTATTTTCCTTCTTTCTTACTTTCCTAAGATGAGTGTTATTTGCTTCTCTTCAAAGTTTGTAATTACCCCAAGTTAGCTTAGCTACTTGTGTGATTTTTTTTTTAGAATGTAGCAAGTCGCCTGGGAAGTTAGGTAGAAAACCCGGACTGTGGTTTTGGTTTAGCACAGGATGAAATTAGGAGCACTGGCGTTAAAGCATCCTTCCCTTCAGAAGGCTGACTGGAGGAACGACGGCCGTTGATCTGATTCATTATTGGCAGTCGTAGTCAGTGCTTTCCTTTTTTTTTTTTTTAATTTTATTATGTTATGTTAGTCACCATACATTACATCATTAGTTTCTAATGTAGTGTTCCATGATTCATTGTTTGCATATAACACCCAGTGCTCCATGCAATACGTCCCCTCCTTAATACCCATCCCCCCACCCCCCCTCCCCTCTAAAACCCTCAGTTTGTTTCTCAGAGTCCATAGTCTCTCATGGTTCGTCTCCCCCTCCGATTCCCCCCCTTCATTATTCCCTTCCTACTTTCTTTTTTTTTTTATTAACATATAATGTATTATTTGTTTCAGAGGTACACGTCTGTGATTCATCAGTCTTACACAATTCACATCACAGCACATAACCTCCCCAGTGTCCATCACCCAACCACCCCATCTCTCCCCCCCCCCCTACCACTCCAGCAACCCTCAGTTTGTTTCATGAGATTAAGAGTCTTTTATGGTTTGTCTCCCTCTCTGGTTTCATCTTGTTTCATTTTTTCCTCCCTTCCCCTATGATCCTCTGTCTTGTTTCTCAAATTCCTCATATCAGTGAAATCATAATGATACTTGTCTTTCTCTGATTGACATATTTCACTTAGCATAATACCCTCTAGTTCCATCCACGTCATTGCAAATGGCAAAATTCTGGCTTTTTGATGACTGCATAATATTCCATGGTGTGGAGATACACACACACACACACACACACACACACATCTTCTTTATCCATTCATCTGTTGATGGACATCTTGGCTCTTTCTATAGTTTGGCTCTTATGGACATTGCTGCTATTAACATTGGGGTGCACGTACCCCTTCGGATCCCTGCATTTGTATCTTTGGGTTAAATACCCAGTAGTGCAATTGCTGAGTCGTAGGGTAGTTCTGTTTTCAACTTTTGAACCTCCATACTGTTTTCCAGAGTGGCTGCACCAGCTTGCATTCCCACCAACAGTGTAGGAGGGTTCCCCTTTCTCCGCATCCTCGCCAACATCTGTCATTTCCTAACTTGTTCATTTTAGCCCTTCTGACTGGTGTGAGGTGGTATCTCATTGAGGTTTTGATTTGGATTTCCCTGATGCCGAGCAATGTTGAGCACTTTTTCATGTGTCTGTTGGCCATTTGGATGTCTTCTTTGGAGAAATGTCTGTTCATGTCTTCTGCCATTTCTTGATTAGATTATTTGTTCTTTGGGTGTTAAGTTTGGTAAGTTCTTTATAGATTTTGGATATTAGCCCTTTATCTGATAATGTCATTTGCAAATATCTTCTCCCATTCTGTCAGTTGTCTTTTGGTTTTGTGGACTGTCTCCTTTGCTGTGCAAAAGCTTTTTATCTTGATGAAGTTCCAGTAGTTCATTTTTGCCCTTGCTTCCCTTGCCTTTGGCAATATGTCTAGGAAGAAGTTTCTGCAGCTGAGGTTGAAGAGGTTGCTGCCTGTGTTCTCCTCTAGGATTTTGATGGACTCCAGACTCACATTTAGGTCTTTCATCCATTTTGAGTCTATTTTTGTGTGTGGTGTAAGAAAATGGTCCAGTTTCATTCTTCCGCATGTGGCTGTCCAATTTTCCCAACACCATTTGTTGAAGAGACTGTTTTTTCCATTGGACATTCTTTCCTGCTTTGTCAAAGATTAGTTGACCATAGAGTTGAGGGTCCATTTCTGGGCTCTCTATTCTGTTCCATTGATTTATGTGTCTGTTTTTGTGCCAGTACCATACTGTCTTGGTGATGACAGCTTTGTAATAGCTTGAAGTACAGAATTGTGATGCTACCAGCTTTGCTTTTCTTTTTCAACATTTCTCTGGCTATTTGGGGTCTTTTCTGGTTCCATACAAATTTTAGAATTATTTGTTCCATTTCTTTGAAAAAAGTTGGTGGTATTTAATAGGGATTGCATTAAATGTGTAGATTGCTCTAGGTAGCATAGACATTTTCACAATATTTGTTCTTCTAATCCATGAGCATGAAATGTTTTTTCCATTTCTTTGTGTCTTCCTCAATTCCTTTCATGAGTAGTCTGTAGTTTTCTGAGTACAGATTCTTTGCCTCTTTGGTTAGATTTATTCCTAGGTACCTTATGGTTTTGGGTGCAGTTATAGATGGGATCGACTACTTAATTTCTCTTTTTTCTGTCTTGGTGGTGGTATATAGAAATGCCGCTGGATTGATTTCATATCCTGCCACTTTACTGAATTCCTTTATGAGTTCTAGCAGTTTTGGAGTGGAGTCTTTTGGGTTTTCCACATAAAGTATCCTATCATCTTCAAAGAGTGAGAGTTTGACTTCTTTGCCGATTCAGATGCCTTTTATTTTTGTTCTCTGATGGCTGAGGCTAGGACTTCTAGTACTGTGTTGAATAGCAGTGGTGATAGTGGACATCCCTGCCGTGTTCCTGAGCTTAGGGGAAAAGCTCTCAGTTTTTCCCCACTGAGAATGATATTCGCTGTGGGTTTTTCTTTTTCTTTTTCTTTTTTTTTTTTTTAAGATTTTATTTATTTGAGAGAGAGAGAATGAGAGATAGAGAGCATGAGAGGAAAGAGGGCCAGAGGGAGAAGCAGACTCCCTGCCGAGGAGGGAGCCCGACGTGGGACTCGATCCCGGGACTCCAGGATCATGACCTGAGCCGAAGGCAGCCGCTTAACCAACTGAGCCACCCAGGCGCCCTCGCTGTGGGTTTTTCATAGATGGCTTTTATGACGTTGAGATATGTACCCTCTATCCCTATACTATGAAGAGTTTTAATCAAGAAAGGATGCTGTACTTTGTCAAATGCTTTTTCTGCATCTATTGAGAGGATCATATGGTTCTTCTTTCATTAATGTATTGTAGCACATTGATTGATTTGCGGATGTTGAACCAACCTTGCAGCTCAGGAATTAATCCCACTTGGTCATAGTGAATAATCCTTTTAATGTACTGTCGGATCCTATTGGCTAGTATTTTGGTGAGAATTTTTGCATCCATGTTCATCAGGAATATTGGTCTGTAATTCTTCTTTTTGATGGGGTCTTTGGTTTTGGGATCAAGGTGATGCTGGCCTCATAAAATGAGTTTGGAAGTTTTCCTTCCATTTCTGTTTTCTGGAACAGTTTCTGAAGAATAGGTATTAATTCTTCTTTCAGTATTTGGTAGAATTGCCCTGGGAAGCCATCTGTCCCTGGGCTCTTGTTTGTTGGGAGATTTTTTGATTACTGCCTCAGTTTCCTTACTGGTTATGGGTTTGTTCAGGTTTTCTGTTTCTTCCTGGTTCAGTCTTGGTAGTTTATAGGTCTCCAGGAATGCATCCATTTCTTCCAGATTGTCTAATTTGCTGGCATATTGTTGCTCATAATATGTTCTTATAAATGTTTGTATTTCTTTGGTGTTGGTTGTGATCTCTCCTCTTTCATTCATGATTTTATTTGTTTGGGTCGTTTCTCTTTTCTTTTTGATAAGTCTGGCCAGGGGTTTATCAGTCTTGTTAATTCTTTCAAAGAACCAGCTCCTAGTTTCGTGAATCTGTTCTACTGTTCTTTTGGTTTCTATTTCATTGATTTCTGCTCTGATCTTTATTATTTCTCTTCTCCTGCTGGGTTAGGCTTTATTTGCTGTTCTTTCTCCAGCTCCTTTAGGTGTAGGGTTAGGTTGTGTATTTGAGGCCTTTCTTGTTTCTTGAGAAAGGCTTATATGTCTATATACTTTTCTTCTTAGGACCGGACCGCCTTTGCTGCATCCCAAAGATTTTGAACAGTTGTGTTTTCATTTTCATTTGTTTTCTATGAATTTTTTTAATTCTTTAATTTCCTGGTTAACCCATTCATTCTTTAGTAGGATGATGTTTAGCCTCCATGTATTTGCATTCTTTTCAACTTTCCTCTTGTGATTGAGTTCTACTTTCAAAGCATTGTGGTTCGAAAATATGCAGGGAATGATCCCAGTCTTTTGGTACTGGTTGAGACCTGATTTGTGACCCAGGATGTGACCTATTCTGGAGACTGTTCCGTGGGTACTAGAGAAGAATTTGTATTCTGTTGCTTTGGGTTGGAATGTTCTGAATATATCTGTGAAGTCCATTTGGTCCAGTGTATCATTTAAAGTCTTTATTTCCTTGTTGATCTTTTGCTTAGATGATCTGTCCATTTCAGTGAGGGGGGTGTTCAAGTCCTCTACTATTATTGTATTGTTGTCAATGTGTTTCTTTGATTTTGTTATTAATTGGCTTATATATTTGGGTGCTCCCATGTTAGGGGCATAGATATTTATTGTTAGATCTTCTTGTTGGATAGACCTTTAAGTAGGATATAGTGTCCTTCCTCATCTCTTACTATAGTCTTTGGTTTAAAATCTAATTTGTCTCATACAAGGATTGCCACCCCAGCTTTCTTTTGGCGTCCATTAGCATGGTAAATGGTTTTCCACCCCCTCACTTTCAACCTGGCGGTGTCTTTGGGTCTAAAATGAGTCCCTCGCAGGCAGCATATCGATGGATTTTGTTTTTTTATCCAGTCCGATAGCCTCTGTCTTTTGATTGGGGCATTTAGCCCATTTACATTCAGGGTAACTATTGAAAGATAGGAATTTAGTGCCATTGTATTGCCTGTAAGGTGACTGTTACTGTATATTGCCTGTGTTCCTTTCTGATCTATGTTACTTTTAGGCTCTCTTTGCTTAGAGGACGCCTTTCAAGATTTCTTGTAGGGCTGGTTTTGTGTTTGCAAATTCCTTTAGTTTTTGTTTGTCCTGGAAGCTTTTTATCTGTCCTTCAATTTTCAATGACAGCCTAGCTGGATATAGTATTCTTGGCTGTATATTTTTCTCGTGTAGTGCTCTGAAGATCTCATGCCAGTCCTTTCTGGCCTGCCAGGTCTCTGTGCATAGGTCTGTTGCCAATCTAATGTTTCTACCATTGTAGTTATAGACCTCTTGTCCCAAGCTGCTTTCAGGATTTTCTCTTTGTCTGTGAGACTTGTTTTACTATTAGATGTCAGGGTGTTGACCTATTTTTATTGATTTTGAGGGGGGGTTCTTTGTGCCTCCTGGATTTTGATGCCCGTTTCCTTCCCCAAATTAGGGAAGTTCTCTGCTGTAATTTGCTCCAATATACCTTCTGCCCCTCTCTCTCTTCTCCTGGGTTCCCAATTATTCTAATATTGTTTCATCTTATGGTACCACTTATCTCTCAAATTCTGCCCTCGTGATCCAGTAGGCGTTTTATCTCTCTTTTTCTCAGCTTCTTTATTTTCCATCATTTGGTCTTCTATATCACTAAATCTCTCTTCTGCCTCATTTATCCTAGCAATTAGAGCCTCCATTTTTTTATTGCACTTCATTAATAGCCTTTTTGATTTCAACTTTAGATTTTAGTTCTTTCATTTCTCCAGGAAGGGATTGTCTAGTATCTTCCATGCTTTTTCTAGCCCAGCTAGTATCTTTATAATCATCCTTCTGAACTCTAGTTCCAACATCTTACTAATGTCTGTATTGATTTGGTCCCTGGCAGTCGGTACTGCCTCTTGTTCTTTTTTTTGAGGTGAGTTTTTCCATCTTGTCATTTTGTCCAGAGGAGAATAGATAAATTGAGAGAACAAAATGCTAAAAGGGTAACAATGGCCCCCCCAAAAAATATACACTAAAGAAATCAGAAGAGACCTGAAACTGGTGGGGAAAGAAAGGCAAAGAAAAAAATATGATAAGGCTGGTGACTAGATCAGAGCCCCATAGTAGATTTTGGGTGTATTTTGGTCTGTTTGAAGAAACTGCCTCCCAAAATTTTAAAGAAAAACATATATGTACAAAAATAAGGATAAATACAGTGAAGGGATGGAATATGACTGTAAAGATGAAAATTATAAAAGAGTTCATAAAAGGAACTGATAGGAAGTTGGCTGAAAAAAGAAAGAAAATTTTTTTAAAAAAGTGTGATCAGGCAGGAGACTAGAACAAAGCCATACACTAGAGATTTAGAGTATATTTTGGTCTGTTAGAAGAAACTATCCCAAAATTTTAAAGAGAGAAAAACATATATGTATACAAAAAATAAGGTTAACTACAATGAAGGGATAGAATATGACTCCAAAAATGAAAATTAAAAAAGATTTTTAAAAAAGGAATTGATAAGATGTTGGTTGAAAAGGGAAAAAGAAAAATTCGAAAAAAATAAGAAAAAATAATAAAAATTTTAAAAATTACCTTTGAAAGACTAAAGAATCATGGGGAAAAAAGCCATGAATTCTGTGTGCTGTATTCCCCTAGTGCTGGAGATCAGCCCTTCTCATTGATCGGTAAACTTGGTCTTGGCTGACTGTTCTTGCTGATCTTCTGGGGGACGGCCCTGTTGCCATGGTTCCCAACTGTCTTTGCCAGAGGCGGAATTGCCCCGCCCTTACCGTGGCCGGGCTAAGTCATTTGTTCGGGTTTGCTCCCGGAAGCTTTTGTTCCCTGCAAGCTTTCCCTACAGCTTTGGAGGATGAGAGTGAAAATGATGGCCTCCCAGTCTCCACCCGGAGGAGCCAAGAACCCAAGGCCCCACTCCTCAGTGCGCCCCCAGAGAAAAGCAGTCAATCAGTCCCATCTCCCCGGTCTCCGGCCGCACTCTGTGCTCACCCGGCCTGTGACCAAGCGTTTCTGTCTCTCGCTCACGACCCCGTTTGGAGTCTCCAAACCCAGCAGATCCCTGCGGTGCGCTTCCACGCCGCTCCTCCCCTGGGAGGAAGGGGAGTCTCCCCCCATCTGCCACTTGTTGGGTCCCTGCTGGAGGAGCAGTGGCCCGACTGTGCCGTGGAGCACGGTTTATGGCAACTCCGAGCTGAGAGCCCACGCCTCGGCTCCGTCTCTGCCGCCGGCTTCCCCGCTCCGATCCCTGGGAGCTCTGCCGCACTCAGGCACCCCCGGTCTTTCTGTGCGAGGGTTCCACCCCCCCCCACCCCCGCTTAGCCACTGGAGCGACATCCCTCAGCGGAGCAGACTTCTAAAAGTTCTAATTTGTGCTCTGCTGCTCTATCACTTGCTGGTAGCGGCTGACGGAGGTTCCCTACCCCCCGCCGTGTATCTTCCCGAATATCGCCTTGGATTCACTTCTCCGCACGTCCTACTTTCCAGAAAGTGGACACTTTTCTGTTCAGAGAGTTGGTGCTATTCTTTCCTTCGCTCTCCTGTTGAGTTCTTAGGTGTTCAGAATGATCTGACACCTATCTAGCTGAATTCTTGGGACCAGACCCAATTTAGGTCTCCTACTCCTCCGCCATCTTGCTCCTCCTCCAAAAAGTCTTGATTTTAAAAAAACCTACTTGTCGCTGTATCTCAGATTCTTAAATCAATCTTTGTTGTAAAACCTTGACCACAGTAGGATACAACAGTTGATAATACTCAGTTCGGCTGGGACTGCTGCCGCGCTTTCCTTTGCTAGGATTAATGGTTAACCATTTGCTAAGGTATTGCACTTTAACTTAATGCAGGTGTAAGGGCGGTCTTGAACCAGTGCTATCTTATCTCCTTTCTAGTTCTTTTATTTTGTTAGTTAAGGAATATCCTCAGGTCGATTATTATAACTTAACCATACCGTCTAATTTTTTCACAACGTCCTCACATCTTGAATTTTATGTGCCTTTCGACTGAAAAAGGAAATAGGGTTAGTAAGTGAATATGTGTGCCATACAATCAGCATGGTATGGGTATAGCTGTGTAGAGGAACTCTCAGTGTCATTCCTTTCAGATTTTGAAATAAAAATATTTTAATAGCGCTTACAGTCTCTGGCTAAAAACCACTTGTCCCCTTGTATGTTCTGCAGCTTGCCAGTCTGTGGCAGTAAACGTGGTCTCCTAACATTGATGATGGTGGCCTCTAGAATTGCTCTGATCTCTTCTTTTCTGTTGCTACCGCCTCTGGCCCTTCTGAGGGTATGCACAAAGTTAGCCACTCTGTTAGAAAATGTACCCGAGAAATCAATGAAGGAAGTTTCTAACTTGATGAAGGAGTCCCTAGAATTGAGTTTGATGAGTGTTGAGCACTGTGTATGTGTCAGGCACCTGCCAGGCTCTGGTGAAGGAACACAGCCCCCATCCACCACTCTGTGTCACAGGAAAGGCAGACATACATAAATGACATAAAAGGTACTTTACAAAAGTACCTTTAAAGAACTGTGAGAACCTGAAATGATGATGAAAACTAATAATTCTGTCTGAGTAGTAAACTTTACGGAATCCAGCTGGGCCTTGAAGGATGGCAGGAATTTCATATGCAAGCAAGGCAGGGGAAAGGCTCTCCGAATGAACAAAGGCAAGAAGGTGTGGGAGCACATGTTTAATGCTGACCTCTGGGGGTAGTTCACTTAGGACCTCCAGAAAACAGGTGGAGGGAGAGCCGGAAAAGTAGGCTGCTGCCATCTGTGGATGAACTTTGTGCCTCAACCAAGAATTTCACTTTTATTTTGTTAGCAAGACGGATATTTTTAAAGAAAAATAATTTACCTCAGTGGTTCTGAAGACAAAGATTAAATTGATAGAATCTCTACTTGTAGTCCAAGAGAAAACAAAGGTTTTTGATGTACAGTAGAATGAGCATAGGACACAACAGCATGGAAGGTAGCCTTTGCTATGTTCTAAGTTATCAAAATGGGCTGTAACAGAATTTATCAAATTTGTTAAAAATTTGTGTGCTCTTAATGTAAAAACTGGGCTTTTGTAACCCCCTTTTTATTCTGTTCTTAGTAATACACACACTTTATATGGTAGTTTTTTCTTATTTTGTAACTATGGTGTCAAAGTATATGATTAACCTTACCTTAAAACGGTTCTCCAAATTAGATTGTCAACAAAAAGTAGTTATTGGTGATCACATAACATAACAAGTTTACCTTCACACTTAACACTCTTGAATTACAGAAGCAGCAGGGTTTGGTTTTGTTTTCTGCTCATTTGATTTGATACTCAATGATAACTAGCTCTGTTTTTCAGTGCCTTGGTAATAAGAATGAGTTCAGCCGTGGTAACTTATTTAAAAAGCTTTTATATTTACCATATATGTAAGATATTCCATAAAAGCTTCTATTCCCTGGTATAATACTGTGAACCATCACTGGGGGGAAAAACATATAAACGAATGTACTGTCAACACTGAACAAAAACTAATATGAATTAGCAAGCATGGAAGTTAGAGGTTCAAGTGGAGGAACCAAGGGAGTGTTGTTGCCATCTCTTCCAATTAATGGTAAAAATTTTACTGCAGTGTTAAGTTCTCAGAAGTTTCCTGAATAAAGAAAAGGAAATTTGCAGAGCCACAGGGGAAAGACATTGGTCGTCCTAGGTATTCATTCACCCACTCAAGAAACATTTAAGGGCATGTTTTTCCCCAGACATTGTGCTAATCACTGGGGATTCAAAATAAGAAGATTGGAATTCAGTAGGTTGAGCACAGACGATTACAGTCTAGAACCTAGACCTTGGTTAAGCCAATATTTTAGAGTTTCTGTCATTTCCTGTAGGTACTGTCAGATGGTTTACAGAGGAAAGAAGAAATATTAGGAAAACCAATTGATCTTTTTTTTTTTTTTTTAATGCTAACTGGAAATTATTCTGGTTTTAGGCTCTAAAACAAAGAGAAGCAATCCTGAAACTCATCTTGAAAAATGAAAATGTAAGTAGAGAATTTCAATTTTCCCCATCCTATAAATATGTTTATGTTATAAAACCATTTTAGAGGGAAATGAAAAAGTAACCTGAGAATAAACAGCTTTGTACTTGGCATAAATCATTGTAAAACTGTTGGCCATTCATGCACATCAGTAACCCTGGTGCATTTGAACTTAATAAAGATGGTCTGCTTCTTTTAAAGCCCTGTGTTTTCATATCTATAGATTAAAATCTTTGATATTTTCAGACTGTTCTCCAGTTATATAAGATACATTTATTTTTGTACAGCACTATGCAGGTTTTTTTTAAATTTATTTAATTACAGTATTTTTTGAAGTTGGAATTTAGATTTAAGAAGGTATGATAATCAAAATCTTTAATAGTTTGTGTATTTAAGGTCACATGCTTCAGGATTAAAATAAGTGCGTTAAATGGTATTCAGGGAAGAATCTTGCTTCCTCTCCTGTAATTCTTTTGTATCCTTTCAGATGGCATTGTCTATACCAGCAAATCAGAATATGCTATTATTCCTCTTCCCTATTCTACGTAAACCATAGTAATAAACTGCATACACTGTCCTGTGCATTGCTTTTTTCACTCATCTTTGAGATCCTTCCATATTAGCGTATAGTGTCTTTGTTCTTTCTCTCTCTCTGGATTTTTGGGGTTTTTTTGTTTTTTGCATTGTATAGGATTTTACTGTATGGATATACCATAATTTATTTAATCAATGCCATAATGGAGAACATTCAGGTTGGTTCCGATCTTTTACTGTTATAAAAATGCCTTGTACGCATGTCTCCTTACACTTTTGCAGGAATATTAGTAGGGTGGATTTTCCAGAAGAGGAGTTGCTAGATCAGAGGATATGATTTATAATTTTGGTAACTATTGCCAAATTGTCTGTGCTGGTTTCCTCTCTTACCAGCAATGTTAGAGTACCTCTTCCACTGTAGCCTTGCCAACAGAATGCTGTGGAACTGTGCCGACATGATAGGTAGAAAATGGTATTTCACTGTATTTTTAGAGATGAAATGAGTATGTTTAGGAGCCACTTGAATTCTTTTCTGTGAAATACTTGTTCATATTCTTTGCCCATTTTTCTATTGCAGTGTTCTTTTTCTTACTGATTTATAGGAACTCTAATACATTAGGGAGATTCTGCCTTGTTTATATGATTTGAAAATATTTTTTCCTGGTTTGTCCTTTTTAATTTACTGGGATTTTTCCCCCTTTATGGTTTCTGAGTTTTGAATAACATCGTATTCCTCACTATCCTAAACTTCATATCTAAACTCATTATTTGAGGGGTGCCTGGCTGGCTCAGTCGGTGGAGCATGTGACTCGATCTTGGGGTTGTGAGTTTGAGCCCCACGTTGGGCATAGGGCTTACTTTAAAAAAATAATTAAATAAACTCACTATTTGAACTTGCTATATCCAAACTAAAAAAAAACAAATAGATTCCCATAGCGAGGGATTCTTGTATTTCTGTGCTTTGTCTCCACCCTTGGGTCACTAATTCTGCTCCAACTCTCCCCTCCTTCCCCACCTCCCAGGTTTACTTTAGTTGTATCTCTAAAAGAAAGAATTCTTAACTTTTTTGACTTAACCTCATAAACATTATTACATTTAACAAAAAACTGACAATAATGCATTATTATCATTGACTACCTCGTCTGTTCAGATTTCCTGTCGTCTCCTAAATGGTTTGTTTGTTTAACATGTATTTGTTTGACTCAGGATCCATATAAAGTTCATAACTGGTAATTATTTGATAGTTTTTCAGTCTCTTAATCTACAGGCTGTAGATATTCCTTCATCTCTCTCTTCTTTTCCTCCACCTTCTTTCAGTTTATTTGTTGAAACAGCCAAGTTGGGTTTGTCCACATTTTCCTGTGGTCTGGATTGTGCCCTTGTCCCCTGGCCAAAGTTTCTGGCTATTTTTGCTGATTTTTCTGTATGAATTTTAGAATTAATTTGTCTTATTCAATAAAAAACAAACACTAGTGTTTTTAATGGATCATAATTCAAGAGAATTAAGATCTTTTTGATGTTGAATCTTTGTCCAAAAGCAGGTATGTCTTTTTGGTTCTTCCACTCTTCTCCCTTATCTTTCAGTAGTGTCCTGTTCATTTTTTCCTTTAAAAACAATCAAAGAAAACATATATGCTATTTGCAAAAGTTTAAAGAACCTAGCAAATTACAGAGATTACTGTTGTGGGGATGATAGAGCCATTTAATAAAAGAGATAAACACTGTGTAGTCTTTTCTTAAAAACTACATGTACATGAAATATATTGTACAATTTCAGGAAAATTCCTAAAACTTTCCATGTTTTCTGGGTAAGGAACTCCTGTCCTATATGAGTGAGAAATCAACAAATTACATTTACCTTTTAGCTGAATATTCGATAACTGCTTTCAAAAAGACATTGTGTAGTTGTACTGCTGTTTAGGTAAAGGACACTTAATTGGTAAACCTTTAACAAAGAGTCATCAATGAGCAGTTCAGGGAAGAAAACAAAAAAGATAAAATAATTCCACGAGTTCTTTTGAATTAGGATGGCTGTGGTGTGGCTTGAAATTTATCACGTATTAGAAGGTAGTTGCTGAAAATTTTGTAGAGACTTCAAGTTAATACAATTATTTAATTTAAAAAAACGTAATGAAGGATGGTATTGCCGGAAGTTAACTTGTGTGGTTGGATATAGATACAGATGATGTGGATGACTTATGTACAGATGACAAATATAAGTGATACAGTTTAAGCTCTGTCTCATAAGATAGTCATACTTTACACAGGCTGTAATGTTTTCACATCTAACTTAAACCCCTCATTATTTCTAAACTTGGATTTCATATTCTGCTTTTTTTTTTTTAACAGTAGCATCTTTGGACATTCTTTTAGAATTACATTTGTCATGGGTATAAGGAATTTTTAGCGTTCTTTTTCTTAAAGCACAAAGAACTAGTCTCCAGTTTTATGATTCACAGTACTTCTGAATGCTTTCTGGATAACTGTCGACATGGGAACATCTTATTTCCCACTAGCTGGCATTTATATGCTGAAGGCATATTGTTGCTTCACTAGAATCTGAAGGAGATTATTGTAATTCTCTTAAAAGATGCCTCAGATGATACTCTTTTCTAGTCTTTCACATTTCTTTATTGATAGTTCCTTAACACAACTCGCTCATTTAAAACAGGGTAATGATTTTGGCTTTAAGTTTAAAGTATAAAAAGAATTAGAAGTAATAAGATGGATACCTTATACAGGTATCCTGTCTCTGTAGTGAGGAGATCAGGGTTTTCCTTCTACAAATGAATCTGAGTTTAGACCTTTTCCATAACACAGCAGGAGTAGTTCACAGGCTTGGGCTTTGGAGACAGACCCCAGGGCCCCCCACATTCTGGCTTGACCCCTCCCCCTCTGGCTGGGTGACCTTGGGCAAATACTGTTGAGCGTCTCTACGTCCTTATTTTTCTCACTGGGAAAGGAGATGGTGATGCTGAGAGTCTCCTAGAATCACTTTGAGAATTTAAGTGAATTATGTGAGGTGCTGAGAGTACCCTGCGTGCGCGCCCTCCACGGTGGACGCAGTAACCGCACACAGGTGGGTGCCGTGTCCGGGCTATCCTCGGGGTCCACTGATTGATGCCAGTGTTGCTCCTGGGACTCAAAACCTTGTTTAACTTGGGAGCCGCCTTCCTAGTTGCCTAGTGAAAACAGTTTTCATGACTTCATGGTTTGTCTGATAGCTATTATCTTGTAAAAAGTGTTACTTTTAGAGTATTTGCCATGTGCCTAGCATAGTGGTGAGATAGACATTGTTTTCCTTAATCCTCCGTCCATCTGAGGAGCACATACCTAGTAATGCTCTTTTACAGTTGAGGAAACTGAAACCCAGAGAAGGTATAGAATACATTGCCCAGGCTCACATAGCAAAGGAGTGATGGAGCCTTTTCTCTTAACCATTATGGTGCTCGACCTCTGTTCATCTTGCTTCCCCAGTGACTGGAATCTTCTCCTTTTCAATCCTTTCTCATACTTGATTTGTTCATCTTTGTGACTTTATCACTGTGTCATGCACAAGACTTGTGAATGGTTAGAACATAGTGTGATCCAACAAAGGAGTGGTCAAGAGATGGGGTGGAGGTGTTGATTGTTTAAGGGAGGAAGACTAATTTTTAACATCTCAGTATAATTTGGAAGGTGTTTTTTAAGTTTTTTAATTCATAAAACATTTTAAGTGTATACACAAATAACCTTATATCTACCACCCAGATTTAACATGTGCTCTTCACATACTTTGCTTCCCATCTCCTGCGGTCTCTGTCATTGCTTGTCCTGAAGTCGGTAGTGTCCATCAGTCCCATGAGTGTGGAAGGACAGATGCGTAATGCATGTACTTTTTCACAAATATTACAAGCAGTAGAGAATTTAGATTCTTGTTTGTGTCTGACTGCTGAGGTACACATATAAGAAGTCTTCTCAGACACAGAGGAAGAGAATAGAGAGGTCCGATCATAATGAGTCTGACGGTGTTTGCCTGTCTGTTCTTCCTGGGCACTGCATGGTATGTCTAGGAAGGCTTTATTTTGCTATTACAGTCATAGTGACAGTTAACGAAAATTAAATTTCAAAATTCCAGCTTTTATGGTTAAGGTAAAGACTAGAAACTGATGATTCTCCTTTCCTGCTATTCCAGTATGTGTTCTTCAAGAAGCATGTTTGGAGGGATGCTCTGCAGCATTTTTTACATTCCTTTTTCTCTGTTGAAGGTGGACAGGCACGTGGATCTGCTTGAAGTTGCCCAGGAAACAGATGGCTTTTCGGGCAGTGACCTGAAGGAGATGTGCAGGGACGCGGCCCTCCTCTGTGTCAGGGAGTATGTGAATTCTACGTCTGAAGAAAGGTACGGTCTCTGAGATTTGTCAAACCCTTGTAGAGCTTTTAGGTTAGTTCATGTTTCTTTACAATACCAACCGTGCTTATGGAATCAAAGGTGGACTTTGAATGAACACTTGCCCCAACTTTATTAATTGACTTTTTTTCTAAAGGGAAGTTCTGAAAGTGAACTGGGGACGTGGGTCATGGGGAGGCTCTGGAATGCAGAGAAAGAAACAAAAGCTGAATTTCTACCGCACATCCACAGACCGGGTCACAGAAGGCCGACAGGAGCTTAGGCTCACAGCCTCTGCTAGGAGAGCAGGGTTCTCCCAACACTCCTGGCTTGTTTTGCACCTTAACTTCCTAATCCCATTTCCTGTTGTCTTGCAGGAACTTCACATGTAAATGGGGGTAAGGGCCTTGGCTGGGGGTTAGACTTTAGCTTGTTGACAGTGACATGTTTACTAAGCAAAGGAACTGTTGTCACTGCAGCCAACTCCAAAGCAGGAGTTTGAGAAACCAATTCATACTCATGTGTTTCAGCAGAGACACTAGAGAACCGGAATAAGTCAGCCCTGGTGAACCACTTCCCGAAAGGCCCCTTGCCCTGGGCCAGCATAGCTCTGCGTCTCCTCAAAACACTGACCTTCTGAGGAGTTGCTGTAACTCTTAGCAGACCGGTGTACTTCCTGGGCCTGTGGTGAATGAGTTCTCCACTTCTTGCCCTTTTGTTTCTCAGGCCCCCTCTCTCCTCCCCCCTGAGGCTTTCACTCCACAGGACCTGGATTTGCCTCTTGCTACAGCTCATTGCCATAGCAAGCTTCACCAGCAGTGTGTCCCTTGGTGTAGAAAGGTTAGCTGTGTGTGCGCTAGTTCTGCACCTGCCTTTAGTGCTCCCTGGGGCCCTGTTAGAGAGAGGCTTACTTCGTTTACTTGCTGCCAGATTATCCAGCTCCCCTGTCGATAACATTGGGAATACTTTTGACCTCTGCCTGTAGCCAAAAGTCTGCTTTCCACAGGTTCTTATTCTTGTGTATAAGATAACGAGGAGAGAGGCAAAAAAAAACCAACCTATGAATACATTTTGTGTGAATAAATTACATTACTAATGAAGGTCCTCTTTTTCTGCTGTCTTCAAAGCCTTTGAAAATTTTATATTTCAGTATGAAAAATCTGGCTAATAGACTTGGCTTATCATAATTTTTTCCCCAAATGTATTTTCCGAAGTATTGTAAATTATGAGGGGACATTATATATTATTATTAAAGAGGGGAGGACTTAGAGTGGTTGGTTTTTAATAGCAAAGAATTCTGTTTTCAGTTTGTCACATGCTAAATATATACATGAATATATGGCCATGAATGCTACTTATGATTCCTTGATTGGAATTCCATTCCCATTTAGATCAGCCACACACCTGTAGCTAACATTTTCCCGTTATGCTAATGCTCTGCCTGTGATTCTTAGTGTGCAGTGTTTGGTTTTCATTCCTACATCTCAGATGTGTATTTATGACCGGCCATTTTGGCCTCCTGCCTCCCAGCAGTCAGTGCTGCTTAAAAATCTCCCCAGACTTTCGTCTGCATCGAGAATTCCTAGGGGAATTCACATGCAGCAGTTAACTATGGCTATCTTTGGGGGTCTTCAATGGGAAAGAGACGTCAGGTTTTTAATCTGGGTAGCATATTTGAGAGAGGTATATTCCAGTCATTTGACCATCTGGTGGTTTCGTTTGCGTTTTAGCCACGATGAGGATGAAATTCGGCCCGTGCAACAACAGGACCTGCATCGGGCGATTGAAAAAATGAAGAAATCAAAGGATGCGGCCTTTCAGAATGTTTTAACACATGTTTGTTTAGATTAAGAGTAAAGATCATTTGTACAGTTCTGTGTGATCTAGTTCGATGCGCTCTCTTACCATCAGTGGAAATAGAATGAAAAGAGAAATGTTCTTCACCCAGTGAGAGAGTTCAATGTTCCCAACACTGGTTTTATACTCTGAATTCTAAGTTATTGAGAAACAGTTGTTGTAAGCGGTATTACTACTTGTCAGAAATCATGAGGAGGAACAGTTTGATCCAGCCCGAGTGGGTGCTTGTGTTTGACCTCTGTAGCCATACGTTGCAGCCTTAGAGCATCTAAGCTGGTCTCAAAGATGATTCACTGAGTCATTCGTGAGAAAGGGGGATGTGAGTGTGTGTGTGTGTGTGTGTGTGTGTGTATTAAATGTATATATTCACACATTTTATATTGATATTATGTAGATATGTTTGAATACGAAACTTTTTTTTACCCCAACTACTGAATCAGAAAGTACCAAACAGTATATATAGCAAAACGAAGATTTATGGTTGTGTCTAAGGTACGGTGATTCAGCCATTTCCAGTTGTTTCCTTTGTTTCAGCTTTTTTTTTTTTAAGTCGAGCATCACTCTGCAGTGGAATAGTTGCAGTCCGCCCCATCTCCGTTTCCGGATGTATCTCCGCTGTTACAGTATCAGGATAATCAAATAAAAATACTGGTTCAGTGATGAGCATTGAATGGTTGTCAGGCATTCGTGTGATCAGGACGGATTTCACATGGATTTCACCTCCTTTTGGCAGCACACTGAGTAGAGACGTGTTTCAGATCGATACCCCAACACATGGATTGGAAGCCTGGCCCACGAATGGCTTTGAAACACCACGGTGCCATTCAGCAGCAGGTGTATGTGACTGTCCTTTCTTCATTTCATCGGACATAGTTCTGTTGTAACCGTGGTTTTTTTAATGTTATTTTAAAGTTGTACGTTCTTTAGTTATGGTCAAATATAATTTGGTCATCAAAAATGAAATGATAGTTTAAAACAAGTAGCTGTTACTAAATGTGCTAAAAATACTCATTTTGTAACTTTAATTTTTAAAGTTTTCTGAGCATATTATAAACTGTGCCCTAGTTAGTACAGATGTACACATCAGAAGCCCCATATTGTATCCGTAGTCATTCGATGCTATGTGCCCTACATAGGAAACTTTTTTTTGTCTAAAATTTCACTAACCAGAATTCTGTTACAGGCACTTAAACACACCGCATGAGGAAAATGGCACAATATGATCTTGAGGTGCCTTCTGTGAACCATCTGAAAGATTAAATTATGCTTCATATAGTTTTGTTTTTATTGTATTTCTTTGAAAACTCTCAGTCTTTATTCGTGAGTTACTGGATTAATTTATTTGATAGGAAGTCTCTCACAGAACCTGTTGGAGCATTTATTCTGTTGTGCTTTGAATGACGGGTGGGGTAGAGGCCAGGGCAGAAAGCAAGTCACGAACAGGGTGACGGTGATTGAAAATTGGCTGCAAAACACAGGATACCAAAAATAAAAAGTTTCGTCTCCATTTTTAATGACTATATTATACTATTATTTTATAAATATGTAATAAAGAGGATCCTCTATTAAATTTTTCTCTACTTCTTGGTCTTTTTCAGGTATGTAACATTTTCTGGGTTGTTCTTAGTGTATAAACCTTGCCCTCGGAGTGTTTTATCTCGCTGTGTAGCTTTCACACGTCTCTAGCATACATTCTAGTATCCAGTCATTATTGTGTCTCAGTAAGGAGTTCAGTAATGATTTGATTTTAATCTGATGGCATATTGATTCACAATAAGAGGAGCTGTCTCTCATGTCCTTTCTTAAATTCAGAATATCCAGTAGTATAGTTGCTACGTTGATCATGGTTTTAATCACCAAAGGAAGTTAGAGACACTAATCCCATCAACCGTGACTCATCTTTAAGGCCTTAAAGTAATGGAGGACACCTTTTTTATATCCCTCTGAAGGACTTTTAGTGTTCTACAATCTGTGCTTGCCGCAGACATGCATTTGACACAGGTAGTTGGGTGCTGGGTTCTGGGGTATTCCCTTGTGGGCGGCAGTTCTGAGTACTGGCTGTGGAGTGGAACAGCCTGGGTTTAAATCCAGGCTCCCCGTTAACCAACCCTGTCCCGGGCACTAGTGACCTAAGTCCTCCGAGCCTCTGCTGCTCATTTACCAAGTGGAGCGACCGTGGGTGGCACCCAGCGGAGAGGTGCTCAGCACCGCGCCCAGGGCAGTGACTGCTCAGAAGGGGGCGCTCCCGTTACTAGTTGTGTTACTTTTGCACACTGATTACATCACTGTTGGCCGAGCTGTGTGTGTGAGCATCCTCTATGCTTCCAGAATCCCGAGGCCTGTACTCGGGTCTGAGATGGACATGACCACCCGTGTGGTATTTCTCTAAAAGCCTCGTTGTTGGAAGACTTCTGGTAAGTCTGGTGTGTCTCAAACTATTCCCAGGCGTTTTTGTGTAGAGTTGAGTAACTCGGGATTTGAAGCAGTTCAGTATCTTTATGAATTTCCCTCGCTCCTACCTCTCCGCTCCCAACTGCAGGACACCCCAGGGCCCACCACACTATAAATAGCTGGGTTGGGTTAATCTAAATAATGCATGTGGGCCTTAATAAGCTACCATTACTGGGTGGCTGCAACTTCTAAGGGTTGGTGTTAACCAGGATGTCGCAAGCCTTGAGTGCCTCTTGTAAAAATGGCAGCATCCCTTGTTGGTAGGAACTGCTTTTACTGGAATTGTGCTGTTTGTTGACAAATGTTACAATTTTCCTCTGGATATGGAAAACAAAGTGGATGATGTATATTTTATAATTCTCTTCTTAGCTTTTCTTAAGGTCAGAATATTGGATAGAATTCCAATATGCCGATCACATATCCTGCCCTCAAAGCCGTAGAATCATTCCATTTAGAGCTGACAGAAGTCCTCAGAGGGCCTTCGTTATTAAATTTGTTGTAGATTCAGCCATCAAACAGAGTTCACCGATCTTGTCAAAAGTTAAAGCTGTCTTTACGTGTATAGGTGGAAATTCTGTGTTCCCCTCACGTTCGCGAAACTGCAGAGAAGACAGATGACAAAGATGCCAGATGAGATCAGACCTAAAGGGGACCGGTTAGCAATGTGAGTAAGAACGCAACCTCCTCAGTCACACTGGTGCTAATGTTAACACCGTTACTGCTAACAGAGCATAAGGGCTCATCGCCAAAACACTGGAAGGAGCATGTGTTTGTGATTAATATTTAGAGTTAAAATCACTCTGCCTGAGAACACTTGTAAGTACAAGCTTTTGTGCTTGGAGCTACAGTTGCAGTGAATGTGAATGCTGGTGTGGAACGTATCAAGGATCTGAGTTTGTGAATCATGACAGTTCAGTTTTAAAACTAGAGCACGATGTTGTGTGCCGGAGATGCATTGCTTGCAGAAATCCTGAGAATGGCCAAGGTGCTCGAATAGGGGATGGTGATACAAGTCGAGCAAATTATTTGCAGACGTGTGGGAGGGAGCCGAGCATTGTCTACGGGGCCAGAGTCCTGGTCTCGTAAAAAGTACCCGTTGGGGTTCCACTGCAAACAACTGACTCCAGCAATAAAGAATTTATTTGAAGGATATGAGGAGCTAGCTCATGAGCTCAAAAGGAAGTTCAAAAACTGGACTGAGGACAGAAAGCTCCCGAAGGTTTTGCAGCAGGAATTGCTCAAGGATCTAGCTTTTATTCTTCTACTGGATTGAATGAACCCCATTTATCTTTAAATTGCCCCATTCTTGAATCCTGGAAGTGGGTGTGCAAACCCCAGGGAAAACCACTGCCCGCGGTCCTGGAGCTCTGAGAGAGGGGCCCTCCGGGAACCCTGGCTTACATGGTTGGAGAGCAGGACTAAATGCAAAAGAGAGCAGTGTATCGACCAAAGAAATGAGTATTGTGGAGAAGGTGGCTGGACAAAAAGTGACAAATGACCAGCCGGTCGCCGGCAGCCGTAGGTTATGTGCTCAGCGATGGTGGTGTTCTAACTAGCGGGTGTGTGGGGAGCAGCCGGCGCTGCAGGCTGTGTGGACAGCCTCCCGGGATCCCAGACGCTCTGCTTCCCCCCGATGCTTCACTGCCGCTTGGCATGTCCAACTTTGAGCTTAAGTGATCACTTCTAGTTGGTAATGTGTTTTAGTCCAGATAACGGGTATAAAAAGGACACTGGAGACTGAAGTACAATGTTGGTTTTTGTTTTATTTCCAAGGGAGGCAAACGTTTTCCTCTGACGGGCAGCTGTGGCGAAGGCCTGACTGTCCCCCATTCTAGAGTCCGGTCATGCCAGGTCTGGGCTGCGGCCATAAGAAGACGAGTTGGGGAGGGGCTGGGTGTGCAGGGGTCAGATGTCCGTGCTAAGGGTATGCTAAGCCCTCCCCTGACCTCTCTGGCAGCAGCCTTTGGAACTCGGCAGGACTGGAGCTGGGAGGGGCTGGGCGTGCAGGGGTCAGATGTCCGCGGCTCCCTCCGTGTGCTCAGTTCTGACGGGGTCTGGCAGCCAGTCACCAGGAGGACACACGAGACTCAGAGCCTCTCTGACCATTTACTCTGTGAGATCCAGGTAAGGGGGACTGTCTAGCCTGGCAGTTTGTTTTTGAAGGTGGTAATGTTTGTGGGTCTCGGTCAGTACTGAGTCCTGGTTGAATTCTCCACATCTCTGCCAAATCTCCAACTGAGGCAGGCCTGCTCTTCCGTACCCTGCATCCAGACTTAGGAAGGAATCTCCTCCCTGGGGTACACGCAAGCACCCAGGCTCCTGCTCACCCCCAAGAGGCTTCTCTCTCCCCACAGGGCAGTCGGTGAAGAATCCTTGTATTCACTCTTCTTTGCCAGCCTTATAGAGAAGCATTATTTTTGCCTCGGTTTTCTCCTGTTACTCTGGGACTAAAGGTCTTTCACATCCTCCTACATTCTAGCAGAATTAGAAGTCCTGTGAAGGTCATTTCCAACTTTATAGGTTTCAACCCCAGCTGTGAAACTTGTCTATATGTAATAGAATTTTATATGTATGTATGTATGTATGTATGCCATGTATATACGGCATTGTAGCCTTGGGCAAAACTTGTTTCCTTGAGCACCTGTTCCCTTATCTGTAAATAGAAATCATAAATGGGTACCTTCTGGGATTGTTTTAAGAATCCTATGGAAACACTTTGGGAGTGAGGAAGTGAGTCTGGCTGCAGGCTCTCGTGTGCTTAGGGCAGTCCTCTCCCGTCTCCCATTTCTAGGCCTCCGTTTCCCTGTCTGCACCATGACGGGCCTGCTGAAATAGATCTCTCCACGTGCCCGTCCCAGCTCACTAAGCTGCGCACTGTGGCAACGGCGGCCGTGTTGACAGACGCAGGGCCCTTCGTTAGCGACACGGACCTGACTGCAGTACTCAGCTGCTGATGGGTGTCAGCCTTGGTGGATGCACTTGTTCTGATGGGCAGTTACCAAAATGCCATCAGATAGGTTAGAGACGCCGCGTGGGCCTGATGTTCCGGTGTATTAAACGTGTTTATTTCCTTGACTCTGTTGGAGCTAGAAGCTTGCTTTGTTGTTTGCTTTGCCTACCCAAAGATCTAGTACTTTCTAGAATTCCTTTTATCATCTGAGGATAGGACAGGGGATACGACCTCTTTAGTGGTTCATGGGATTAATATCTTCCCATAAATGTAGGTTCTTCTTGGTGAATACACTTGCAGAAGCCAGTCTTTTAACTAGTTCAAAATACCAGATCAGTATTGGAGTTATTTACATGCAAGCAGTCCACACAACCTACAAGGAGCTGAATTTTACCTTTGAACTATTTATGGAAAGCAGGCGTATGAAATAGATATAAAACAAGATTGTTCTTTCCACAAAAGTGTGTATCATCTGTTACAGTTTATAAGAACTATCACATACATTATTTTGTGAAAGAAGTGCACAGCAGGCTTAAACTTCTAGGGGGAAAAACTGTATTTAAGAATTTCACCAAATACAGTGTGTATTATTGATGCCAGCAATAGTAAATACATATGGTGACTTTAAAAGAGCTGTGCCCGCTCAGCTGGGGGGGGGGGTCTTCGCCAGCATCCCCCGTTCCTTGCTAGCCCCATAGAAAAGTGTGACTGGTATACTATCTAGGTTTTTCTTGTATCTAACTAATTCTCCAAACTCTAGCCAGTAACCCATTTATTTTTAGTGATATCAATAAAAGTCAGTAATTTTTTTTCATTAAAATAATTTACAATATAAGAGAAAAGGTAGGCGGATTCTGGAGTGAGAACCAGTGACTTGCTTGTGTATCATCTTCCCCGTTCCATGAACATACTGAGTGGCCCAATAATAGTTAATAATTCATCGAAGAACTAAATGGATGTGAGAGGCAAGCGAAGTCAGTGGTTTTCAAAATCTGTGCGTAGTGCATTCCTGATCCTTGATGCATGTGGTGATGAGGAAATGCTTAAGTAACGGGGACCTGCATTCAGAATCCGAGGCAAAGCGGCACGATTGGTCCCTCCGACCTTCACAAGTAAGAGCAGCCCCAGTGCCTGTCAGGAAAGCCAGCCCTGACGGCCGGGTCCCAGAATGGAAGATAAAGAGAAAACAAAATCACTTGTTCACCTCGAGTAACCAGGATTGGTTCCTTCGTGCAAGGAAGACAGGCTGGAGAGAAATCCTGGGGCCTGAGCGCTGGTACTTTTGCCAAGGTCTGCCATCGTCAGACCCAGCGACGTCCAGGGGCCTTTCCGGGCTTTGTTCTCCCTGCCCTGAGGGTCTGGCATCCCCCCTGGGCACCCCTTGTGTGTGTCGTGTCCTCACACGTCTTGCCCTGCTTGGTCCCGCTAATGGTCACTTGGAAGGAGCGAGCGAGCGAGGCCCTGGGCGAGAAGCGGGCTGTTTGCCCGATGAGGAGCAGCGGCAGGGCGTGCAGGAAGCCTTCAGGACCGCAGGAAGGCGGCCGGGGGGGGGGGGGGGGGGGGGGGGGAGCACAGCCCCAGACTGCCAGGTGCCCGCAGGCCACAGGAAGTAGGGGTGGAAACAGGTACCCAGCTCAAGACAAAGGAGCCCGGGGCTGAGGTTGGCGGTGGCGTGGGAGCGGATGGAAAACAAGGCAACAGCAAAACCCCGCTCCCAGCCCAGCTGGCGCACTCCCTGGGGGCACTTTGAGCAAAGGGAGCAAGGACGAAAGAGGTCAGACCCTCCCGCGGTGACATCCTCCTACGGTGAGCCCCCAAGCAGCCTCGCCCCCCTGAGCACATCAGGAGCCCTGCACATCTACGCCCACCGTGCGGTTGTTAAGTGACTCGGACACAGCCTCTTCATTGTGGTCAGAGGGTTGCTGTTCTTCCCAATTATACAGTCACAAAGCCCTCGGCAGTCCCATGGCCGACCCACACACGGTCACAGGCAGAAAGGACTCCGCGTCCATTTTGAGAAATTTATTAAAACAAAAACAAGCGTCACTTGTACATAGAAATAGTCATTTGCACTAAGTATTATTAAGAGCAGAAAAGCAGTTTTAAATATATCTTAAAAATCACAAAATATATTGATTAAGGCACTACATTCCATCCCATGTTTTCAATAAATACACTGTTCTTTAAAAAGGCAGTACTGCGTACCTCTGATTAAATCAACATAGGCACTATACTAGTCAAGGCAGATACACTTTGCTGTGGCCACTGTGTGTAATTTACTCTCAGAAGAACTTTCAGTAGCTAAGATGAGCATTTTCTTGGAAAAAATAAAAAAAAAAAATCACAGTTTTCTCTTTCCAGTTTAAGTCTCTTCCAGAGAGACCTAGCTACAAAAGGTGCGGTTTCTTCATATATTCTCTAGCAACAAGGAATTAGGTATAAAGATCACCTCCCAAGAAGTAAAGCCATCAGAGGTTAGATGTCTCAGCACAGCATGAGTCTTTGGAAGAGTATTTTCTCCAGCTGCACTAAGATCCGCTGGGTTTAGAAAACCCTGGACTTCCTGGCATCCAAGAAGACTGCGTCCTAAGTGCCTTCTGTGCAAGGAGCTTTTCTGCTAAGCAACTGAGGCGGGCCAGAGGCAGCCCCTGTGTCGTACAGGGTAGACGGAGCCCCAGCCTGCAGGTCAAGCGGCGGCAGGCCCGTCGGGTGTCACCAGTACTTTCTAACGATGCCAACTGTGAGAGTTTGTGACCGTGCTCGGGCGCTCCCGAAGCAGGCGCTGGGCATCGTGGGGTGGGGACCCCTGGGAGACAGAAGGCCTTCTGGGGTCTTTTCCCCATTCCAGCAGCTCACTAGTCTGATGGTCTGCACTGGTTGGGCCCGAGCTGCTTCTCCCAGGACACAGTGACCACAGCAAAGAGGAGAAAAATTAACTTCCCACCACAAACAATGCCGGATCGTCTGAGCCGTGGGTGCCAGTCTGTTCCTCAAGGCGTCCTGTGTTCTCCGACTGAAAAATCACCGTTGACCTGCGGTTCTCTTCACACAAGGGCGGTAAGGCCGCCCTCCTTTCTTAGATAACCTAAACTTTCTCGGCCGAACTCGGTCGCATGGATCCGAGGTGTGGCTTGGGGCCCTTAGCAGATGGGGCGGGAGGCAGGAGGTGAGGCAGCGGGAAGCTTCACGCGAGCCCCACCTCGTTTGGGGGTGAGAAATCCCCCCCCAGGCCAGTTGTACAGAAGAGGTTGCTCAGTCTGGTTCCCGTTACTGCGGGGACCTTGGGCAAGACTTAAGCTGGAAAATACACTTCACCCCTTGGCCAGTAAACTTAAGACACACAGTCAAAGCGTTCACAAACCCGGGACCTACGTAGTCAGATGCAGTAGAGAACACAATTTCATTCTGAAATAACAGTACTGCGTGCACCTGCTAGGAGGTGGCCTTCATTCGGACTTTCTTTTACATATTATTGAGGTTGACTTTAAATTATAGACACAAGTTTTACCCCATTATAAAACATGGAAATCAGTCACTGAGAAGCAATCATGTACAAAGCATCTAATCACAAAAATAGGAAAGAGAACCCAAGAGCACTTCGAGAAGAAACTCTGGAGCCGGAGGGCACTTAGTTGTTCTTCTCCAGGGACCGGTAATAGTCTGTCAGGACTTCCCACGCTGCGGGCGCCATGAAGCCGTCTGGGGGGTTCGCTCCTTCCCGGGCCAGCTTTCTCATTCGTGTCCCCGAGATGAAGTCAAACTCGTCGTGCCTGTCACGGGGCAGCCACACAGAGCTCAGAGCGGGGACGTCACCCCGCCCCCAGAGAGGCCTGCCTGAGGTGACGAGGCTCAGACCCTATCTTCTCCTTCGCCGCGGGGAGTGGGCAGTTCACTAACTCCTGAGTAAAGGAACTTGCAGCAGAAGGGGGCGTGACGGCGGGCGTGACGGCGGGCGTGACGGCAGCCACACGCTCCACGCCGCCTGGGTGCCTGCTCTGTCCGCGGGCATGCCCCCTGCTGCTACGCTGGCTTCCTGTCCCTTAACACCTGCTCAAGGAAGACTTGTTGAAAGAGAGCTACTGACGGACCATCCGCTGACATGCAAGGGGCCGTGCTACACTTCAGGGGGGGCACGGAACATGTAAGACCAGGTCTCGGCCTTCTAGGGACCTCTCATCCCACCGGGAGCATGTGGAGATGCCCCTCCACAGACGGTGTACAGGCGGTGATCAAAGAATCTTCCTCTGGAAACCTACCTTGCCGGGTCATAGAAGTCCATGGCTTTTTTGGCTTTGTTGTAGGCAGCTACGCGGAATGGAATGATTTCCACCGAGGTCAGGCCCGGGGCCATGCTCAAGACCTTGCCTCCGTGAGTGGGTTCGTACAGGTCTTTCTTGGTCTCAGGGTGGGGCATGCCCGCAGGGTCCCGGCCCACGATGTAGAAATTGACCCCTGCAATCATCCGGGACCGACAGTGCCACTGGACCTAGGAAACATCACGCAAGGGAGATGCGGGTCACCGCTGGCCAGCTCGGGGGTCCCCGTTTACAGAGACGCCTCTGTTCTGCTTTAAAAGTAATCCAGGATCGACCGATAGCTGGAGGACGTCAGTGGAGTGTCCGAGACCCCGTGCTCTTCACGCTCGCTCCACCACGGAGGGCAGTAGGAGCTCTAGACACGAACTCCCCCCACCTCACCCCAGCTTCCTAGAACCCGAGGTTCTGTCTCCTAGTCACCCCTCCAGACAGGCACATGGACCAGAAGCACTCAGACATGTGAATTTTACTTTCTAGTCCCTCCCTATTCGGAATAGATCACAGTTTCAAGGAAATTACAAATTCCAACATGTCTGATTACCCGACTGCCAATAATGAGCGGATTATACGAAGACACTGATTCTAGTTCAACACGACACTGGCATTTCAAAATGAATGACCCCGTCTGAAGCTCAGCGAGAAACACAGAGGATGAGGGGGCCTGGCGCTGCGGTCTGCTTGAAGAGAATTCATTTCCGAAACACTGTTTGGGGTACCCCCAAAGCGCTGGGACCCTTCCAACTGATCACGCTTCCCACACACTTGGAGCCACGGGACGGAGAGCATCCGTTTGGCGGGCTCGTTGTGCTATGACAAAAGGGGGGGACACCGAGCTTTTAGAGACGAATGCTCCCTTCCAAGGGCGCTCACGGGCGTGTGTGGTGAACCAGGCAGAGTGACCGAAACTTCGGGACCTGAGTGTGAGGCGCAACACGGTCTGCCCTACAGCCTCAGTCAAGCCGCATTACCCTCCTTGCTCACACGTCAGCTCCACGTTCCCAAAGGCAGTGCGTGACGGGTCTGAGGCGGTGTTTCTGGCGTTCTTACGAATACGAAATGGAAACAGAATGAAGCTGGATAAAGAAGAGAGACTGGAAGCTTCCAGAATCTGCTCATGAGAGAAAAGGAGCGCAGAGACTCCCTGGCTCCTCTTAAGTAAAGCCTGAGCCCCCATTTCCGAGGCCCCCAGCCCGGCGCAGGGAACCGCTCACCTCTGTGGGGCCAGCGTACAGCATCGGGGAGGGGAAGATGGCAACGATGGTTGACTTGGGGTCCAGGACCCCTTCTTCCAGCACCGCCGCGTGCTGCTTCATCCGCCACGCCAGGGGCACGTCGTCGTCCTTGGTCCAGCCCCCCAGAGGGTGCAGCAGGAGCACGGGCTGCTTGTAGCCCCGCGCCAGCAGCCTGCGGCGGGTGTCCTGCATCAGCAGAGCGTGGCCGTTGTGGACGGGGTTGCGCAGCTGGAACGCGAACACCGCATCTGGGACAGGAGCATACAAAGGCCAAGCTGAACAAAATGCACGTTGTCGCTCGCCCGCAAGAACAAAAAAGGAAAGGCAGGGGGAGCTCCCCTCTGCTTGCTCGAATTGTTTAATAAAGCCAATTAGATCGTGAATTTTAAAAGAAAGGAAGGGGCGCCTGGCTGGCTCAGTCGGCAGATCATGGGACTCTTCATCTCGGGGTTGGGAGTTCGGGCCCCATAATGGGTATAGAGATGACTTAAAAATTTTTTAAAAATCTTGAAAGAAAGGAAACAGCTATGTTTGCTGTTCAGGGCACTCACTATGCCCACTTGCTTTCGAAAGTCATCTGGGGAGTCCACCTGGGTCCTTGCGGGTTACTTGGTTACTCCAGAGTCACCCACCAGACCGGACAGGACACCCAGGCAGGAAGCCCTAATCGGAGAGCCTGCCTCGGAAATGAAGGCATCTGTTACCAGGGCCTTTGCCACCAAGCACCACTCAGTCCCCATGTCACCCTCTGCTTCAGGCTCGCTCCCCAAGGGGGTGAGCAACGACCAGCACCATCTGGGGCCTGGGGAAAGTTTTAACAACCTAAAGACGTAAAAACATTATTTCACCTTCACTGTAAAAAAATCTTCAAAACTACTCCACTTAGTGACGGGCTCCTGAGAGGCTTCATTTCCTTCTAGTTATGAAGGAAATAAATATCCATCATGGAAATTGTGGGGAATCCAGAAAAGCCCCAGACAGGATATAAAAACCACCTATAATCCCACCATTACTTTTTCTCTCTCTTTTTCGAAATTTATAAAAGTGAAAATCTTCCCGCCCCTTGGTCTAACTCCCTCCCCAAGAGGCCCCTGTCACCTGCGGTTTGGGGCGCACGCCCCAGAGACTTCTGCCTCTAGACACAGAAGTAACTTAGGGTGTTAAGAACAATTACTGTATTTTGTTTTCCAAAATTACGCTGTAGAGATTGTTCTGCAATGTGTGCTTTTGCTGAAGAAATACACTTTGGGTATTTTTCGGTGTCCGTGCCTATTTTTAACTGCCGCACCCTATTCCAATATGTGGATGTACTTCAGCTCTAAACTGCTCCAGTCCGTAGCAGTACACACATCCATAGAGGCTTCCAGCTTTTTGAAACTATAAAGATGGCAGATTCCTGGTATCTCGAATTCTATAATCAGACGGTGGGGAGGACTGGCAAAGGCACACAAGGCAGTCTACGTACCGGCGTTCATTTCTTTACACTTCTGCTTGAGCTCCAGAGGCGTCAGCCGGTACTGGTCCAGCCCGTCATTCCACCGTATCCTCTCCAGCACCTGCAGGTCTCCACCCACCAGCCAATCCCCACTTTCCATCACCATCTAGAAAGACCATGAGTAAAGTTCTTGGAGATGAGTGTCGACTTCTAGTGTATCTGAAAACCATTTTCTCCTACACCAACCTTGGGTTAAGCCTGAAGAACCGCCTTCCATTCTTAAGCATTTCTAACACAGTATTTCTCAAACTTTTTGGTCTCAACCCTTTTATACTTTTTTTTTTTTGAGAGAGAGAGAGAGAGAGAGAGAGAGAGAGAGAGAGAGAGAGTGAGCAGGGGAGGGAGGGGCAGAGGGAGAGAAAGAATCTCAAACAGACTCCACACGCCCAGCGCTGAGCGGGGAGTCCGGCTCGGGGCTCGATCCCACGACCCTGAGATCATGACCTGAGCCAAAATCAAGAGTTGGACGCTCAACTGAGCCACCCAAGCTCCCCATCATCAAGAACATTCTTAACTGAAGCCGGCCCTGTTTTTACTGCAAGTGCTTGGGGTCGAGGGGACGACCCAAGTTGAGCCAGGCGTCTTGAGTCCAAGGGGCCAGGAGTTTCGCCCACGTTGCTCTGGCACGGGCAGTACAAGAGTCAGCCCAGTGAAGACAGCACAGGATGTCTCAGCATTACGAAGGAGTTTTGAGACTGGCGTTCTGTGGAAAGGCCTCGGGGACCCCCAGTGTCCTGCGAACCACCGCCAGCACATCCCTCATACAGCCTGATGTGTCTTAGACTGTCTTCAGTAAGGACCCAAAATAGAGAAGCCGGGGGAAATCAGGCAAGTTGTTTTCTACCGGTTCATTATTGCTGAGCACAGTTTCTAAGGAAACTCTGAAAAGAAACATCCTTCTTTGTTACCTCTAATTTGAAAACAAAAGAAAATGTCCAAAGAGCAGCAATATGTTGCCAAATCCACATCCAAGGCTAAGCACAGACTCAAGTAGCTAAAACCTTATTTTTCTCAAATCATCTTTGACAAGGGCGCCAGGACCACTCGATGGGGAACGAACAGTCTCTCTGGCAAACGGTGTTGAGAAAACTGGGTACCCACATTCAAAGAGAAAGAGCCTTATTTTATACCCTGTAAAAAAATTCACTCAGAATGGATTAAAGACCTAAATGTACAATCTAAAACTGTAAGATTCTTCAAAGAAAGCGCAGAGGTTACCGTTAACACCCTCACTCGTCAAGACCCAGTCTCTGCTGAAGTGACTTCGGGGGACAGTGAGGAACAGAAAATGCACACCGTGACAAGGAACCGCACGCTTCCTCTCGCAGCCTGTCTTTCCGGGTGGACCACACAGCCGGGGAGGCAGCCCTATGTCTGGGGAGGGGCCGGGGCAGGGGAGTCTGCGGGGGCGTGAGGACGGAGCCCAGCGATCCGGCCTGGGGCGCCCTCCTGGTACAGGACAAGGCCAAGCAGAGAGAAGGAAAGAGGGTTCGTGGCAGGTCGAGAGCCAACTCGTCACACAACACCATGTTCTGGTGCGGAATTTAAATTTGAACCTGACCTTCTAGGGTATTCTTAACGTAGGAGGGCAGAACACATTTTATCTAACGGTTTGTTAGTTCGATAGGTAACTTTTAAATATGGAATGTGGGCTTTCATTTGCCTTGGGCCCCACAAACGTGAAGGGTGAGCCCGGCGGGAGGGGTCGTCACAGCAACGGAAAGGAAAAACACGGCCGTGTGGGATGGAGGGAGGAAAATCACTTAATAAGAATACTGTCAAATCCCCGTACCTGTGCATTTGCTTTCTCCTCCTGGCCCAGAGGTGGGCGACGGATAAACTGTGGAGACAGCCCAAATCCCTAGGAGTGCAGTAACTCAGGCTGGACGCTAGGGGTCCACGCTATATTGTTCTGTTGGTGAAGGCGCCGTCTGTCCAGTTTGGTTCACAACTCAGCCTAAAAAATGTGCCTATCTGATGAACAACGCTGAACTATTTGCTTCTGGCATCTCTGAAATGGGGAGAGGCAAAGGGCATTTCTCTCCCCAAGATGGCCCAACTCTCCCCAGAACGGAGCTCTCGCTACTACGAGGAAGGCAGCTTCCGTGGCTCTGCCCCATTTCTCAGGTTTTGTTGGCCTAAGGGTCCCCAGCTCCTTCTGGGCCTCCTGCTAAAAGGCAGCCAGGGGGGCACCGCTGGAGAGAGTCTGCGGGCCTGGGCGCACAGACAGAAATGGGGGACGGGCTTCCGGCGAGTGGAAGGAAGTGTGAGAGGGCAACCGCGCTTGGAATCACAGGGAGGAGGAGGGGGGAGCTCAGACTCCAGCACGAAGACGGGGCGGCTGCGCTGAGGAGCCCCACAGACACAGCCTGGGGAGGAGGCGGGGTGCACGGGCTGGAGCGCGAGCCGCTGCTGAGTGTGGGGAGGCACACGGGTCGCAATGGGAAGGGGACGGGGAGTGGGCAGGAAACCGGGAGGAAGTGAGAAACGGCCGGTTCGGGGCAAGCAGGGTCACAACGAAAGGGTTCAGAGATGAGGATCAAGAGGCAGAAAACTGAGGCGGTCCCCGTGGAGAACATCCCTTCATGTCTGTGCTGTGCCTCCTGGTCTGGAGGTTCTGGGGCGACAAGGAAGGTGCAGAGGACAGGGCTTCACGCCTCGTTTGCAGACGAGAGAAGCGTCAGCGCTCAAGGGCGCACAGGCTCTGCCAGATGCCAAGACGCCACGCCCAGGACCCCCAAGCCAGGCTGCTCCTCCCACTGCACCTGCTGCCTCCCCGGAGCTCGGCCTGCAGCTCAGGCCCCACCCAGCGGCACGGCCCCTCCTCTCCCGAGCGGGCAGAAGGCTGAACAGGCGACAAACCTGGAGGAGCTGGGGCCGCACAAGGGCAAAGTGCTCTGGGAGCATAAAGAAGGCACCCCCTGTCACGCTTACAGGTCACGGAGAGAAAGGAGGTACAGGGTGGCAGCCCGGGGAAGTGGCAGGGGCGGGAGGAACAGTGTCTGGGTTGAGGGACCAGCACGTGCAGGAGCAGGAGAGGACAACACGCTGGCCCACTACGGAGCATGACCAGCCGGGGAAGGGTTGGGCGAGACGGACGAGGCTGGCCCGGAGTCAGGCAGGACACGGGGCGGGGGGGGGGGGGGGGTGCGGGGCGCAGGGCGGAATCGCCAGGACTCGGCGGCCCAGCGAACAGGGGAGGAGGAAGACGCCCAGGATTCGGCCGCAGCCAGATGGGGTGAGGCGCTTGCAGCTGGAGCCAGCCCGGAAAGAGCCCTGAATACTTCTCTAACGCCAGGATCCCAACCTTCACAGACTCACAGGGAGCGCTCAGCGCCAACCCCCAGAACTGACCCAGCCAAGTACTCCCAGGGCCACTGGAAATGCAACAAGGCCCACGGCCACTTTTGGAAGGGGTTACTTTGGGGGGGGGGCGGCGGGGGAAGAACACCTTTAAGTGTAAATTTCACTGTAAATTTCAAGGTGCTAAAAAAAGGGGCAGTGAAAAGTCCCTGCCCTGTAAACGGTGTGTAGTGTGTACGGTGCGTCCAGTGGACGCGCGTCACGCTCTGGGTGTGGTGTGTACGCTGAGTGCCTTCCTCTGTCAGGTTATCCATGGCCCATTTCTCGCCATTAGCTCACTGGGAATGTTTGCAGAGTCCCTCTAACGACCTCATTGGGACGGTCACTGACCAGATGACCAAGACCACGAGTCACAGCACCGTATTCCCTGGCTTCTATGAAAAATTCTGAGCTCCAACTGACGAAAAGATGAAAAGAAATTAAGTCTCGAGAGCTTCCTCAGGTGTTTCTTTTAGGGCTACCACAGTGGAGGTGGACAACGGGCCCCAAGAGGGGACATCTCTGGAACAGGGATGCAGGGTCACTCTTCCCCCTCCGGGTCACTGACAGAAGATCAGAACCCAACCCGAGACCATGAGGACCAGGGAGTAGATGAAACAGAGGCAGGATCAAGATGCTCAGCTACAAGGTGGATGATTGTGTCCATCAAATGAGAAGCTGCTTTGCTCATTCACCTCTTGTGTTCAGAGGCCTTGGAAAAGCCCTTCCTCCCTTGCAACATGTCACAACTGAAACAAACGAGACCAAACCAACATCTGCCCAACCAATTCCAGTAGGCTCACTCAAACATCTTTTGTAGGGGCGCAGGGCTGGAAGAGATCCTGGGGTTATTTTGAGTCTGGCCCCTCCTTTTATACGGCCTTTTAAAACTTTCAACCCTAATGTTCTCATGCTGGGCGAGGGATGGCTTTTGCATTCAATCTCACATACTTTCCTTTATGGGAAACGGACCACACCCAGCAATTCCATGAGACTCTCCACCCCCACCCGCACCAAGTAGAAGCTGTGAAGGAATCTGAGGAGGTTTAGCCTATTTTGCCTTTAGGCAGGATAGACTCAAAACAATCCTAATCAGATGAACGCATTTTTCAATCTTAAAATACCCACTGATGACAATGTGCTCTTTTTCTCTGGAGACTCTGCCACCGTCTGTGCTCTGCACTGATTTTTGTTTACTAAAAGGATGTCACTGACCACGAGGCATGCACTCTGAGTCTCTCTCCAGTGGTAGGTTGGACCCACGCTGGATGAAGGAATGCGTGCTTCCCCAGTGAATTTCCAAGATGGAGAGTGCCACAAGCTCTAGCTATGGCTCTGATTTCTGTCCTTTACTCAAGATGCCAGACTCAACTATCGCCCCAGTCCGGTTGTTTCCCATTTAGCGGAGGGAGCCAGCCATCACAGCATCTGAGGACTCGGTGACTCATTCAGAGCAGCTCCCAAACAGAAAAGACACTTCTCTGCCCCTATCTAAAGATCTCTGAAGGCAGAGCCTGCAAGACCTGCCCTAGAACTGCATTCCTCAGGGGGTGCCTGGGGGGCTCAGTTGGTGAAGGGTCTGACTCTTGACTTCAGCCAGGTCATGATCTCAGGGTCGTGGAATCAAGCTGCTCGTCGGGCTCCACGCTCAGCACAGAGTCCGCTTGAGTTTCTCTCCTTTTCCCTCTGCCCCTCCCCCTGCTCATGCTCTCTCTCGCTCGCTCTCTCTCTCTCTCTCTCTCTCTAATAAATTGATTTTAAAAAAAGAAATGCATTCCTCCATCTGACCCTGGTGTTTCTTTTAAGTCCTTCATGAAGGAATAAAAAGGAATGATTTTTGTCCTAAAGTGAAAGAGATCAAGAAAGCCCTTCCACTTACTTTGATATGGGGGTGTTTTGCACACATTGTCCCCCACACGCGGGAACAACGTTCCTCCTTTCTATGTTCGTAGAATTCAGGGTCTCGTAAGATAGCCACTCTCCGTCCGCCATGTGTCAGGACAAACTCACTGCTCCCCTCCAGCCGCGCCTTATCATCCGCAGAGACGGGCAGTACGATGGGGATGCTCATGTTGATTACTCCGTCTAGAGAAGGAACCACGTGATGAGTGAGCATGGGATGCAAGGTGTGCCCTCCTTGAAGCATGACTCAAATGTGCACAACGTCCATTCCAAACATTTCCTGCAAAGCCAACGAAGGCCTAAATCCTACACGGTTGTGTTGGCGGCACCAATTTCCTGAGAGTCTACAATAAGTCCTCGAGAGGCTTCTCAATGCAAGAGATGGGGCATTTGTGAAAAGTGGGCCGAGTTTCAAATCACGGAGGTGGCTTCAGTGAGTGATCTAATCTGGGGGATGAGAAGGGGGCATCTCCCTTCTGAGTTCCCTTTTGAAAGCTTGGTCCTGACCTCAACATACCAGAGAGTTTAAAATCTTTAAAAACCCGATTACACACAATGAAGGTTGGCCAAACAAAAGCCTCTAGTCTTTCTTGGAAACGAACCTTGTAACAACATTGGCCAGTCTCTTAGATTATCTCTTTAGGCTCTAACTGTGGTACCGACACACTGAATTGAAAAAGAAAAAAAAAAAAAAATCAGACAAGTAACACTAAGGAGTAGGGCCCCAAAGAAGGAGTCCTCCTGATGTTGTCTGTTTCCTGTGGTCCAGGCATGGCATCACCTTTAAATGGTATTGAAAAGACTTCTCTGGGATCACAGCCCTTGCGAGCTCAATTGCAATTGAGAACCATCAGTCAAAAAACACAGACGAGGTAAAACCATAGAAAGTGGATTTACTAGAGCTCACGCACTTACTGTGGGGAGTGAGCTCCTCTCCCCCTTAGGCTAAGTGTCTTACTTTAAAAGGAATTTAAGTAAACTGCCATTCTGGTTTCTCAGGATACAACACAACAAACTGGAGGGTATGGGATGTGCTGTTCAGAGATTTTCTCATCCCATCTTCAGCTACAACACATGCCTAGGACCCGCTTGACCTCAAAGGAAGAGGCAAGAGAATTACTTAAAAGCTGACCTAGAAACTGTGAGGGCTCATTTTATGTGTCTACTTGGCTAGGCCGCAGTGCCCAGATATTCAGTCAAACGTTGTTCTAGAGGTTTCTCTGAAGGTATTTTTAAGATGAGATGAACATCTGAAACAGTAGACTTGGGGTAGAGCAGAGTGTCTTCCATAAGGCGATAGGCCTCACAGACTCAGTCGAAGGACTCAACAGAAGACCGACTTTCCAGGAGGAAGAGGGAGCTCCGCCCACAGACTTAGAACTTGAGCTACAAGTCTTCCCTGGGTCTCTGGCCTGCCAGTCTACCCTGCGGATCTCGGACTTGCCAAGGCTCTGCAACTGTGTGAGCCAATTCCCTAAAATCAATCTCTCCCTCTCTATCTGTCCACCCTACCCTGTTTGTCTGGAGAACCCTGACTAATAAATCAAAAGTAGAGTCATGGGGGGGCTCCTCCTGTGTGGGGCCAACAACCCCTCAAGGGCACCATTATGTTAGAGCTGGGCTCGATAACTGGCAATAACTAGTGACAGTGATGTCACTTTGTAAAGCTTGTCTTTAACACATTTTTAAAAGTGAATATGAAGTTATTTGGGGTTTCTTAGAAGGACTTTTTAAAATGTTTTCTAGGGAAAATGGTTAAAAGATGTAGTTGTTTTTCAGTTTGGGGCTTCAAAGATTACAACTGGGCTTTCTGGAAACATCCAATTTCTTAATGAGGCCAGATACTGTAAAAGAAATGAGCCAGCTGTGTCCCCCCTTCTGCGGCGGCACCTGACGTCCACCAACTATGTCCGTTTCTCTGCTTTAGTCATACATGAGAAAACGGGGCACGCCGTCAGCGTACAACACTGAACAAGATTAGGGAGATCTGGGGGGATTCCCAAGTTCAAGACTCAGAAAGGAACGAGAGCACGTGAATAAGGAAAACATTCAACTCCACAGGAAACAAATGGGAGGAAATGTCCCACAGGTTAATGAAGTCTTTCAAACCTAAACTTCAAAATCCAATATTTGGAATGCCTCTCATGGGGTTAAAGATCTGAGATCTGAGTCAGCTATGAAACCCGTCTCCGGGCACATCACTTTGCACCTTCTACATACTCTCCAGAAGTTACTCGAGTGTAAAGAATGTCACAGGATAGAGATAGCAACTGCAGGGGACAGAGAAATCCTGTCAAAATCCTGTGATCCCCACCCACCCCCCCAGTGCCCCGGGGAGCCCTTGCAAACCACAAGTAAGGTATCTGCACAGGAAGTCATGGGTTTTGACATTCAAGTGACTTCTTTGTTTCAAAAGCTCAGGCATTCTGGGGGCTCAGTTCACCTTCTCTGGGCTCAGTTTCCCGACTTGAGAGATGGGGTAACGAATAATCCACACTTCCTGGGTTGCTGGGGGTGGGGGCGTACCGTACAGCCCTTTATCACGGGAGGTGTGTCATCAAAGATCATGAAACCCACCCCGAAGTCTAGCTGAGGAAAGGGGAGAGAGGCTAGCCAAGTGGAACGCCTTCAAGGGTGCTGATGATCTGACTAGAAAACCATGTGTTCTGTGGGTTACTGACCACACTGCTCACAGTGACCTGACCAAAATCAAGTAAAACCAAAATGCAAAGCCAACACCATTTTCCTGTGGCAGTTGCCTCCTTTGGTCTACTAGGTTCCTGCCCGAGGTAGCCTCGCACCCATGTTCCTCTTGGCCTTGAGGGAAACCCTGCCCTGGGGAAACAGCCCTTCCTGATGGGTGGTCAAGAGAGCCAATCTGGGGGGGGGGGGGGTGGGGGGGGGAGGCAGAGGAGTTCCACTGAGTAATGATGCCAACTGACTGCATCTACCCGGAGCTACAACTCCACACAGGACGAGCAGCTTGGCCTACCACCTCCCTCAACTCTTCCGCTGCGGGAACTCATCTGACAGTGTCACGTTCAGCTGAGGCATCCTCCATGGCTTTCAGCCCCGACTCGGGCTTTCAGCCTTTCCCACTGTGTGCCGCAGCTCTGGGGAAATCTGCCTTACAGCGGGCTGCCTCACTTTGCAGAAAAGCCTTGTGTGCTGAGTCCACGGTTGGTCCAACACACAACTTTTGCATAGGACTGTTCCGAAGCAAAAATGAAATCACATTTTATTGCTTAACTAGGCTTTTTTTTTTTTAGTTGCAGGACTAGAATTCAGTGATTCATCACTTATATACAACACCCCGTATCCATCATAGCAAGTGCCCCCCTTAATGCCCACCCCCACCCAGCCCATCCCCCACCCACCTCCCTCCAGCAACCCCCAGTTTGTTCTCTATCGTTAAGAGTCTCTTATGGTTTGCCTCTCTCTTTTTTTTCCCCCGTGTTCATTTGTTTTGTTTCTTAAATTCCACATTTGAGTGAAATCCCATGGTATTTGTCTTTCTTTGTCTGACTTCTTTCAATTAGGGTTATACTCTCTAGATCCATGCATGTCATTGCAAATGGCAAGATCTCATTCTTTTTTATGGCTAATATTCCATAATATATGATGTGGTATACACCACATCTTCTTTAGCCATTCCTCAGTCAGTGGACACTTGGGCTGCTTCCATAGTTTGGCTATTGCAGATAATGCCGCTTGAAACATCGGGGTGCATGTGCCCCTTTGAATCCGTACTTTTGTATTCTTTGGGTAAATACCTAATAGTGCAATTGCTAGGTCATAGGGTAGCTCTATTTTTAACTTTTTAAGGCACCTCCATACTGTTTTCCAAAGTGGTTGCACCAGCTTGCATTCCCACCAACAGTGCACGAGGGTTCCCCTTTCTCTACACCCTCGCCAACACCTGTCGTTTCTTGTGTTGTTGATTTTAGCCATTCTGACTGGTGTAGGGTGGTATCTCATCATGGCTTTGAGCTTAACTAGGCTTTTTAAAGGGAAACAACAATGATGGAAACAACACCAAAGATAAATGATACCTTCACAATTTTACCTTTCCATTACAGTCATAGCAACGTTATTTATTCTCAGTTCTATAACTATCAATCACTATAGCTTGAAATTAAATTCATGCATAATCACACCACAAAATATAATCATGCACAATCCAACCAGGTGCATCCATTCAAATTGCATCTAAAATTGATTTATCCCTTGATTAAAAATGTTTTATAAATGCAGTAGAAAAAAATCCTAGATTTGTGAATTAAATGAGGACCAGTAGAAGTAATTAGCGGAAAGGATCATAATTTTTTTTAAATCTCGGGGACAAAATGTACAACAATAATTTAGAAACAAGTTTACTTTTGTCAGCCAAATAGGACATTATAAACAACAGCTGCATCTGATCCAGAAATTTCCCGTTATTTGGACTCTGATCAACAGAAGAATGTAGCATTATTATTCTATTATAACTGATTGGATCATGAACTGTTAATTCCAACTGGATCATTTGGATTTTTTTAATTATGTTCTTAACCATTTCTAATTAATTTAACTATCTAATTATAATAATTCAACTACTTGGAAAGTTGAAGTACATACCAGGAAGGACCATGCCTAGAAAAATACAAACACAATTAAGAAACATGTTTTCAGCTTTCCACCAAAATAATCTTAAAGCAACAATGTCAAGGAACAGATTCCTATTACAAAATGTCACGCATATAACGTATAAATATACTGTGCTCTTTGCTACTGCTCTGAAGAATATATAACAGCAAAAGGCTTCTGAGACCAGAATTTGTACTGAATGATGTTCAGTGCAATCCAGAAGCATTACTCAGATATTATCTGTTTTGAAATAATTATAACACATGTCAGCAGCACCTCCAGCTGCAGCAAAAAGTGGTCTCTTACACAAATATGTCATGTTATAACTACTGTCCAATGGTTCCAAACCAGGCTCTGCTAGGTGTAATAGCAAACTATATGTAAAGGCTCTAGAACGTTCTAGAATCCCAGATGTTTAGAGGACATGAAAGTCTACCTAGCAGAGTAAGTACAAGAACTACAGCCAGGATAACTTGGATTTGAATCCAGGCTTCAAGTTGAGTTACTTAACCTGTCCAATACTTATTTACTCATATGAGCAATATATCTTCACAGTAGTGTTATCTGGATTAAATGTGATACCCTGTGTCAAACGCTGGGGTCAGAACACATTAGGTGCTGGATAAATGCTGGTGTTATCTATGGAAAGCCCTCAAGCCCCCCTTGGCAACTCAGAGCTGCGAAGGACTTGTCATCAAACGGTCAGGTCTCATGAGGTCGCCATGTCGTGACTCTCCTTGGAAGCCACCAGGCAAGAACATGAGCTCGAGGTTCCATTTTTTAACTTAGGTGAGATATTTATGACTGGAGGGTCTGTGACAGCCTCCAAACTAGATATCCACTGAGAAATAAAGTGATATAATAAACCAATGAAAGTAGATCCTTGAGCGATAGAGGGAGTAACCCCTGTTGTGTAAGCATCAGAAACACTTAAAAAAAAATTTTTTTTTTTTTTTTTTTTGCTTTTGGACTGAGTAGACTGAGTTTTTTTGTTTGTTTCTTTGCTTTGTTTTGCTTTTTAATTTAAGGGGAAATGTGAACCTTTGAAAAAATTAAAACCAACCAAGTATTTTTGGGAGACGTGGTCCAAATTAAAAAATATATATATTGCCTGCAGAATGCAGGTGATCACGAGATGTGCAATTGTTTGATGGCAGATGACGATGGCTACACGTCTGTGGCTCCAGAAATTTCAGATTTTCAGTCAGTGGTGACTCATGACTTTCATGAACTAATTAAAATTAAATGATATCCATATGAATGAGATCTTGTTCGACCTTCTGAGATACACATATATCACTTTTTGGAATTTAACTGTGTCTACACAGCCCAAAAGCCATCGAGGGGAGCTCTCCCCGGAGATTCATGGTGTGGTAAGAACTGTGTTAAGTGGCTTCCTCCAGACATGCTCAGGGCTGCTCTCCAGGTGCGAGGGAGGCCAAGCCCACCCCTTCCACAGCAGCAGCTCCATTTTCATCTGCTGTATACACTGCGTCAGAGTTCACGGACATAACAAATGATGTGGCTTAAAAAAAAAAAAAAAAAAAAAAGGCTAAGGGGCGCCTGGGGGGCTCAGTCGGTTGAGCATCTGACTCTTGGTTTCAGCTCAGGTCATGGTCTCAGGGCCATGGAATCGAGCCCTGTGTCGGGCTCTGTGCTCAGCGGGGAGTCGGCTTAAGCCTCTCCGGCCCTCTCCTTCTGCCCCTGCCCCCTGCTTGCTCGCTCTCAATAAATAAATAAAATCTTAAAAAAAAAAAAAAAAAAAAAGGCTTGACAACTACTGATATGGGGAGAAGAACCCACTGTACTTCCAGAAAACGGGCTGTACTGTCTGTCCCCGAAAGCTCACATCTGTCTTCATTAGCACTCTATCTCCAGCTGCTAGAACAAACCTTGGCATATGAGGACTCTCGATAAATATTTGTTGGCTGACGGATGAACATCTTATCTGCGCTACTTCCAGACTGATGTAACTATGGGGGAGCCTTCACGACTTTGACGTCTTTTCATGTATGGGGGGAGGGTGTTAATATAGGGAACATTTACTACTGGACCAGTTGTTCCTTAAACTTTCCTCATCCCCGTGGGGTAGGTTCTGGTATTAGCAGCCCCATTTTACGTATGAGGGAACTGAGGCCCGCAGAGTTAAGTAAGGTGCCCCAGGTTCATGGCAGATCACTAGCCCATGAACCCAGTTCGGCTCCACAGCTCACACTGTGCCCCACTATGATATTAGTGGTTGGTGGTCCTAAGCCCCACTGGTGGAGCCACCCCAGCAACCGCAGGAGAAGAAAGGCCCGGGTTCAGCTCACAGGGTTGTTCCCTCCCGTTCCCTGACGCTGTGGGAACCAGCAACTGCTAAAGAGTCCTCAGCTGGGGTTCGCGCAGAGCAGGGGGACGTCTGCCTTCCCACTTGACAGAGAGTCTGTGAGCTGCCACAGGCCTACGGGGTCCGAGGACAGTAGTGGCTGGAGTGAACGGGCAGGGGCTGCACCTCCGTGGGTGCAGAGAGCCACGCGCATGCACGCGGCAAGAGGCCCATGGCCGTGGGCCTGACTCGGGGGCACAGGAAACACCCCCTTGAGAACACCCACAAGCGCTTGGGTGTGAGTTTTCGGAAGAACTGGGATGTCTGCATGAGCAGGTAGGAATAGGGAGCTAGCGGGAGTCCAGTATTAATGGGGGAGTGACCTCCCTCAGCTCCGTGCTGCTGGGCTTCGGGGGCAAACACGTGGGGGGCCTGGGCAGGGAGGCCTGTACCAAGGGCTTCGTCCTTGGTAGCGAGGACCAAATAAGAAAAAGAAAACCGACGTGTTTTACAAACTGCAGAACACCATAAAATGAAATCAAAAGGGCGTGAGAGGGAGGGGGCGAGACGTGCCTCAATGATCCGGATAGATTATTATGGCATTCGCTGTCCTGCATCTTTCTGGATCACAGACTCCTTTAAGAATCTATCAAAAGCTAAGAACTCTCAACCCAGCAAAACACCCATTCTCCCCTTCGTAAACCACAAAGGATTTCTGCCTACTCTACGATGGTTTGTGTACCCCCACCCTGAAGTCCTAGACCCCGGGTGAAGGACCCCTGACTTCTTCCACAAGCACACCCAGCACCCCTGGCACTTTCCTTTATGGAGCAAGTCCTCGTCACAGGTGACAACGCTGTGTCTCTAACAGAGCCCTCACTTCCCATGTGGTTCGCTCATCTTTTAGCCACAGCTCTGGTTGGGATGCTCAGGGTCAACCTCTTGCCCGAGATTGGCTGCGGCATCCTGTGACATTTACTTAACACAGCCTGTGTCCCGTACGTGTCAGAATTAAGACATCAAAGTAAGTGTCAGCCTTCCTTGTACAGATGTCCTGACCTTCTAACTTCTATCCGAACGGACGCCAGGAGAGCAGCCCGGTAGGGAAAGCATTGGGCCAGAAGGCAGGAGATTGTGGTCTCTGGTCTTGGACCAGAGAAGCACTGAGGCTGGGATCAGCTTCCTCGTCTGTAAAGGGGGGTGATCATAGCTGCCTGATCAAAGCAAATCACGCCTGAGAAAATGCTCTGCAGATGGGCAAGTGCTGTACAGGTATGGTTATTATTGCTAAGGCAAGCCATAAGGGAACCAATTATATTTTGGAATGTTATTTTATCCCCCTAGGCAGAGTCACAAGCCCGGGCCATGAACATCTTTTCCCAAGAAAGACTATCTGCCTTGATCTTTCTTCCTAAAAGGTCTGAAGCCCTGCTCGGTGTCTCAGACTCGGTGTGTCGTCTCCCCCACCCCCCCCTCCACCCCCTCCCCGACCCGGCTCCCCCCACTAGCAGCCATTCCTCAGGGGCTTGAAACAGACAAGTTCCATTTGACAAGCTCAGGCCGTTCTGGGAAGGAAATGATCACAGAAGGGGCCGGAAGTTTTCTGAATAACACATGCTTCCGATCTGGACCAGATCAGCTCTCTCAAGTCATTTGGCCTGTGCCCAGAGGGCGGACTTAGCGCTGCCCCGGGAGGGTTTGGAGGATCCAGCGCATGGAAGGGCAGGAAGAGCATCCAGTGGCCCAGCGGCCCCGGGGGTGAGAGGGCCCCTGCGAGTCAGCCCCGTGCTCTAAGTTCACCCCTGCTGCCCCATGATGGTCCCAGCAGCTGGCAACCAACAGGCCCCCGATCGCCCTCTACTCTTGAGTATCCAGGCAAGTAGAGCGAAACAGACTTAACTTTCTCTTGGCTTTGTGTGCAAGTAAAACCTTCGATTTTCAGTTCCTTACTTTCAAATAGTCAATAATCCTTTGAGGATAACGCACCCCCCAAAAAAATCCTAAAAATGGAATTTATACATAATAGAATCAGACACACCATAAATCACCTAAGTATCTCCAGAGTGAGAGGTATGAACCAAGAATTAATACCAGGAATGAACACTTCTTGTTCCTGTGAATATTTCTGAGCACGATTTTTTTTCTTTAACAATGAAGAGTAAGAAACAAAAAAAAGCACGTACCGTCCAGCAGGGTATCAAAGTGTATGGCCTGCAAGTATTCCTTCTCTCGCATGAAACCCTTGAGGGGAGTGGCCCAGCCTTCGCTCAAAACTTGGACCCACTGAAGATCCAGCTGCAAAACACAAAAGCAGGTGAACATTTCCATAAGCTCTCTTTCCCAGCCATCTGGCCCCAGGGCAGACCTTTCTCATTCAGCTGGCAGAGGAATGAAGGCAGAACCTTTCATGTGTTAAGTGTTCCGTTTTGATGCCGACCCTCGATCAAGGGGCCAGATAAGCTTGAGCTAGAACTTTCCTACCCGAGAGTGGTGATCTAAAATTGAAGTGCAGAGAGCCTCATGATGGACAACTATGTTAACATCTGCTGTTCATGCTTTCCTTCCCCCCCCCCTCCAAAAATTCTGGGCGGGCTATATATTTTCACCAAATGTACTAGGTAGTTGACTGAAATTGGCAAATCATTGACTCGAAAAGTCTACAATTCTTAGCATGATACTGAAAGCCCTTCAAGCTCTGGCCCTTTGGGCTGATGTAGAGATTTCTACCTCCTCCCAGGCCCAACCTCCTCCCCACCTGAAGTTCCTATTCATCCTTTAAACCCCGAAGCATGGGTCACGGCTGTGCTGACCTTTCCTGCCATCCCTACAACCAAAACAATGCTGAGATTATTTGAAGGTCCTCTGTTCCCTGCAGCCCATTTTGTTATTGGAACTATCATTCCACACTGTAATTATAATTGTGTACTTCTCATGCTCCTGGAGCACTGGAGTACTCAGAATTTCTTCTGTAGGGTCAGGGGCTTCTGCTTATCTATTTGCCATGCCTTCTTCAAAGAGGTATGAATGAGCTGCAACAGGTTCCCAACTTACTCTGGTTTTAAGGTTTTTAAGGGATAAGATAAAGTTACCAATGAAGATCTGATCAGCTGGTAAGGACCAATAATACCCATACAACGCCAAAGGCATCTGCCGTGCACTTGGTGGGACTGCAGCCTACGCATTCCAGGAAGTAAAATCAGTGGGACCAAAGGGTCTACACCTTCTCCTGAGGCTGGACTCTGCCTCCTTAGGAAAGAATGGGATTTGCAGAGCACGGAAAGATTCCTATCACTTTAGATCAGGGTGGCTCTTTGTTTTCTCCAAATTCCTTCTTGATTGTCCAAAAAAACTCTTGAATTCTTTTTTTTTTTTAAAGATTTTTTTTTATTTATTTGAGAGACAGAGAGAATGAGAGAGAAAGCACATGAGATGGGGGGAGGGTCAGAGGGAGAAGCAGACTCCCCGCCGAGCGGGGAGCCCGATGCAGGACTCGATCCCGGGACTCCAGGATCATGACCTGAGCCGAGGGCCGTCGCTTAACCAACGGAGCCACCCAGGCGCCCTTCTTTTTTTTTTTTTTAAACTTGCATTCTGAACAAACTTTTCTCAGCAGCCACCAACAAATGGATACTGCCCAATGCCTGCACTTTGGCATAACTGAAGATATAATGACTACTATTTGATGCTGTCCTCTGCAAAACAGAAGTTACCTGCCCAGTCTGCCTCTGCCCCTGGCACTGACCAGCTACCTTGTGGCAGCTCTTGGTGAGAGATTTGCTTGGCAAGAGGTTTTTTTAAAAAAAAAAAAAAAAAAGCAAAAATGAAGTGTTTTTCTTTAGGGACGTTGCATTTCCCTTATCCATACCTTCCTTATTATCCCGAGTGATTGTAAACAGATTATAACGAATGGCGATGAAGCCTAATTCTCCCGGGGCCAGCCCGCACCGTCCTACCTTGGTAATCTCTAACGAAGGGAGAGCTTCGGCCTCAGCCTGGACCTGGTCAAGTTTGTTTTCTGGCACGAAGAGCTCATGGATGCCTTTCATGATCGTGTGGGGTACAATGTTCTGAAAGGAAGCAGAATTGGTAGCAATTTGAAATGAAAACTGTAACAAGAATGCTTTGGTAAATAAATGACCTATTGTGACTTTATGCAATTAAGAAAAACAAAAAAGCGCCCCGGTCCACCCACCTGCTCTTGCAGGAGCTCCACCACCTGCTGGACACAGTCACTCACTGAGGACAAGCTGGTCTTCAGCACACACTCGGGGGTCTCGGGTTTCTCATAATCAGAATCAATACCCGTGAACCCTGCAAATCAGGAGGGCGAAAATCACATCGGCACCAATGGGACAAGCCTGCTGAACAGTAGGGTTTAACCCGTGTTGGAATAACGCCTTACACTGAGAATTCAGGTTAGACCAGAAAAGGTCATCAGCTGTCCCTGACCTCTAGCCATAGGTAAATATATATCTGTATATATTTACCTAGCTTTATTTTCAACATAGAAAGCCCCCAAATTATCAACAAAATGTGGCTAGGACCAAGCCCTCTGCAGCTGACTAGAATCCAAAGGAAGACGAGAAGAAGAAAAAACTCTGGAACCCTCCCCTTAGACACACACTCATGGATAACACACTCATTTCAGGGACCTGAACTTGACGGCTTCCGGCTGAGGTGACAGTTCTCGCAAAACACCAGGCCCCGTGTTAATGGGCCCGTGGACATACTGAATATACTGTGGTTCGATAAAAAGTTGAGCGTGCTAGATGCAACCGTGGAAAACAGTTCTTGAGACTTCAGACAGGTTTCTGGAGACGGAGCACGAAGGCTCGAGAGCACAGGGTTGCCGGCAAAGGGGCCGCGGGGCTGGCGCTCCTACCTTTGATCTCCCCGGCTCGGGCTCGCCTGTAGAGGCCTTTCACGTCTCTACTTTCACAGATGTTTAGAGGTGCATCCACAAAGATTTCAAAGAACGGCAGTCCTGCCAATTCATGGATTTTGCGGGCATTCTCACGATCCTGCGGGGGGCGGGGGGACACATTCGAGAGGGTGAGCGAGAGGTTTCGCAATGGAATTCTTCATCATGAAACAACATGTGCTGTGGTGCTTGATAGCTTTGGGTTAACACGGCGTGGGGGCTCTGCAGAGGTGGCAGGGAATCGGTCCTTTAGAGAAAGCCCAGAAACGCCCCCCCCCC
>NW_027397094.1:6732613-6906549 GCF_003265705.2 Callorhinus ursinus | reverse complement strand
TTTCAGAGAAAACCACAGAGAAGAAATCTCTGCTGAAGGACAGGGCTGGCCACATGGGAGCATTTCATTCATAGGGAGTGTTCAAAGCGCATGGCATCCTATTCGTAGCTCCCAGAAATTTCCTGGTTTAGAACAAGAAGAGTGTCCCTCTTCCTCAGCGATTTCAACATTAAGCACACACGACCTGAGGCTTTGGCAGTGAACTGCTGTTTCCCTTAGCAAACTAAGCTTTCCAACTCTGGAGATGTGAGATTACGGGGCTTTCGACTTTTTCGTGTTTAACTTTTTCTTCCTTTCAACTCTGGCCAGAAGGTGAGTGTGGAAGGGTCTATGTCAGCTGGTGCCCGGGCATCTGGAAACGAAGGAGCTCTCTAGACAGGACCAATATTAAGTAGAGGAAATGAGGGAGCAAGAGCAGAAAAGGCGGGGGAAATTGAACCTACAACAGCCCTGGGGGCCCAGCCCTCACCAACTCCTTTTCCAGCCCTGTGTGTGCTGCCCCATCCTTTTACCTTGGCAAAAGGAGAAATGAAGCTGGTAATGCAGACCAAACCAGCATCGGCAAACAGCTTGGCCACCTCGGCAATCCGGCGGATATTTTCTTCTCTGTCCCCGGGGGAGAATCCGAGGTTTTTGTTAAGGCCGTGTCGTACATTGTCCCCATCGAGGGAGTAGCACGGGATGGCGTGAGAGACCAGGTACTCTTCCAAAGCAAAACTGATTGTGGTTTTTCCAGCACCAGAGAGACCTGTTCATTATAATCATTTGACCTCAAATCAAAACCACTACAATCTAGGAAAAGCATAGTTTACTGCAGGTCAAAGTATTTGCATTTCTTCCCAACGTCGAAATAACCATCTGTCCCCTATTAGAATTACAGCATTTCAAAGCAAGTGGGGTTCATAAGTAGGGGGGTCTGGGGGGGTTGTACAAGGTTCTTGGTGGGTTCTATTTTGCCTGCAGCGTGTTTTAAAGATGAGAACATTGTGCATACAAATCCAGATTCTGGCTTCTCTTGGAAAAAAAAATCAGAAGATCTGGCGACCGTGTTCTCATGCCCCCTTCTGCCAGCGATCAGCTGGAGTGAGACAGGGCAGCCAGTCCTGGAGACTGGGAGGCCCACCTCTCCTACAGAGGCTGCTAAACAAACCACTTGACAACAGATCCCTTTGGCTTCAAGATTTTTCCAAAATGATTCTCAAAACATGAAGACAGTCATCCCGAGCTAGCCTATAGATGCGTTTTTGAGCTGCCCTACACGCTTCGGGGTCTGGAGCCTTTCCATGAGAACAGAGTTACCATGTGCCTTTTACCAGGGTTTCAAAGCGCATTGGCGGGGGACACACTGTATGATTTCTATCAGGGAAATCATGAGGAGAAAGGGAGCGCTCCAAAAATCTAGTTGTCCTAAAGACCTCTGGACCTGAAAAACAGCGCACTGTGCCAAGCCTTTGTCGGGGAGTACCCAGGCGTGGGAGAGGAAAAGTTGGGGTGAAGAAAAGAAGGTCAAGAGCTTAACATGTACAAGATGGCAGGAGGAAGGAGGGAAAAGACAAAAAAAGGTGAGAGACAAGCAGGGACGAAGGACAGAGGGGCTCCGGACCAGCTCAGTCAGTGGCGCACGCGACTCTTGATCCGGGGGTCATGAGCTCGAGGCCCACGTTGAGTGCAGAGGTGACTAAAAAACAAGCTTTAAAAAAACGACTTGGAAAGAAAGGTGATGTACAAAAGGCAAACAGTTTCCAGAGTGTTCGTTACGTTTTCAAGTCACACCCGTGGCCCTCACAGAGAATCACGAGAAGCAAGGGCTCCACGAGGGAAGGGCCGCCATCTTTGTAAATCATTGTTGAAGACACTATTACATTATTTGTGTGGCTCAGTTTCATTCGAACAGGGACCTAGGTGATAAATTCCTCTTAGAATTGTGTCCAGTGTAAGGCAGAAGAATCAGAACTCCTGAATCTCTGGCATGTTCTCTCACATTGGAAAATGAGGGAAATAATAGAAATTTCTTTCAGTTTGGCCTCAGGTCTCAAAACGAAGAGCTACAACACAGTAACTGGATTAAATTAGATTGTTGGCATATTTATTTTAATGCACTGAGGTCGCACGAATTACACGTCCCAAGAGCTTTATTTCCTATGGGCCAGGCACTATGCTGTCTACACATGCTTTATTTTATTTAGTCCTACCCCCATTCCCAGGGGCAGGTTCTATCCTTATGTCATTTGACAAATAAGAAAACTGAGGCTTAGCCAGCTTAGTTGGCTTGTCCAAAATCACACAGTTAATATAAGTGCAGCTGGGGGCTCACAACCAAGTCTCTGGATGTGAAGCATTTGTCTGTCTTGGTCGGCCTGCACAATAGCCTATCTCTGTAACATAAGATTACAGAATAAATTGGGAAAAGATTTTTTTTTTTTTTTTTATGAGTAAGAAAAGACAGGGGAAGTCCATCCCTTAGGGTCTTTCTCCTCTTCTACCAGTTACCTTTTGTTTTTAAGGCTGTCCCACATTATAGAAAGTGGACTCTGTGTTTGTCCCAATAGATATTGGACAAACCCATGAGTGCAAACACGTAACAAGAGGGAAGCTTCTGGAAGTCAGCTGTTTTATCTACTCCCACACGGCATGTCTCTTAGATGGAGTCGGGGGGGACATCCCGGCAGGATTCATGACAAGTGAACGTTGCCTTTTGGAATATAGCAAGCTCCTCGCCCGCCGTCTGTCCCCAGCCCACCAGCTGCAGAAAGGTGTTACACCACGGATGAATGAAACCAGGAGACCAAAGGCAAGTGCCTCAGGCACCAGGAAAAATTTTGAAGGAGGAGGAGGAGGCTGATGGAGACAGGGAACAGGAATGACTGAAGAGCAAGGGAAGGGGTAAGGCAGGTGCCTGCCTGCCACACTCTGCAGCATTCCCTTCAGGTTGGATTAATCAGCATTTGGGTTTTGGGTTTTGTTTTTTTTTTAAAGATATTTATTTATCTGAGAGAGAGAGAGAAAGAGAGCAATTAGGGACAGAAGGAGAGAGACAAGCAGACTCCGCACTGAGCGTGGAGCCCGATCTCACGACCACGAGATCATGACCTGAGCCGAAATCAAGAGTCAGTCACTTAACCCACTGAGCCACCCGGGCGCCCCAGTAAATCGGAATTTATGAGCACGCAGTAGCACTCAGCTGGTCTCAGAACCTGGGTAAACATCTTTGCATCAGTTTGAAATACCATGTCTATGGTATTTCCTTTTGAGTCTGGGCTACGCCGGACTTCTATCCCCAGGGATCAACTTCCTCTACCTTGTGCTCAGAGCCCAAGGGAACAGCCCCGGACTAATTTCTGTCCCGTCACTAAGTCTTAGCTGTGACATTCTGAGGCTATAAAAACACAGGAAAAGGGAGAGATGCACTTGGTCACCTCCGTGGGAGTGAATTATTTCTATTTACAAGGGGTAATCCTCAGCTAAGTGGAAATCACTGATTTTCCTTCCTGTGCAGATCCTTCTGTTTTCAGTTTTCTGTTTTTTTTTTTATATTAAGTGAAACAGTCCTCTACAATGTTAAAACGTCAGAAAACAATAAAGAATATCCCTAAACACCCAAAACCTTGTAGACAGCCAAACACCCGCTGTCGAGTTAGGAAGGGTCCATCATGACTGCCAATAAATGCGTTTAGGCACAGGCATGAGATGACGGGATCCCCTCAAGCTGAAGTGGGGGGGGGGGGGAGGCCATCATCAACTTGCCCCTTTCCTGCCAAAGAGGAGAGACGCAAGAACAAGGGAAGCCCCATGCCTCCATCCTAGGCCTGCTTCCCACTCATGGCAGCAGTAGGGGCGATGGCCAGGCTTTTTACCACTGCCTCATCCCAATGTTAAAACAAACACATCATGTGTTACGCTAAGCTCCTTAACATCGTAGGTCACACATCAATTTTCAAATAAAACAAAAAAAGGATCAACACGGCATACCAGTCAGCCACACCGTACAGCCTCGGAATCCACCCCTCGTGCCAACGACCTGCCCTCTCTTGTTCCTGGTCACGTGGTGGGCCTGATAGATGACATTGGTGGATTTCTGCTGGCTCTCCTACAAAACAAGACCAAGCCCAATACTGTGTGAATGAAATAATACGATAGGTATACCTAGGATAACACAATATGCATACATGTACTAATACAATAACTGTACATATAATACAATGTGTATACTATATATACATATATAATACGATATGAATACAATAAGTATATATACACATATGTATACAGAAATAATAAAATAAGAGGGCAGTAATAGTCATCCCTAACCGAAACCCCTCTTTTATGACTGGCACACAGAGTGACATTTATTAATTCTACTAAATCAGAAAAAGACACTGCCTTTAGAATACCCATCATGACCCTCTGAAAGTATAATCTGAATGAGACAATTATTGACACGATGTAAAAGTCTGGGTTCTGTGACATTTAAAAACGTGCACCTCTAGGTAATGGTTAAGGGAATGTCTTTGTCTCCAGAAGTGCATGTTCTCTACCAGATCCTATGGAAGTCGACGGGAAACGACCCAGCTCAGCCAGCCCCTGGGGAGGGGCTGGCTGAGCCCCACTCTGTTACAGAGCCAGGGAGAGGCACTGATCACAGGGCAAAGCGTTGAGTCAGGGGCACCATCTTGGTCCCACACAGACATGTTTTCCAAGCACAGTCCCTGAGCGAGGTACGGCACATGAGGCTACTTTTTCTCAAGCTCTACACTCTGTTTCCACTTTCCCAAGGGTCAGTGTGTGAACTTTTAATCTTTCAGAAAGCCCTGCAGAAATAGAAATGGGCCAGTTATTAGTCTTGGAGGCTAATGCAAATCTCAAATATCTTTATTTTGGCTGCAATAAAATCAGCCAGTAAGGGCAGAGATTATCTGATCCCGATCCTAAACTCTGGACGCTATGAATCTGATGAATAAAAATGGTAACACAAGCCAATAAGTACAGTTGCTGGTGGACATTTCTAAAATAGTATGTGATCCAAGGGCAGGGGGGCGGGGGGTGTGCAGAACCCATCATGGTGGTTAAATAAAAATGTTGGGAACAACTCCTATATGTCTTTGGGGTCGTAACTGAATTTCTGTTGACAGATGGAATCCAAGTCTCTGAACTGTAAAAATCTATGGAGCCTTTTAAACAACACACATGTAAATCCACCAGAGCTTTTTTAAAAAAAAAAAAAAAAAAAGCACTGATATTCTTTGAGAGCAAGACCCAGAGAAAACTCTTTTCTCAGAGAAAAGCCACATGTGGACCATTTTATATTCTGGAGCAAATTAAATCACTTCTTTACGGCACCTCCTTTGGGGAAAAACAAACAAACAAACAAAAACACCAAAAAGGGGAATACAGCTAGGACTGTTTGGGGGCTAATAGGAGATAATGTGTGGGAACATACTCTGTAAACAGCCCAGTTCTCTTCCCAAACAGATGCTGACGATGACTAGTGAGTGTGTACACCCACAACACGAGAGGCTGGGAAAATGGCTTCGAGAGCAAGGTGAAGGAGCCCCTTGCTGGCCGTTGCGGGCGCAGGAAGGCGGCACCCACCAGGGGGCCCAGAGCCCAGCAGAGGCACAGCCCAGGCAGGAGACAGGCATTGCCAGGGTCCGACGGAGCCAAAAGGAAGGTGCTGAGGGCACAGGTGGGATCAGCTGGGTGAAGTTACATAAATCTTCTGAGGCTAGATGCACTGATCATCGTTCAGGCAAATGCGCTGATCATCCTTCCGTCAGAACCCAAGAAGCACTAGAAGCTTCATAATGAGGTCAAATTAGATGAGCTCAGGAGATATTCTAGCCGTATTTCCCCTGGCTGAACAAATCCCCTGAAGGGATCCCGAGTCCTTTGTGCAAAGTGTCATTTATAGCTCAAGGACAACAGTCACATTGCCTTTTTCTGTTTCCTTGTTAATCACTGCTTTTTAGTCAAGGAAATTATATCTGGATATCAGGCCCCAAAGTCAGGGCAACTGTTCATTCATGGGTTCTCTCAGCAAATGTTCACGTAAATGAGCCCCTACTACCTGCCAGGGCCATCCTAGGCACTGGGAATCTAGTGCTAAACAAAGAAGGATCCTCAGCATCACTTTGGGGGGAAATACAGGCAAAAAGATCAAGTAACTGGGGTCCCACGCCCTGTGGAGAGGGTCTCTTACACATACTTGTATACCATATGCAGATATATAAAGAATACCCACAACTCAACAATAAAATGAGTAAAAAATCTGAACAGTCACTTCACCAAGGAAGATACACAAATGGCCAGGAAGCACATGACGGGCTCCGTGTCGTTAGTCATAAGAGAATGCAAATTAAAACCCACGAGACGCCTTTGCTAAATCTAATGGCAACGAGGACATGCTGTCATGTTGACAGTGGAAGTATAAAGTGGGACAACCATCCCAGAGAGAAACCTGGCACGTTCTTCTAAAGCTAAACATTTACCTTCCCCGCAACTCAGCAATTGCATACATAGGCATTTACTCAAGAGAAAATATGTATCCACAAAAAGACGCGTCCAACTTTATCGGGACAAAAACTGTAAATAGCCAAGTAACCATCCACAGGAAAATAGATCACACACACACACACACACACACACACACACACACACACACCCCAACCACGTCGGAACAGCAGTTGTCCTGAAAGGGTCTGAGGTACACAGGTGTTGGAACTCACCAGATGTATACGTAGATGGGCATTTCGTTACATGTAAATTTTACCACACACCAAAAAAGAGCCATTAAAGAAAGGGGGGGGGGCGCCTGGGTGGCTCAGTCCTTAAGCATCTGCCTTCAGCTCAGGTCATGATCTCAGGGTCCTAGGGACTTGGGTCCACTCTCAGGCAGGTCTGGGCAGGTGGGGCTCAGGAGCACATCAGGCACCGGGCAGGACGGTCGGTACTTTGCCTGGGGTGAAGAGTTACGCACACGATATCCTTGCCACTGCTGCTCCAATTATTATTCTCTTTGACCCCAAAGTCCAGAGTGCTGATCGAGCCCCACATCGGGCTCCCTGCTTGGCAGGAAGCCTGCTTCTCCCTCTCCCACTCCCCCTGCTTGTGTTCCCTCTCTCGCTGTCTCTCTGTCAAATAAATAAATAAAATCTTCAAAAAAAAAAAAAAAAAGTAAGCAAACGAGAGAATATATACCAAGACTCACATGGTGGGATTCTCTTGTTCAACCCTGCTGCCTTTCCAAAAAAGGGCTCGGGTTCCAATCACAGCACACTTGACTTAAGGGGTGGCTGCCCACCTGGGCAACTGAACACCCACCAGAGCTTCATTTGTCCACAAAGATTTTTTTTTCCTCTCTTTTGGCTGTTTTTCCTTCCCTCCAGGCAGAGATCCAGAATAAACTCTAAACTTTGTTAATCTGTGGAAACTTTGTTAGGATCTTGTAAACTGCGTCCCCAACCAAGGGCTTGGTTTTCAAAAACTGTTCAGAATCCATGGGAAAGAACCACCACTATAGTGGTTAAGAGTTCACCTCTGAACTTTTTGGATTTTTATTAGCTGAATCTTCATCACGGGTGTTTGTACAGGATTTCTAACATTCCAGCAATGTTTAGACAAACAAAATCTTTTCAGATGGCCAGGTACTGGGCTTTTTGGTTCAGCAGAAAGTATTTTGCTTCTTTTTTTTTTTTTTTTTTTTAGATTTTATTTATTTATTTGACACAGGGCGGGGGTGGAGGGAGAGAGCAAGCACGAGCAGGGGGAATGGCAGGCAGGGGAGAAGCAGGCTCCCCGCAGAGCGGGGAGCCCGATGCAGGACTTGATCCCAGGACCCTGAGATCATGACCTGAGCCGAAGGCAGAGGCTTAACCGACTGAGCCACCCAGGCGCCCCAGTATTTTGCTTCTTATTTATCTTATATTTACCTTTGATTTTCTCCAAAGGCAAACAAAATAGAAGCAGCTGTTTTGAATGATTATTTGAACTGCAAAGAGGCGGGGCAGCCAAAAACTTTGCTTTGTTTTGCGTTGCTGAAACCTTTTACTCCCTTCTAAAGAGCATATGGTGTTCTAAGCATTGGAACGAGAGTGGCTGTCAGAATTCTATGGAAAACGAAACACATGTTAAAGAAAAAAAAAATGTTTGATTCCCTGTGTGTATAAACAGAACACACATCCTCAGCACCGTACCACCTCACACTGCCACTTGGCGGAAACCAGAGTTGGTGGCATACTTCTATTCTGGGTCTCTAAATAAAATTTGGCAAACATCCCTACCTTTTTCCAGGTCACTGACTCAGAAAAACTCCCTCCAGCATGCATAAGAGTAGCATGAGTATGGTTTTTGGAGTCAAGCAAACCTGGATTTGAAACCTGCCTTGTGGCCTTACTTGTCCCACGACCCTGGGCAAGTTAGTAACACCCCTGAGCCTCCAGGCCTGCTCTGTAAAATGGGGCCAAGTATAGTTTCCTCATACGGTGGCCAAAAGAACAAAATAAAATGGTCTTCTACATAAAGTATCAAAGCAAGTACAGAACACAAGTAAGATGGTGAGCCTTACGGGCCCTGGTGGCATTTAATCTAGTCCAGGGAAATCCTGGTCGTTTGTCTAAATCACCCACATCGAGAAGCGTCCTAGGGACTTGGGTCCGCTCTCAGGCAGGTCTGGGCAGGTGGGGCTCAGGAGCACATCAGGCACCGGGCAGGACGGTCGGTACTTTGCCTGGGGTGAAGAGTTACGCACACGATATCCTTGCCACTGCTGCTCCAATTATTATCGTCTTTGACCCCAAAGTCCAGCCAGTAAATACACCGTTCCGAGGTGTACTCACCAGTTAACCGGCTTGCAGCCTCCTTGCTGTACCCCAGACTCCCTGCTCCCGTGCTGGCCGTCTTGGTCATGAGCCCTCAGTTACCAGCACAGGATGGCCTTTGGCCCGGGTCAGCCTCACGCGCTACTGGGGGCGGGGGGGACCTTGTCACACAGCTCCCCCCCTCCCCAGGGTTGCAGGGCTACCCCTGCCAGGCCCACCCCCAGTCCCACTAGCGCTGCAGGAGGGGAGAGGGGTGCCCAAGGAGCTTCTGGAACTTGGGGTGGGGCGGGCTAGGTGATGGCACAAAGCCTCAGCCTTGACTTTGCGTGACTAGGAGAAAGCAAAAAGTCGTGGGATGGTATCATAGCCGGCGGGTCCTCCCAGAGCCCAGTCCAAGCCTTTTGTCACAGGGAGCGCTGTTGAGAAAGGCAGGGCTCCGCGGAACCAGGAAGCAAGAAACCATGCACAAGGTTAGAGGTTTCCCTGTGCTCCAAGGCTTTTCTGACTTTTGCATAAAGTGGATTCAAATTCGTCTACACCCTCCGGCCTCCCACGCTGCACAAACTGCAACTCCAATCTGTCCCTTTGAACTCAGCCCTCACTGCTGAGCTGTTGGGGTCTCTGGTCTGTTGGGGACCCCTCCCGGAGTCTGTTCAAGATGCTTTTTCCAGGTACTGCTCTTGCAGGCTACCAGGAGCAGCATTTCTCATGCATAATCTCAGGTACGGCTCAAAACCTGGGAGCTAAGCAGGCTGGGCATTGAGACCCACTTACAGATCTGGAAACTGCGGGCCAAAGTCCCAAACCTGGAAGATGCAAGACCCAGAGCCAGGCTTCCTGACCCAGTCCAGGTCTTCCTTCTGCCTACACTGAGCTCCTGGCTCCCAGCCCCATCTGTGTGACTTCTGCAGGGCAGGACTAGAGGAGATAATGCCTATTCAGGCTTTCCATCCTCCAAAACAATGTAGTAATTAAAAAATCATTCTCACTTCATTTGCATTACTTAAAATGAGGAGCTTCAAATGTGTTATAATTATCAATGTGGTTTCTTTCCTTTCCCAGATTATTTCCTTGGGACATATAACCCAAAATGAAATGCTTGAGTATTAAAAGTGGTGAACTACTTACTTCAAGGATCTCACTGTGTATGGCCATTTCCCAGAAAGAGGAAGCCAAATTACCAGGCTACCCTAATACTTGTTTCTATATAGTCCAACTGATGTGTTGTGTTTGCAATTTTATTGTTTTTTTCCCCCTAGTTTATTTATTTCATTCAGAGGAAAAAAAAAATGCCCATGGAGAGAATTGTGGCGTTTTGGAAACTGGTATCACAAATGGGAACCCCTGCATGCTCCTCTGTACATCCTGTTTGGTAAGGCAGAGTCTGAGTCAGCCAAAGCTACTGGTGGAAATCTCCCTGAAAAGGGCCCTAACAATACCAGTGAAGTCTGCCAACAGCTGAGCAGCAAGAAGGCCGTCCTAACTCAACTTCAACGCAGTCACAACCCACTGGACACGGACGCTTCAATTCCAATCCCATGGTTATTGAGAGACGGGGGAATTTTAACTGAAGATGTGTCACTAGATTCAAAACAGATAATATGTTTTATTTATTTTTTTTAAAGATTTTATTTATTTATTTGAGAGAGAGAGAGAGAGCACAAGAGGGAAGAGGGCCAGAGGGAGAAGCAGACTCCCCGCCGAGCAGGGAGCCCGATGCGGGACTCGATCCCGGGACTCCAGGATCATGACCTGAGCCGAAGGCAGTCGCTCAACCGACGGAGCCACCCAGGCGCCCCCAGATAATATGTTTTAAAGAGGAGTTTACGTGGAGGAAACTATGGTTCTATGGCATTCTGTGGAAAGAGAGATGTTGGATGAGCCTCTGAACATGCTAAACCCAGTTCCATGCACACAACTTTCACAATGAAATGTATTTACTTCTTATGCTAACTCTTGACTTAGAAGGTGGCGGCCCTATCAGGTAGCCGCTGTCAAAACATCAGTTGTGAAAACGGAGACAAGTGAGCTGACAAGTTCCTGAGAAGAGCAATTTAAATCACCTGTCAAAACCCACTATTGCACGGGGCGCCTGGGTGGCTCAGTCGGTGAAGCGGCTGCCTTCCGCTCAGGTCACGACCCCGGGGTCCTGGATGGAGCCCCGCCCGCTTGCCCCTCTCCCTTTGCTCCTCCCCCTGCTCTCTCTCTCTCTCTTTCTCTCTCTCTCGCTCTCTTTCTCTCAAATAAAATTAAAAATTAAAAAAGAAGTAGCAAATGTGGAGCACTTGGGTTTTACTAAGTGTCCAGTAAATATTTGTTGAGTGACTGATAGAAGTGTGATAACCTGTAGGCTGATTGACGGATGTGACGTCCTTAAGCGGTCTCTCGTTCCTCGTGGGCACACAGCTTTCGCAGCCCTCGAGAAAATGGTATGTTCATAACTTCAGTCCTGGGCAATTTTATGTCACGTGCTGAAGTCTTCCTAAAGTGACACCTGCCGTGCCCTACGTCTTCTCAGGATGTGACTCCAGAGCACAGGCAAAGCAGCCCGCACATTAAAATAAACAGAGTTGGGGCGCCTGGGTGGCTCAGTCGTTAAGCGTCTGCCTTCGGCTCAGGTCATGATCCCGGGGTCCTGGGATCGAGCCCCGCATCGGGCTCCCTGCTCCGCGGGAAGCCTGCTTCTCCCTCTCCCGCTCCCCCTGCTTGTGTTCCCTCTCTCGCTGTGTCTTTCTCCGTCAAATAAATAAAATCTTTAAAAATAAATAAATAAAATAAACAGAGTTCCCACTCACAAGTGCATTTGTAAAACCTTTGAAATTTGCATCAAAGAACTATGTGAAACAATCTGTGATTATGGTTTCTGGTGAGTTTCCCTTATCTTCAGAGACTAAGCTGAGGGGACCCAATGCGTTCCAGTTGGTGCCAAAATCCTAGCCATCACCGAAATCTGGTAAAATACTAAACTGGACATCAATTCAATCCATTGCTTGAATAAGTGAAACAGACCACATACTTTCTGAGCATATCCTCTTGTGGATTATTCCGCTGTTTTTCCAAGACAGCCAACTAAAATATATATAATTGTGAGCTAAAAGAGTCCTTCAGCTTGAAATTGCCTTAAATCACCATTCTGAAAAATTCCTATCAAAAAAAAAAAAAAGCTTGCACATGGAAAGCTTGCTTACTCTCTGCACAAGCACAATTGAATTAAAAATTCGTCTGTTATAATGCCTATACTCTACACAGTGAGGTGGGTTCCTAAGGATAAGAAAGGTCACTAAAGGGGGCCCTGGGTGGCTCAGTTGGTTAAGCGTCTGCCTTCGGCTCAGGTCATGATCCTGGGGTCCTGGGATCGAGTCCCGCCCGCATCGGGCTCCCTGCTCAGCAGGGAGTCCGCTTCTCCCTCTCCCTCTGCCCCTCCTCCAGCATGTTTTCTCTCTCTCACTTGCTCACTCCCTGTCTCTCAAACAAATAAATAAAATCTTAAAAAAAAAAAGGTCACTAAACCCATCATGCTCTGAGATAATCAGAATCATCCAACTTTGGTGTGGTCATTCCTGCCCAGCTCAAATCCTTTTATGTATACTATTTTGATGATTTTTGATGATTCAATTAGGAGAACTCGGGGGTGGGAACTGAGATCAGGAGACACCACCTCCCCATCAACCATCAAGCGTGGGACGCATGGGTGGCTCACTCAGTTGAGTGTCTGACTCTTGATCTCAGTTAGGGTCTTGATCTCTGGGCCGTGAGTTCAAGCCCTGCATTGGGCTCCAGGCTGGGCATGGAGCCTACTTAAAAAAAATTCTTTTTCTTAAAAAAAAAAGTGCACCCAGAGAGAAACTATTTCTGTGAAGAAGAACAAAGCAGAGGGCATTTGGGAGAGAGCCAGATTAATGCCTTTCTCGAGACTCACTGTCGTTATTATTAGGAGCACAGGACTCCAACCCACTGCAACATGACTTCAATGCCCAGCAGTCAATTCAAACAGATTAAATAAATCACTGCATGCGAAGTGTTTAAAACCATGCCCTTAGATGCCAGTTCTTCAGCGCTCCCTAGATAGCCTCTCCCTTTCCCTCTTATACCCTGAGCGGCTCTCAGCTATTCCCAGGGCTTTGTCTACCATCAATACGCTGTGGGGTGCCAAATCTCTATCTTCAGATATCCACATGCCCCGGACGTACGGTCCCCTGGAGCCTCTGAAACTCAACATGATCACGGCAGAATCCATCTCCCTGTCATCGCTCCCTGTGCCTCTGCTCACACCCCTCAACACTTGCAATGACCTCCATCTGCTAAGCTACAAGTCATCCTACTGAGCCTTCCCTCTTAAAAAAAAAAAAAAAAAAAAATCAATTTATCACTAAGTCAGTCTGGGCTGAGAACTACCTCTCAAGCCATCCCACTATTGTTAGTGAGCTAATCACTGGTGAGAACGTCCCTGACAGCCTTCAGACCGAACCCCCTGCCTCTCTCCCCACCGGGTCGGCCTCTCCTTTGCCATCAGAGTCAAGTTCTCTTGCTTAGAATCAGGGATATCAGGCCACAGACCTCACCGTGGGGTCATGACCACCTTTCTCAGCACTACCTACTGCCCTTCTTGGCCTTGAACCCTGCACATGAGGCCAGAACAAACCATCATTTTCCACGCTTCTAGGCTTTCCCCCACATTGTCCTTAATTGGAAGGTCCTTTTCTCTACGTGTCTGCTTACTCACTCCTGAAGGCCTGGCTTAGACACTGCTATGGGCCTCTGGCTAATCTTCCCAACCACGGACGGACTTGGCTTCTTCTGCCCCACAGTATCCTGTTTCTACCGATAGCTCGTTTCCCAAACTTAATCGTAAAACTCTCAAGGGGTATTCGTTGAAAATACAGATTCCCAAGACCAGCCCCAAGAGCTTCTGATTCTGCTGGTCTAGGGTAAGGCCCAAGAAACTGAGGTTGGTTGGCTGGCTGGTTTTCAAAGTGCCTCAGAGGATTTTAATGCATAGGCAAATCTAGGCACCGCTAACCTATGTTAGAGAATTCATATTAATTGTGGTTATTTGTTGACATGTTTGTCTGCCTCACCAGATTAGGAGCTCTGGAGAGTCTGCTCTACTCACATTTGTCCAGGAATCCATGTGTCTGGAATATTGTAGGGGTTTCAGATTTACTGAATGGCTATTAACTATTTTCACTCAAACTAATTTGTCATGCCCATGACAGTTTGGAAAATATGGCTTGTTATTCGAATGTCTATTATGGGCAAAGGTAGAGAGCCAGGGACTGGAATACTCTCAGAGGAATGGAGCAGCCAAGGTGGGAGGGTGGGTGAGAAGAATGGTAAAAAATCTGTTCAAAATCTTGGCACCGTTACAGACTGGGGGCGCAGCCACACCTCTTAGTACAGGCAGATGAATTCAACATTAATTAAAAATCACCGCACAGTCTCCACACTCAGTGGCAAGTCTGCATGAGGATTCTCTCCCTCTGCTTCTCCCCGAGCTGTCTCTCAAATAAATAAAAAAATATTTAAAAAAAAAAAAATCCCCATACAGGGGCGCCTGGGTGGCTCAGTGGGTTAGGCGTCTGCCTTCGGCTCAGGTCATGATCCCAGGGTCCTGGGATCGAGCCCCGCATGGGGCTCCCTGCTCAGCGGGGAGTCTGCTTCTCCCTCTGACCCTCTTCCCTCTCGTGCTTTCTATCTCTCATTCTCTCTCTCTCTGAAATAAATAAATAAAAAAAAAATTAAAAAAAAAAAAAAGAAAATGTACATAAAACAGTGCAGGGCCTGACCAACAGTTGAGCCCTCACTAAATGTTAGCTACAGCAAGAAAAACAGTTGGTATTAACGATAATTAAAAGTGTTATTATTACTAAAAAATAATTATAATAACAACAATTAGGTGACTGATAACAGGTAAAATTATCAAGACAGCCCTAGGGCTTTCCTCTGCTCAGTCTTCCCCCGCCATGAAACATGGAGTACAGAAAGAAATCTAACGATTTCCCTCAAAATTCAGGGGCATTCTCCTCTGGTTTCCAGCTATAAAAACTCCTCCCGCTCTGCATTTCTGACTCAGCACAGAGCAAATGGCACAGGGCCCTCTCACCCATGCACAAAATGCATCGCTGTGCCTATGAACTAAAGACATGTAAAAATATCTGCAGTGGTCAGTCCCTTACGTGTCACAGAAACTAAGAGTTTCAGAGTATGGCATGCCTCATCGTGTCCATTCCACGGATGGCAAAACTAAGGTTCCACGACGTTCGGTGTGTTACCCAAGTTTACACAGAACCCTAAATCAAAGTCTTCTTATTCCAAATTGAGCGATCTTTGAGGCTCCTAAAGCTCAATTTAGTCACGAGACCGTAGGGGGCAAATGATTTGTTGGAAATTACCATGGCTTCCTTACAAAGCTGTGTTTGGGGCTGGCTGACAAAAGGTAAGCGTGCATACATGCCGCCTAAAAGAAGCCATTTTTTTTTTCAGAGGATACAGTCTGGGCTCTCGAAAACACAGGTTTTGTTTATTTCATAACATTTATTCCTGACCCCCCCCCATTCCTATTTCCTTAGATCTGGTTCCTGGGAATGACTTGGGCATTTGTACCCCAGATCCATTCCTGGGCACATGGACTGCTCTCCTCTCCTTCTCCAGGGCATCAGCCAGAGCACCAGCTGGTTCTGAGAAAGCATCTTTGCTCGCCGCGTCCGATGCCCACCCAGCAGGTCCGTCACAGCTCTGTGGCTGGCCCTCCGTCATGACATGTGCACTCTCCCGTCATCCCGCACACCCCATACCTCCATATTCTACCCACACGCTGGTCTGGACCCCTGATTTTCCCCCTGAAGTCCAAGCTGTCTCAGTCTTCTGGGCCCACGCACATTCTTCTTTTTTAATACTGAATTGTTAAATAAGTAACATCCACAAGACTCACAAACTTTCTATTGCAAGAAAGGTTTCCAGATGAGGCTTGCTTCTACCCTCCCTCCCCCCCTTCCACCTCTGAAGACAGGTAACCCCTTCTACCAGTTCCTTGTGTATCCTGACAGTTTCTTTACACAAACAGAAGTAAAACTTAAACCATGGAGATATGTGTTGAATCCTCCTTTCCACACTATTTACACATCTTGCTTTTTCAGATCTATCTTGGTGAATCTTTCTTTTTTTTTTTAAGATTTTATTTATTTATTTGACAGAGAGAGACACAGCAAGAGAGGGAACACAAGCAGAGGGAGTGGGAGAGGGAGAAGCAGGCTTCCCGCTGAGCAGGGAGCCCGATGCGGGGCTCGATCCCAGGACCCTGGGACCATGACCTGAGCCGAAGGCAGACGCTTAACTGACTGAGCCACCCAGGCGCCCTTTGGTGAATCTTTCCACATCAATACAGAGAGTATTCTTATTCATTGTACACCAGCATAGTGTTCCACAGTATGGATATACCGTAATATATTTACCTAGTTCCCTTTTGATAGACATTTCCAATTTTTTACTACTGCAAACAATGCAGCAATGAATTGTCATATACTTAATTTTCCATGTGTGAAAATATGTCAATGGGATGAATTCTTGGAAGGGGGATTGCCAGGTCAATCAGTATGGTCATTTGTAATTTTTTTTTTAAATTTTATTTATTTATTTGACAGAGAGAGACACAGCGAGAGAGGGAACACAAGCAGGGGGAGTGGGAGAGGGAGAAGCAGGCTTCCCGCCGAGCAGGGAGCCCAATGCGGGGTGAGCCCCACATGATCCCCCTGGGATCATGACCTGAGCCGAAGGCAGATGCTCAAGGACTGAGCCACCCAGGCGCCCTGATCATTTGTAATTTTGATACATATAATTAAATTGCCCTACCCTTCCCCCGTTTTCCTACTGCATTCTTAGTCTTTTCCTAATTGTTTTATAGGAGCTCTTCCCGTTGGTTGTTTGTTCCTTGACTTTATGATTGGTGTTACTTATGACCTTCCTTATGTCGTTCACCACAGAGTTAGTGTTTTTAATGTGGCTAAATTCATCAATCTTCTCTTTTAATTGCAACTCTAATTTTTCTGGTTATATGACAGCTTGGACACAATTGGTGGGGTTGAATGTGAGCACTACTTCAAGCAAGAAAAGAAAAGTAAGAAAAGAAATACAGGGTTGTTTTGGTCAATCTTACAAAAAAGTCTGAATAAAAAAGAGTGCTTGGGTTTTTGTTTCTTAGAAATTTCTATAATTCTTGAGGCTTTTCCTCTGAAGAAGAAAGACAATATATAACCTCAATGGTAAATGGTACCTTTGAAGTCCTTACAAATCGTGAGATTTGATGAATTTATGATTATATTAAATGCACTTGTCTGTTTTATCATTCCATTTTGAAAAATAATAAAACAAACTAATGACAGTGAGAAGTTCCACGTACCCAATTTTTTTTTTTTTTTGAGAGAGAGAGAGAGAAAGAGCGAGCATACACAAGCAGGAGGAGGAACACAGAGAGAGAGAATCTCAAGCAGGCTCCTCGCTTAGTGTGGAGCCCAACACAGGGCTCAGTCTCACAACTGTGAGATCATGACCTGAGCCGAAATTAAGAGTCTAACGCTTAACAGACTGTGCCACCCAGGAGCCCACCACATGCCTATTTCTGGAAAAATATAGGTTAATTAGCTTTTTATTTAGTGCTATTGTAAATGAAAGTGTTATAATGAGATACAAATTCCTTAGAAGAACAATGTAGATTGAGCTTACAATAATTTTAGTTTATAGTAAGGCTCCAGGTTACACCTGACGACTTAGTACACATCCATCTTCCCCTTGATCAAATTCAACCATGTTAGAAATAAGGATATTAAAGATATACAACTCATTTGATCAGAACTTTAGAACAAACAAGTATATGAAGGAAGGTAGGTGACATTAAGTCTAGAAGAGCAGTTTTAAATCAGATAATTTAACAGATAACACCAAACTCAGATAAGACAATGTGCAATTTCCTTTTCACTTCTTTTTGAAGTGGGAGTAACCTTTCAGGTATCTAGATTCCAGTTCCTTTACCTAAGTGGCTAGTCTAGTCAGTAAATTAACCAGTTAAAATCTGAAATAAGACAGTGTTAGTACACGATCTTTGTACATATGTGAGCTTGTGTTCCATCCAACCTAGGTTACAAGCATCACAGATCACAAATCCATCATATTCTGCACTTCATTTATTTCTTCAATTTTTTTCAAAATATATTCATTGAGCACCAGCTCTATGCCAAAGAATGTGCCAAGAGCTGTGGGTACAGCAGGAAATGAGATGCACAAGGCCAGCTCTCTAGCCTCCTGAGACCGCCTCCAAGCCTACCCATTGTTCACAAAGTACTCACAAAACATTAAATGATTGAAATCGTGCTGAAAAGGGGGCACCTGGGTGGCTCAGTTGGTTGGGTGACTGCCTTTGGCTCAGGTCATGATCCTGGAGTCCCGAGATCAAGTCCCACATCGGGCTCCCTGCTAAGCGGGGACTCTGCTTCTCCCTCTGACCGTCCCCCCTCTCGTGCTCTCTCTCTCATTCTCTCAAACAAAATAAATAAAATATTTAAAAAAAAAGAAATCATGCTGAAAATATATTGAAAACCTCGTCAGAGTTGCCAGATTCGAAAAATAAAATTACCATATGTCCCATGCAGTATTTGGGACATACTAAAAATTGTCCATTGTTTATGTGAAATTCAAACGTAACTGGAAAATCTTGTGTTTTATCTGTGGTAATCAAAACAGTATGGTCCTGGCAAAAACAAACGAAAAAGACACAAAGATCAATGGAACAGACCGAGAGCCCAGAAATAAACCCACGCATATACAGTCAAGTAATCTATTACCAAGGAGGCAAGAATATCCAATGGGGAAAAGAGAGGCTCTTCAACAAATAGTGTTGGAAAAACTGGACAGTAACTTCTAAGAGAATGAAACTGGACCACTTTCTTACACCACACACAAAAATAAACTCGAGATGGATTAAAGACCTAAATGTGAGATCGAAACCATAAAATTCCTAGACGAGAACATAAGCAGTAATTTCTTTGACATTGGCTGTAGAAACTTTTTTCTAGACATGCCTCCTAAGACAAGGGAAATAAAAGAAAGAAACTACTGGGACTACACCAAAATAAAAAGCTTCTGCACAGTGAAGAAAACCATCAACAAAATAAGGCAACCAAGTGAATGGGAGAAGATATTTGCAAATGATATATCCGACAAATGGTTAACATCCAAAACATAAATAACTTCTACAATTCAACATCCCCCTCAAAAAATCCGATTAAAAAATGGACAGAGGACCTGAATAGAAATTTTTCCAAAAAAGACATACAGTGGACAACAAACACATGGAAAGGTGCTCGGCATCACCCAATCATCAGGGAAATGCAAATCAAAACCACAAGATATCACCTTGTACCTGTCAGAATGGCTAGAATTAAAAAATAAAATAGTAATAAAAAAATAAATAAGTAATAACAAGTGACAAAGAGGATTTGAAAAAGGAACCCTCATGGGCGCCTGGGTGGCTCAGTTGGTTAAGCGACTGCCTTCGGCTCAGGTCATGATCCTGGAGTCCCGGGATCGAGTCCCACATCAGGATCCCTGCTGAGCAGGGAGTCTACTTCTCCCTCTGACCCTCTTCCCTCTCATGCTTTCTTTCTCTCATTCTCTCTCTCTCTCAAATAAATAAATAAAATCTTAAAAAAAAAAAAAGAAAGAAAAAGGAACCCTCATGCACTGTTGGTGGGAATGCAAACTGGTGCAGCCACTGTGGAAAACAGCATGGCAGTTCCTCAAAAAAATTAAAAATAGAACTACCCTACAATCCAGGAGTTCCACTACCAGGTATGGAAGCAACCTTAAGTGTCTACTGACAGATGAATGGATAAAGAAGATGTGGCGTGCGTACACACACACACGAATATTACTCAGCCATCAAAAAAATGAAATCTTGGGCGCCTGGGTGGCTCAGTTGGTTAAGCGACTGCCTTCGGCTCAGGTCATGATCCTGGAATCCCGGGATCAAGTCCCAAGTCGGGGGTCCTTGCTCAGCAGGGAGTCTGCTTCTCTCTGACCCTCTTCCCTCTCGTGCTCTCTATCTCTCATTCTCTCTCTCTCTCTCAAATAAATAAATAAAATCTTTAAAATAAAAAAATAAAGATTTAAAAAAAAATGAAATCTTGCCATTTGCAACGACGTGGATGAAACTACAGGGTATTATGCTGAGCTAAATAAGTCAATCAGAGAAAGACAAGTACCATATGATTTCACATATGAGTGAGATTTAAGAAATAAAACAAATGAACAAAGGAAAAAAAGAGACAAAAATCAGACTCTTAAATGTGGAGAACAAACTGGCGGTTACCAGGGGGAAGCGAGGGGGGAGGGGTGAAATAGATAAAGGGGATTCCGGCACACTTATCACGAGGAGCACTAAGTAATGTAGAACTGTTGAATCACTATATTGTACAGCTGAAACTAATATAACACTGTGTGTTACTTATAGTTCAATATAAATAAATAAATAACAAGACCGAGGGGGAAAACTTATTGCTTATGTGAAGTTCAAACGTTAACTGGAAATCTTGGATTTTATCTGGCATCCTACTAGGGCTTTCCTTCTAGAAAATGAGGTCTAGCCTTGCATTTATCACACACATTTGAACCCTGAGGATGTCTGTCTCTGTACATCATTCCTTTTTTTATACTCCACTTACAAGAATCTCTCCTTCGAAAGCCCTTTCAAAGGAAAGCCTGGGTGTCAGTCGCAGGGAAAGGATGGTTTTAAAAGTCTTGGTTCCAAACTGCTGGCTGCTAGAAACAAGGGCAGGGTGGGAGAATGGTAGGCGTTGTCTCGAGAGATGAAAGTTTCACCAGTTCTGAAATTTCAGACAACATCATTTTTCAAAGTTCTGATAATCTTTTCCAGCAATCCCTAAGAGCCTATATTAAGAACATGCAGCTTCACACATGACCTTGAAACTGGTGGTGAGCAGGGTCATGGGCTGGGGGCTGGGGAGAGCCCCTGTGCGGCTGGGGGTGGGGAGGGCCGCCTGCCGGGGGGGGGGGAAGAGAAGTAAACCAAGTCAACCTCAGGATCCAAGACTATGCTCAGACCGTCCCAAGTAGCTGCTCCCTCCTCCTCTATTAACCAATGACAAAAATAGCCTTTTTTTTTTTTTTTTTTTGAGAACTGCCACTCTCCTACCTTGCCAGGCTCACAGATTCCACAGTGGAAAGAAGTGTCTGGAAGAGGAGGGAAGGATGAAGCTCTACGGAGGAGAGCCTGCACACGTAACTTGGATAAAATGCCTCAAGAAGAAACTTTGCTTTAATCTCGCGGTATATACCTACACAACCAGCTTTGTCATCCAAACAAACAAACAGAAACTTCTGTCCACATTGGAAAGTAGCAGCCAACTTTACTTCTTATCCTCCAGGGCAGGAAACAAAGTGTGCGATTTGCCTGCCCGGGTGCGCGATATCTGGCCATCAACTCGACAAAGATCCAGCTAACTCCTTCCCTGTTCTAAAATGGTCAGGGAAAGAAGGAGTGGAGTATCTCGTTTCCTCCAGAGGATGGAATTTGGGAACGGGTGGCCCTCTTTGAGCCCTTCCATTTCCTTCCCAGAAGATGCCAAGAACTGACCTCCCATCATCAACTTTCTGGTTCCTGACCCAAGGCTGGGAAATTAATTTCTTTTTAATTATTTTTAAATTTCTTTTTTTTTAAATTTTTACAGAAGGCCTATGAGATTCTTTTTTTTATTTTTATTTATTTATTTGACAGAGAGAGAGAGAGAGAGAGAGAGCACGCGCACAAGCACGGGGAAGGGGCAGGCAGAGGGAGAGGGAGAAGCAGGCTTCCCGCTGAGCAGGGAGCCTGACATGGGGCTCGATCCCAGGACCCTGGGATCATGACCTGAGCCGAAGGCAGATGCTTAACCGACTGAGCCACCCAGGCGCCCTCATCTTTCTTTTTAAGTTAATCTGTAACCTCTACTTAAACATCACAAAAACAGAAATGGGAGTTAATATTTCTTTTCCTGCGAATAGCCAGAGAAGGCTCAATGCAGGAAAAAGAATTCCTCAATACAGGAAAAACAAGAAAAAACCCAAAGAGTCCTAGGTCTCTTCATATTCCACCCGACAAAAGTGGAGTCTAAACACTTACAAGGTCAATACTACACTAACTCTCCTCTCTCCTCTCCTCTCAAGAGTTGACCCAGCTTTTAAATGTGCTTTTGCAATGGGGGGGCCCAACTCCAGTGTACCCTGGGTTTACCAGGGATTCAGAAATGTCAGCTGAACTAGTGGGGCCACCTGGGGGAGGGCAGTAAACTCAGCCCTGGCACAAAGCTTAGCTCCAGGGGCAGCAATGGGTCTTCGTGCGGCCCGGTGACAGAGATTTTGTCCCACGGCTGCACAACTGTGGACAGTTGGAGGACAGGGGACAGAAGAAAGGCAATCGGGCCCAAGAGCTGCTTCACCACAGAGCTCAGGCAGCGAGGATTCGCTGGCTGGCCCGCTGTGACCTGCTTAAGTTGCGGGCAATAAATCTGAAAGCTGCGCCAAGCCTCAGTTTCCCCATAGCACCTACCTCACGGGATGGTGGGTCGATATTAAAAGGCCCCCAAGTGTCACTCTGCAGGAGTGTGGTGAGGAAGTCACACAATAGAACGTTCCACAGCAGCGAGAACGGACCAATTATGGTGACACACAAGAAGGACGGGCCTTCCAAACACAACGCGGCAGGAGGCCAGACACGAAAGGAGTGCGTACTGTCCAAGGGCAGAGATCGGGAGCTCCAGCACAGGCAAAGGAACATCATCTGTGGTGTTGGCAGACGGGGCGGACATCCGGGGTGGCTGGCCGGTCACCCCGTGAGCTCGGCCTGTCGCGATCGCTCGTCAGCCCCCCCCGGAGGACTGGAAAGCACCAGTGGGCCGGGGGGACAGCCTGAGGGATGTGGCCTGCCTCTGGAACTGCAAACCCCTCCGTGGATGACGACACGGTCCACATGTAACCCCACACCCCGTGGCCGCTCTCACACACGCAGAGGGAAAGATGCTCTGGCAGCAATCACCCGGCTTGTCAAGTCAAGTCAAAGCCTGGGGTCCTGGGGGGGCACGACCAGGATTTGTTTTTAACGGGAGTAACCTGACAGGCTTCATGGATCGTGCAGTCAAATAATGGCACAACTCGATTCTGCTGCATTTTGCGAACCACGTGCGTTGGTACAATGGGACGAGAAATGGATCCAAAAATGGCTACGCGGGCTGTGTATCAATTCCCTGCTTTTCTGCTTCTGTGTCATATGTGCAGGATGTTGCATCTGAGGAAGTGGAAGAGGCTCAGAGCAGCTCTTAGGGAGACTGGTTCCCCGAAACTTGTGTTTAAAGCTTCATGAATCCACATGAGGACAAAATATTTCCGATGGCAAGCTTGCAGGATCATCGTGCAGCACCTTTGCACAAGTCCTGCGAATTCACACCACAGAGCTCTGCTGGGTTCTCGTGGGCCAACGGAAACATGCGGAGGGTAAAGCAAATTCCCCCAGACACGCAGAAGGCCCCGCCTTGTTGGCACAGGAGAGGCTACATGATTAGGAATACTGTGTTCTCGCCTCGGGAGTATGGGGAGAACAGACTGCATCACTGGGCTTAGCAGCCTCCTTCCCTCGAGCCCCGCTCCCCCGGGGTGAGGAAGAGAGGTTTCCAGAAGCCTCGGCTTGACTGTGAGCACAGTGGGCTGGCCCAGCCCCACCTCCGCCTCGCAATCTGACCATGCTTGTCTTCTAGGTCCCTCCTCCTTCTCCTGAGGACATGCACACCCCTCCTCTTGCCTGCTGAGAGGGAGCCCTGCAGAGCCCCCCCCCCGCCCCCCGCCAACCCCATCCCACCCCTCAGCTTTGCGCATCTTCTAGCACCAACACCATCAGCAACAGCCTCACCCGACGGGCCGGCCTGATGTGGATGGCAGCACAATCGTTCTTCACCCCTTCATGCTTGCTTTCAGTGTTTCATTTCTTTTGCAAACGTCTTTTTAGGTGCCATGCTTTGTAACTTTCCTCGAATACAAATATCCTGCGTGATTATCCAGCATATGCTTTCCATCTTAAGGACCTCATCGGAAAGTTCTGGCCCCAGAATGGAGAACAATCCCCACTAAGTGAAGGTGGTTTTGCAGCCCTAGGAAATCCTTTCGCAGGACATCATAAAGATGCCTTGTTCGAATGCTGGTGATTAACTCTGCCCAAAACACAAGGGTCTTCTTGGTTCAACTGGAAAAATCAGCCTCAAGGCCGAGCTGACGGGATTCTGTGTACCTTCCTCACAAGCTGTCCCTTTGTTGAGTTGTGTGGGCAAGACCTGGGGACAGGGTGGGGCGTTACGCTTTGCTCCTCTGTAGACCCACAGAAACGAGCTACCTCAGCAAACCCTAAGCAAACAGAGATCTTTAATGGAAGATCCTGTATCAAAATGGAAACCTGGATCAGATGAACAAGGTTTAGTTTGTGTTTCTTTTCTCCCTCCCCTCCCGAGCCCTCCTCCCTCCCTCCCTCTCTCTCTCTTTTCTTTCTTTTCTCTCTCTTTTCTTTCTTCCTTTTCTTTTTTTCTTTCATATTGGGCATATGTTGAACCTGGATAAAGACACAAACTTGAATTTCTTTGAATTGATGTGATAGAAATGTAATTTAAAAAGCATGGCATGGGAGCGCCTGGGTGGCTCAGTCGGTTAAGCGACTGCCTTCGGCTCAGGTCATGATCCTGGAGTCCTGGGATCGAGTCCCGCATCGGGCTCCCTGCTCAGCAGGGAGTCTGCTTCTCCCTCTGACCCTCTTCCCTCTCGTGCTCTGTCATTCTCTTTCTCTCAAATAAATAAAAATAAAATCTTTAAAAAAAAATAAAAATAAAAAAATAAAAAGCATGGCATGTTTAATGACTTCTCTTAGTGCAATCAGTTCTATATTTTCCTTCCCTTTAAGGCGGAGTTTTGCTGCCCCTGCAATTTGGTTATAAAATGCCTTCAAAAATGCTAGGGTCTACAGAGGTAAATGTCAGAAGTCTCTTTTCCGTGTTAGCCCAATGCTCTTTGTATCATCCTCTGGTCTTTTCGCTTCTGTTTTTTAATTGTGCAAATTATCCTCAAAAGCCGACTTGTGTTAGTCATTTACCTCGCTATACTTCAAAATACTACATGTCCACTTTTCACAATAGCCTGCAACTGGAAACAACCCAAATGTCCACCAACTTGCAAATACACATGGGCTACATCCAACACAATGTAATACTATTCGGCCATAAAAAAGAACGAGTGACACCTGCCACAACACAGATGGACCTTGGAAACGTTTTACGAAGTGAAGGAAGCTAGACAGAAAACACCACAGATTATATGATTCCAGTTCTAGCAAACATGCAGAAAAGGAAAATATTTGGAGGTGGAAAGTAGACTGTTGGTTCTTGGGACTCAGGGTGAGAACAGGAGTGGCACAAGGAATCTTTTGGGTGTGATGGACATGTTCTAAAATCAGATGGTAATAATGAGTGCACAACTCGGTAGGTTTCCTAGGAACCTCTGAATTGTACATCATTGAATCCTTAAATCGGATGAGTTTGATAATATGTAGATTATTCTTCAAGAAAGCTGTATTCGGGCACCTGGGTGGCTCAGTTGGTTAAGCGACTGCCTTCGGCTCAGGTCATGATCCTGAAGTCCCGGGATCGAGTCCCACATCGGGCTTCCTGCTCAGCAGGGAGTCTGCTTCTCCCTCTGACCCTCTTCCCTCTCGTGCCTTCTATCTCTCATTCTCTCTCTCAAATAAATAATTAAAATCTTTAAAAAAAAAATGCTGTATTCAAGGACGTCCTTCCACATGTTCATTGTTTGATGACAACGCTGAGTTAGCCTATTTCATTCACTCAGAATCTCTTCCAATTCTTGTAGTGGCTCCAAAATACACAATTTTTGTTGGTGACTAAGACTACACACAATAATTCATCTTGACTCTAACATTTATCCTAAGTGCAAAACATCGCCTGTTTGATAGTGTCTTTATTTTGATGAGACTGTGGGGAGCGTGGTCTCAAGGATTTCAAAGCCAGGGCTGGGCTATACAATGCCCCTGAATGTGAAGCTGAGGCTCTAAGAAATGTGTGGGTAAATCAATTGTGGTATGTTCACACAATGGAAGAGTATACAGTAGGCTTTCTCAACCTTGGCACTATGGATTTTTTGTCATGGGGGACTGTCCCATGCATTTTGGGATGGTTAGCAGCGACCTTCCCCCTATTCCCAGTTGTAACAACCAGATAATGTCTCCAGACATTGTCAACGCCCTAATGCTCACTCATCCCTGGTTGAGAATCACTGTGACACAGCACTGAGAATGGACAAACACCAGCCACACACAAACAGAATGCATGATCCTCTCAAATGTAACTTGGCGCACAAGAAGCCAGACATAGAAGAATACGTCATATACAATTCCATGTATATAAAGTTCAAAACCAAGCAAAACTAATCCCCTGGTGACCTTAGGAGAGAGAATCAGTGACTGGAAGGAGCTTCTGGAAATTGGTTAGCATCTGTTTCTCAGTCTAGGTGCTGGTTACACAGGTGTGTTTATGAAAATCCACTGGGCAGTACAGGTAAAAATTTATATATTTTTCTGTATGTATATTACCCTTCCATAAAGTTTAAAAATATGGACCATTGCTGCTGGAGCAGAATACAGGGCATTCAGGGCAACTCAGGAGGGGCACGGAGCCGACTAACAGGGCGCTAACGCGTTCCTCCACCGTGACTCCTTCTGGCCCACTCCGAACCGCAAGACAGAAATCCAGTGTATTCCACTGATGAATGACAGCTTGTTCCCGGGGTACTTTGTTATCCAGGTGCCAAAACCAAGAAAGCCACCACCCCCCACCCACTCCTGCCCATTTTCAATTCAGACTTGCATAGCACAGGTCTAAAATTAATTTCAGTGTGAAACTGAGCTGCATGAGACCAAAGGCAGGCTCACTCCACTGCTAAAGAAATGAGTGGGTCTAATTCCCAAATCTGAGAGTACCACACGTGCCCAAGGAGGCGACTACTGCTGTTTGCTATACTAGTGAAGAATGGCTTGTGCTGGTTCATTCATGCTCTCTCTCTCAGCTGGGGCTTTTCCAGACCAATGACGTGCCCTGCAGAGAGTGGACCAGAGCCAAGGGTGGAGTTTGTGGCCATAATGACCTTGATCTAAGCACAGTTAGGTGACATCGGACCCACGCTTACTAATACGACCAATGAGTTCACTCTCTATGCAACTTAGCTTCTGAAAGCCTCAAAGTATCAGGAGTGAGTTACTAATAGCCTTCAAACCTCATATGCGTATATGCGCGTCCAAGTTTACAAATAAATAAGAGATAAATAATTCCCCGTGGGTCTCTTATGTCTCTGCACATCATGTGAGTGGGGTGCTAACTAATGTTTATTCCAGACTATCTTTTCAAGGATGTTTGTAGAGGGAATCACCTTGGATTATAGAGAGCATCTCCATCCAGAGCAAAGGGCCAGCCTGCCTATTGCCAATTATTAAAAGGTTCAGGTTCCCTAAGCTTAGAGTTCCCCTCCTGTAATGTAACTCACTGCTTGTGCATGTATCCATCAAGATGCATCCATGTCACTCACCCCCATGGGAGAGGGGGCAAGAGAAACCAATATACATACTAATGTTCATAATGCTTACTATGCTATGAGTAATAAAGTCCTTTGTCCCTAACCCACGGGTCTTATGTTTTCTGCCTTGAAACTATGACAAGCTAACTTATTAGATGGTAAGTGGGATAAAATTACAGGTCTTAACTATATAACAAACTAGTACTGAGTATGTACAAATACAATCTTTCCATGGATTGATACTTAGCTTGTTTTCAACTCTTTATTACAAAATGCTGCCAAGAATATCACTGCGCATATATTATCTTTCCCATTTGCAAGATCTCTCTGGAAAAAAGTTCTAGAATTTGACTTGCTAGCTCAAAAAATATGCTCTATTTTAATTCTGACAGATATTTCCAAACATCTCTATGATAACTGTACCAGTATACATCTCTACTAGCAACGTATGAGAATGCTTGTTTCCTCATATTCTTGCCAACACATGTCGCCTTCAGTTTTTACCTATGCCAAGCTGATAGGTGAAAAATTAAATCTCATACTTTTACTTTGTATTTCTCCTAATGAATGAGATCGAGTGCCTTTTCATATGTTTAAGAGCCATCTGTATTTCTTTTTCTGTGAATTTCATATTCTTTCACCACATTTTTTTCTGTTGATCGCTGATTTTTCTTTTTGGTAGGAGTGCTATCTATATATTGGAAAACAGCCCTATGTCTCTTATGAGTTACAAATTCCCCCCACCCTGGCTGTTATCTTTTGACTTTGTTTTAATTAAAAAAAAAAAAAGTTGGCATATAATTTTAAAAATGGTTTTATATTGACCTGTATTTGTACGTGTGTGTGTGTGTGTGTGTGTGTGTGTGTGTGTGTGTGTGTGTGATGATCTGAGTTTGCGTCATGCTTAGAAAGGTCTTCCAGGTTATGAGACTATAATAGATCCATGTTTTCTTCTTGTAGCTTTATGATTTTATTCTCTTATGCTTAAATCTTCGCTTCACCAAATCATTTCTTTTCAAAATAAGTTCTCAAAACATACATTAAAATGTTATCTTTATTCATAAGGCTAAGTATAGCTAAATAAAATGATTATTATCTCAACTTTGTGATCACATTTTTTTTTTATCTCCACCCTTGGCAGGCAGACCTGGAATCAATCAGCCTTAGATATAGATTGGTTCTAGGTATAGTCCACATGGAGGCAATAACATAAACCTTATAGAGCTAATGTTGTTTTCCTATAAAGAGATAGCAGATAGGCCTCTAGTCATAACTTGGTAAAGAGGTTCTACTCTACAAAATCTTGAAATTATATCACCTATGAAAATGAAGATGGTCCAAAAGAGGCACAAAGAGCTTTCTTGAGGAAATTCACTTGGCATCTCTCCCTGCTGGTTCTGCACAGGCTGGTGAGGCAGCCTGGAGCATTCCCTATTCTTATTTACCCTGCTTCTAAGATGTCAAGCCATTTCTTTTTTTTTTTAAGTAAGCTCTACGCCAACGTGGAGCTTGAATTCATGACCCTGAGATCAAGAGTCATATGCTCCACCAACTGAGCCAGCCAGGTGCCCCTGTTCTCTGCCATTTTTGATCCCAAGGTCTCCCGACCCGCTATAGGTGAAATTTGGTTTTCCTCCTGATGGTTGTATAGGAGAATGAGAGTAAGAGGATAATTTTTAATTTCTTTTATGCTTAATATATGTGGGCACATAGCTTTCAAACCAGTTGTAACCAAATTTACTTCAAAATAAGACAGAAGGAAAAGGAAAGGTGCCATCCTAAAGAAACCAACTGGAAAATACAAAGCCTACCATTAACTTAAGAACTGCCATGAGCTTGAGTCATCTAATCTCTTTAAGCCTAAATATCTGTATTAAATGTCTACTTGTTCTTTTATGTACTGCATTAAGAATGAATAATCTCTGGGAAGTTCAGTGCTGGATACGGCAACTTATTAATTTTTAAACCTAATGAGATAAGTAAAGTTGATCAAAAACTCATAACCATGCAATATGTGCCCTCCTTAAACCTAATGAGATAAAGTTGATCAAAAACCCATAACCATGCAATACATGCCATCCTTAAGCCTAATGAGATAAAGTTGATCAAAAACCCATAACCATGCAATACGTGCCCTCCTTAATACCTATCACCTGGGTGTTATACACAAACGATAAATCATAGAACACTACTACATCAAAAACTAATGATGTACTGTATGGTGACTAACATAATAAAATTAAGTTAAATGTTTTTTAAAACCCCATAACCAGAAAAACGGAGGCAAGAAAAGTCACAACGGGGGGAAAAGGCTTGGTTATAAATTAATTTGATTCAGTCTAAATAATCTTAAGTGCTAGGCATGAAATACATAAAGGGATGGCATTTCTGCCCAGGAGGCACTTCCACATTTCCCCCAGAAATGCTAAATTTACACCGACAACTCACAAAGCAAAGGCATTTTTGGAGAGCTCTTCTAATGTGGGTTCCAGATACTCAAATCTATCAAATGTGACAAAGGAATTCTTTTAGATTTGTTCCCATCAGAACATACTAGGTTCAACAGTGAGGACTGGAAACTTACATTATCAAGAATCACAAGCCACTTACACAAACGGGCCACCTTCTCGATTGTGTGATAGGAGAATGGGGCACATCTCCAAGGCTAAATAGTCACCACAGCCAAGAACAGCTGACTAAAAGAATGCTCTCCAGGTTTTTCCAGAAAGTTGTCTGCTCATTAGGTAATGGCAAAACAGGACAAGCCTGGCAATCTTTTAAACATTCCAGTTGCAATATTTAATTTTAAACATTCCGTGAGGAATGCAGCAATCACAGAAGTCTGCCTTAGCTGGGAAATGGCCTAACATTTCTGGGGGAAAAAAAAATATCCAAAGAGGGCAAGTAGCATCCCAAAGTGGAGAAAACCAGCTTACTGGTTAGCTGGCAGTCCTCAGGCACATTGCAATGGTTCACACCTGTACAGGGAAGAAATCAGGCTAGACCATGGTTCTCTAGCCAGGGAGAACTGAGGAAACTTCTAGCTGGCTTTTAAAGAAACCAACACAGACCAATTCGATCCGATTCTCTGGGAGTGGGGTCCAGTCAATATTTTGTGAGGCTTAGCAGGATTGAAAAATTCTGGACAAGACAGATAGTCCCTAAGCTCCCACTCAGGTCTCACACAATTAAGGGAAGCATGCAGAACCCGTGTAATGAATGGAACACAAGACGCGTAAAACACAGACAAGTGGGGGCGTGCCTGGGTGGCTCAGTCGGTTAAGCAACTGCCTTTGGCTCAGGTCATGATCCCGGGGTCCTGGGATTGAGCCCCACATCGGGCTCCCTGCTCAGTGGGGAGTCTGCTTCTCCCTCTCCCCCTGCTTGTGCTGTCTCTCTCTGTGTCAATTAAGTAAATAAAATCTTTAAAAGAAAACAAAACACAGGCAAGTATGCAGAGAATTCTAACCAGGGATTTTTAACACCTAGATATTAGCAGAGAACAATATTCTCAATATTGATTAATCAAAACAACAACAGAACCATTCGAGGCACAGAACCACATGAAAGGTATCAGGCCATTAACCTCTGGTGGTGTTTGTTCTTTTTATCCAATTCCAAACTTATGAAATGCATCCACGTCAAGCTCTGAAAATGCAGAGACTCAAATCTCTTTACTACGAACTACAAATCAGAGTGTGAAAGTGGTAGGTTTTTCATTTCTCACTAGAAAATATGAAGAGTTGATGTGGCAAAAGCCAAGAGGATTTCTATATGAGGACATGTACACTCCTTGTTTTATGGAAGAAAGGGGTGACACTGAATGATGACAGCCAGAATCAATGCTCCAAGAGGGCACCATAGGTCGAGTCCTTTAAGTGATCCATTTGAATGGGGCCTTAAAAAATTAAACAAAATCTGGGACGCCTGGGTGGCTCAGTGGGTTGAGCGTTGGACTCTAGATTTCAGCTCAGGTCACGATCTCAGGGTCGTGGGATAGAACTCTAGCGGGCACCGCACTCAGGGCAGAGTCTGCTTGAGATGCTCTCTTTCCTTCTCCCTCTGACCCTCCCTGCCACCCACCCCCCACCCTGCTCTCTCTTAAAAAAAAAAAATTTCCCCATCCTTGTTCACAACTGTTCTGAGTTCTCTGGATTCTAGATGAAGAACCTCTGATCTGTGTCTTCATCCATCCTAAAGTGGCTTTAAGCCTCCAGGAAAGGTAGAACGAGACCACAGGGCACCCACTGAGCGTTTCAGGTGTTTAAGGCCCTGCAGACACAGAGCCCTGGACTGTCACACAAAAATGGGGAGAAGGTGAAGGGCTCTCTGAGGTGGGACCATAAGGAAAACTCTGTGATCTTCTGGAACTAAAATACAAGTGTGTCTTGTTTTTAATTTAATATTTTCTGCATGGTTCCTTAAAAAATGTACAGTGACTTGTAAGGTACATAAAGCATAGCAAAATCTCATGATTCAGAAATGGATGAGAAAGAGACAACGGTGTAGGGACAAAGTGTCACAGCACCGAGCTTGAAGCTAGAGCCAAACCATGGACAGTGGGCCGCAAATTCACGTCCGAGTTCAATGGCAGGCGTGTTGAGGGGGAAAATCCGGATGGTCACACAGTTCCCAGTTTCCCAAGAGTTATGCCAAAAACAAAACAAAACAAACACAAAGAAACAAGCAAACACCTCAGAAAAATAGAACCCTTCTGGTACTAAGACCAGATGGAAATTTCTCCCATGGCTCTCTGTAAGGAGAATATCATGTGTCGTAATAAATGAACAATAACCTCCCCTGCTCAGCGGGGAGCTTGCTTCTCCCTCTGCCCCTCCCCCTTCTCATGCTTGCTCTTTTTCTCTCTGAAATAAATAAAATCTTTATAAGAAAAAAAAAGGGTCAGAGAGTAAATATTTTCAACTTTATAGGCCATGGGGTCTATTGCAAATAGTCATCTCTCCCTCGAAAGCAATCACGGACAATGTGTAGACAAATGGGCACTGGCCGGTTACAATAAAGCTTTATTTATAGACACAGGAATTTGAATTTCATGTATTTTTCACACGTCATGAAATTGAATTCCTCCTTTGTTTTACCCAACCATTTAAGGAAATGTGTAACCACTGTTCTCAGCTTACAGGCCATACCAAAACAGGCAGGGGGCTGGATCTGGGGCCACCGGGACGTAATCTTCTGACTCTTCACCCACCGGGTCAAGTATGCCCCCAGAGATCTCAACTCATACCCATCTCTTTCCTCAAGCTTCTGTCTCTATCAACTTTTTTAGATAATTACCATTTCCACATGGTATAGGCAACTATCCACAAAGCCAACCAGGATGGTACCATGAAGAGACATAGCTTCAGGAGTTTTATGTTCCATGGAAATAAGACCATAATCCAGGATGAATAAGCAGTGGAGAAATGGTTTAGTTTCCCAGTCCCCTTATTAAAATAAACATACGCACACGCGAGCATGTGCGCACGCACACAGTGGCAACATTTGAATGTACAACTTTCTCTATTTCAAGGATCACGTGTTAGTCTTTTAGAGACATATAAAAACACATGTAATTAGCTGAATCACTTAATGCATGTGTTGGGACATTTACGGCACTAGGTCTCTCAATGGGAATGAGGCCAGATAGTGTCTCATGACACACAATTGGTGGGTGCAATCTCAGGAAGAAACCCTTCATTCAAGGATCACTCAGATGCCCCTGAGCTTCCCCGTGTGTGGGGACAAAATGAGGTATGAGGAATCTTGGGAAATTGGGCTTGTCGCTACTCTTCCACCGGCTCACAAGAAGACCCCATCTCTTTACTGTCCTCGCCTATGATTTGTAATACCTGTAACTACCCATTCTGGAGAGTGGCTAGATCACTGGTAAGAATTTACGGGTAAGCTAGGACGAGCGTGATGAAAGAAAAAGGTTGTGCATTACCCAGAGGAGCCCCGCTAGAGTTCAGGGAGGTGACAATCCCCCTCGTGGAAACACAGCACACAGCAAATTGTGTCTCCCCCAAACATGGAACTGCATCCAGAAGATGCCCTAAACCACACAGTTGTAGGGTTTGATGCAGGTCTGAGACGCCCTTCTGAACACTGGCCCCATAATCGGTCCACTGTAGGCTGTGTTTTGTCACCCTCTGTAATTTTTTTTTTTAAGATTTTATTTATTTGAGAGAGAGAGAGAATGAGAGAGAGAGAGCATGAGAGGGAAGAGGGTCAGAGGGAGAAGCAGACTCCCCACTGAGCAGGAAGCCCGATGCGGGACTCAAACCCGGGACTCCAGGATCATGACCTGAGCCGAAGGCAGTCGCTTAACCAACTGAGCCACCCAGGCGCCCCACCCTCTGTATTTTTTGATACTTTCACAATCAGTTCTGGTAAGGAGCTTTGCATAGGAATATGGGTCCTCTGAATCATGAAAGATTAAAATTCTGTGCGGAGCTGTGGAAATGCTGGCAAAGACTCTAGCACATCCAGAGAACAGGCGTGGAGCTTGTGGGGCTTTGGGAACGGGGAGGTCATGAATGCCTGTCTGTGCAGTGCGCACATAATGAACAAGGCAAGATCTAGAGTTACATGTAAGTCACTGCAATGATTTCTAAGGACACTTCTTCTTGAGTGCGTGCATTCACCCGCTAGAACACTGAAGCTTTGTGTTGTTAAAGCGAGATGCTGGGTTTCATTCCAAACACCACTGTTCCCAAAACTGGCCAAAGAGCCTCATCCAAACTAAAATTTATTGCCTTTTAACGGCATTTGCTAAAATCCACATCTTCTACAGATTATACCACATTCCAGAAAGCCACGGAGGAAAAAAGTCCATCTCAAGGCAACTACATCATCTTTTTAGTTTCTTCCCTGCCTTCATCTGCATCCACAAAGACAACATTTAAAGGTAGGTTTAAATCAGAATAATCATCTTCATGCTGATTGTCTTCGCATCCATTATATCCACTACGTTAATGAAGGAAAGAAAAAGAATGATTGAAAACAACATTCATGCTTCGGAGGCGGACTCTTCCAGCGCTGTATCGGAAGGCAAGGTATTTGACCTCTGTAAGCCTTAGGGTTCTGGACTACAGACCATGGCTGAGAACATCAGGCACCTCATTGGTTACTGTGAGCTAAGATACTGTGGAAAGTCCCTGAATAAGTACTTGTCCCTTCCTGTCTGTTTAGGGAACCCAGCTGGGTCAACAAGATATCCTTCCAAGCCCTGAGGGAGATTTACACTGTAATCAAAAATTGGTATCATAGTGTGCTGTTTAAAAGGCTTGTTAAAACACAGACTCGGGGTGTCTGGGTGAAGCATCTGCCTTCTGCTCAGGTCGTGATCTCAGGGTCCTGGGATCGAGCTCCGCTCCCCTGCTCAGTGGGATCAAGCCCTGCAGCAGGCTCCCTGCTCAGCGGGGAGTCTGCTTCTCCCTCTCCCTCTGCTGCTCCCCCCACTTGTGCTTTCATTCTCAAATAAATAAAATCTTTAAAAAAAAAAGGTAGACTCAATTACTGAAAAAAAAAATGGAAGAAACCAGGTATTCCTGATGACCCAGATTTTTCCATTCATTAAAGTGGCTGACTGTGCAGATACAACTCATCTTTTGGACAAAACCACATATCCAACATGTCTGGCATGGTGAAGACATGGTTTCTCGTAACTGAGTTTCTATACTGTCACCACACTACTCTCTTCGTTGAAATAACATAACCCCATCTCCAGTAGAGGACTGCACTCTCACCCCCAGAATTACATCCTTCAGTACTGCTCCCTCCTCCATGCTAATGCCACCACTCCCCAAAATGTGTCTTCCAAACATCATGGAAGGTGTCTTTTACAATCTCACAGTCTTTACAAGCTCCTCCTTGGTCCCTAGGGAAATCCAAGCCATCTCCATCTGGCTGCCAACATCCATAAGCCTTGACCTCCATTTGGGTCAAATTTTTATTGTATGAAAAATGCATGGGTGGCCTGGTCTCCTTCTATCGTCTACAAATCACACTTACTACTTGGCTTGAGTATTAGCAGTTTTAGTGGAAACAAATCATCCTGTCTGTGTTTGCTGAATACTGACGTAGTGGTAAGGCTGAGCAATAAAAACTATTACCCATACTTGTTGGGTCTGAAAACAAAGAAAATGCATTTTCCAATTATTCACCTTCTGTCACCAGAGGGGGGGGGGGGGGGGGTTGGAAGGGAAAAAATACTTTTGCTGTGGTGGTCCCTTTCCCTTTTTTTTTTTTTCTGAAGTGCTGGGGAATAGCTCTAAATAGAATTCATTATTGGGGTGCCTGGGTGGCTCAGTCAAGCGTCTGACTCTTGGTATCAGCTCAGGTCATGATCTCAGGACAGTGAGATCGAGTCCTGCCTTGAGCTCGGCGCTGGGTGCGCAGTCTGCTTGAGACTTTGTGTCTCCCACTCCCTCTGCCCCCCACCCTGCTTGCACGCTCTCTCTCAAAAAAAAAAAAAACAAAAACAAAAAAACAAAGAATTCGTTCCTATTATCTCGACATATTAGCACTAGGCAGCTGCCAAAATATTTTACAAATGAAGCAGTTTTAGTTACCTAATCCGGCTGTGCTTGCTACTTGGTATTTAAGTCTCCTTCCCTCTATGAAATAAACAACTTATTAACCACAGAGGAGCTAAGATTTTAGCTTCTCCTGTGAGTAACTCTCTAAAGACTTCTTTCATTTAAATGAGTTCCCTTCTATTTGTTCATAAGCTTGCTTCATGAGATGATGAGCCCTAAATGAGCCAATGTACAGGAACCCCCTGGAACAGTGCCTGCCACATACCTGCTCACTGCTGGAGATAAACAAGTCACAACACAGTAGGAATTTTATAAGAAAACATGCTCTAAAAATCAAAACTCCTGATAAATATGCAAATCCCTCAGGTGGAATTCTAATGTCAACGTTTTAGGAGCTCTCTTCTTACTCACATGGCTAATGTCAATACAATGGATGACTATAAAAATTCTTATTTTTTAGTAACGTCTTAAAGCATTATTGTATTATTGACCCCATGGCCCAAGAGCTGTAATTACTCATATAATTTTGGGACGGACCCTCTCTATTAGGACTCTGCGATCTAGGTACATTTATTATTATTGTAATAGACTTTAGGGAACTTCATGAACTTAGGATAAATGGAGATGGATGGATTTTGGGGCTAAGTTGGAAATTCCGAGAACTACAAGAACTGAGGTTTTAGTGTGTAACTGACAAGGTCCTATTTCTACCAAATATAATTTTATCTACCTTACACACCATGTAATCACTGGCATCTTTTTTTTTTTTGATAAAATGATTAAACCGTTTGACAAGGCTTAAGGAAGAGTGAGTGAGTTTGAGGGAGTAGGTTGAATTTGCTAAAGAGAAATGGGCTGGCCAATCAAAAAGTAATTCAAAATGGTAAACTTACATTTTGCGAACACTGCTCTTGGGTCTGTATTTTCTATCTCCAGAAGATCAAAACAAAACACTAGAGCTAAATCAGGGTGTAATCATGACTCACTGATAATCAGCTTGGGAGTGCCTTTTTAATCTATGGCAAACACTTCCCAGTCAATAAAAGAAGAAACAAAGCTGTAGAAAGAAATGGGTAGGGCCTCCTTCAAAGGGCATGTGATAAAGGCAGAAGTGGTAGGGGTGCTGTGAGGGGACCAGAGTTCCAACTTCATGGTAGGATCACCAACCAGCTGGCCAGGAAGATGGCCCTGGGCCTTGGAAAGCTCTGAAAAGCTGTGTATCGATTGCAATTACACAGGGCTTATAAAGATGAGCTCTTAATTTTTCTTCCAGAGGTAAAATGCTAGGGTTCTTCTAAAGTAGGAACAGCCTGGTTAAGCATCTGTCTCTTGATCTCGGTTCAGGTCTCGAGCTCACAGTCATGAGTTCAAGCCACACCCTGAGCTCCACACTGGCTCTGGAGCCTACTTAAAAAATAAATAAATAAAAATAAAGAACAACCTGAATTAAATAATTTAAAATTCTGGGATGCCTGGGTGGCTCAGTCAGTTTAAGGGTCTGCCTTCAGCTCAGGTCATGATCCTGGAGTCCTGGGATCGAGTCCCGCATCGGGCTCCCTGCTCGGCAGAGAGCCTGCTTCTTCTCCCTCTGCCTGCCCCTCTGCCTACTTGTGCGCTCTCTCTCTCTCTCTCTCTCCGACAAATAAGTAAATATAATCTTTAAAATTGTAGCTCAGTAGAGAAAAGGATTTTAAAATTATATGAGAAGTCAGTGGGGAATTTTGTGGATTTGGGCCCAGGGCGCTGTAGTCCTTACTGACTGGGCAGAAGGTTGAAAGAATATAAAGGTTGTGGGTGGGGTGTTACAATTAGAAAAAGCAAATGCTATGTTTAGAAAAGACTTAATGACAGAGTTTGCATGGACTAAAAAACTGTAATTAGGAAATACAAGGCTTTAGTAGCTCTAGTTAATTACGGCAAGCCCAGACCCTAGGCGGGTTATTCAGTAAACACTTGTTGAGTGAATGGAGTACAGGATGTGAGGACTTGACAGGAACTAAAAAGGGAAAAGGTTTTAGAGACCTTAAGGAAAACGAAGTAGTGGACAGCGGGACCAGGAGTGGAGGACCAAAAAGTGAATTCAGGTTTGTTTGTTTGTTTGTTTTTAAGATTTTATTTATTTATTCATGAGAGACAGAGGGAGAGAGAGAGAAGCAGAGGGAGAAGCAGGCTTCCCGCGGAGCAGGGAGCCCGAGGCGGGACTCGATCCCAGGACCCTGGGATCATGACCTGAGCCGAAGGCAGACGCTGAACCATCCGAGCCACCCCGGCGCCCCAGGTTTTTAACAGTAGGAAATACACGAAAATAAAAATCATCGCCAATGGATGCCTGGGTGGCTCAGTTGGTTAAGCGAATGCCTTCAGCTCAGGTCATGATCTTGATGATCCCGGGATGGAGTCCCACATCCGGCTCCCTGTTCTGCAGGGAGTCGGCTTCTCCCTCTGACCCTCTCCCCTCTCATGCTATTTTTCTCTCACTCTCAAATAAATAAATCCTTAAAAATTAAACAAATAAATAAATAAAAATCATTGCCAATATCTTGGGTTGCTGATTTTGCTAGAAATTGGGAAGGCATGAATTTTCCATAAATAAATGATGATTGGGGAGGGAGTTGATGAATGAGGTTATGGGGTAACATCTCAGACTTCAACGTAGGTGATTTAGGTCTCTTAACTAAAGTCTGCAAATGATTTTCAAAGCACAAACCCAGCATACGTTAAAAGAAAAAAAAAGAATTGTAATATTAGTAGATGGGCTATAGATGCTTGGTGGATAAATGTCAGTATTTTTCATAACAAAACATGTAAGGCAGTTAACTAGATATTTAAAGCAAATCTTAACCTGGCATAGAAATGATCACCTTTAATGATGTAGAATTTGATATAGTATATTTATGCAATTTTTAGAAAAGCTTTATAACAGGTCACAGGCTATACAGTTTTATTGCCAAAAGTTAATTATCTGGTGCTAGCCAGACTGAGTTCGCCATGTTTATGTTGCAGTCATATTTTCTCAATACCAGTTATAGCAAAATCAACTTCCAGAGTAAATCTGAAATGCAGAAAGAGCTGCTGAAAAGGTTTTAAAGGAAGTCACCTCAGCCAACTGATAGAAGTCACCATGTGTTATCAGAGGAGAGTTACAGTTCAAGTTTTAAAGACAGTGGTTCCTTACGGAGAGAAAAAATTAGTTCCATCTTGTTCACCAATTTATGCTAAGCTGAAAAAAATATTTGGCGACCGAAAAGGCAGAAAAGAGGAACAAGAAGACCAAAGCTGTACAAATCCAATGTTATTGTTAATTGACCTTGCTGGAAATTTTTATTTCATATTTACTGAAGGCCAAGGGCGCTGACACACCAGTGTGAGTCTGAGAAAGGGTGTGGTGTCCTGTGCCTGGTGCTGGGCTCGCAGAGAGAGGGGCCCAGTAGCTTTGGGGACTCTGAAAGCAGGGGGCCCCGGGCGTGCTCCATGGACCCCAGAGGAGAGGAGGCACAGACAGACTCCAGCAGCCCCCGGAGCTCCTCCAAGTGCCGGCATGGTCACACCAGGGCAGGAGCCTGGTTCCCACACTCCTGGGAGTGGCGGAGAGTGTCAGGATCTTAGCCCCAGAACTGTGCTGGGGCAGCCGTGGCCTCCGGGTACCCAAGGAACAGGACATGGAGAAGTGAGAAGGGGCCTTTCAGACCAGAATGCACTTGAACTGGACCAACACTAAGGATGAGACGGACGGTGCACATCTGAAAGGACGCCCACCCAGACAAGGTAAGCAGCCCCACCCCGACATTAGTACTTTGTAGGGAAAGAGGATTAAATTAAATTAAATATTTCTGACTAGCAATCTGATTTAAGTTTTTAAAGCACTTCTTTTTAAAGTGCTCCCTGTATAACAACGGTAACAAGTAGGGAAGGTAAAGGTTTGATATGAAATGTTAATGATACCCAGGAATCAAGAAGAGACAGATGTGGTGAGTGCTGTGAATTGTGTAAGACTGATGAATCACAGACCTGTACCCTTGAAACAAATAACACATAAGCAAAAAAAAAAAAAAAAAGAGGCAGAGATTTTTGTTTCCAGCACTGATGGTCTAGGTTGTATACATTTCCTTCCATGCAGACAAGTAAGGAATTCAAGTTACAATATAACATAATCTAATTAGAAACACCAAAAGCTGACAAGAGAAAAAGAAACTACCAGGTTAAAATCTGCAAGGAAGTAGGGACCTAAGAGGTAAGCAAGCAGGGAGGCACTTCTCGCCTGATAGGAGCAGGTGTGAACAATTTCGATAGCCTCACGGGGAGCTGAAAGAGAAATCGAAGCCCAGAACATACCCACGTGGGAAGAATAAAAAAGCCCATGTCAAGTTAAGCTGAAGCTCGTAAGAGTCATCCCCCACACAAAAGAGTGCATCCAAATAAACCCACCTCCCACACGGACAGACTGCAAGGACAATTTGCCTTGGCATTGAAAAGTATTCCTAGGGGGAGGCAGGGTAGGTGTGAGAACTTGTCTGCAAGAGCTGGCCCTTGTGTGCAAAACTGCAACTCAAATTCACATCACCTGGGTTGTCTAAAACACTTTAAGTGGTAAATTTAGGTCAAAGTGGTCCCAGACTAGGGGTGCCACCAGACACGCGGCAGAAACAAAAGCAAATTCTACCCCTAAAAAAAGCCATTCATCCTAAGCCTCAAAGAACTCCTGCAAGTCATTTTTCAGTGGTAATGACAAATACCCAGGCAAAAATAAGCAAGCACACAAGAGCAGACAGATGAAAAAGGAGAAGGGGAAATCTCAGAAAAATCTAGATCCTACAAGCACATTCATCCTTTAATGAATTCCGTGGCCATTTGTGCAACCTAGTGTGTACGAGGGTCTGTGCCAGGTTGCTGGGCATGGGTGTCATCTCAGCTGTTGTGTGAACAATTCACCAAGACTAAGCGGTGCCCGTGACTATTTACTGATAGATTTCAAGATAAACAGCCGTCTTCTAGAGGACTGATATCGACATTATTGATTCCTCTCCAGGTCCCCATTCCCTGGAAGTCCCATGTTCAAGTTTGGCCTGATGGTCCCCTAAGCAAACCACAGAGTCCGGTGCATGGACAGAAACGTGATGAAAGACAAAGCTAACTACCTCAGAGTGAACTGCACTTACCTTTAACTGTAAAAGTCCAGACAGATGAGTCTGGGATAATAACATGAACTGGACAAAGACTAATTTTAAGGCAGATCTGGAAACAGTTGAAGGCACAGGAAGGGTGGAGAGAAGTTAGTCCAATAGTGACATAGGCATAGAAGCCCTTTCTTTCTTGGCCAAGGTTGGTGGCAAGATCTTGCTGATATTTGGGTTACTCTGGTGTGTCCAAACTCACGACCAGCCTGGCTCTTCTATCCAGCTTTTCACAATGAGGGTTCATATCATCACTTCTATTCTTCTGCATCTGTTTGCTCTTATTAAATATTCCGGTGGTTCTTATTTACCCGGCTTTCAGAATGGTATGACCCGTGCTTTCTGCTCCTTGTTTGATGAACCGTTTTACACTACAGCGTAGTGTAAGAACAACAGCTACCACATACAAAGGACTTACTCGGGGCCTGGAACTGTGCGAGATACTTTTTTTAGGAGTTACTGACTCCTCACAACATTGTAAGGGCTCCCTTACCTCCATTTTACAGATGGGTACAATGCACCACAGAGGTTACATCCTGAAACAGATACCGCAGGAGCAAGAGCATGAGCTTGGAAGGCGGACAGACCTGCATCCAAATCCTGAGCTGCTCCTGGCATTCTCTTCCCCTAGAGACGAGGCTCAGTTTGGTGGGGCGCAGGCCACCGTGCGGATGAAATGAAATACAGTGTGGCCTCTAAGTAGTGCTGGTCTCTCCTTCCTTCCAATGGATACTCGTCTGAAAATTCATGTCTTGCCTTAGGGAGCACCTTCAAATAGTTTCCAAAGTAGCTAACGTTGGAAAAATAATGTGGTGTTGTACACAAAATAATAAAAGGCAAATAATCTCTTATATCTATGGATCGCTTTAAGGTTCCAATACTCCTTCCCAACTGGCTTGTTTGATCCTTTGGAAAATATTTTACTATCTCAGTTGTCTTTTTTTAGATTGGTTGTCTGTCTCTGGGACATAATAACATTGTCTGAACATAACATTGCCTTGAAAAAATACTAATCCAGGAAATGATGCAAGAAGAAAGAATCAGGCCTTTCTTTGCCTTTCTTTCTAGTCCTCTGGAAGCTGACTGCCTCCTTCCTTCTCCTGGGTGTGTGTGAGTGTAGGTGGGATGCTGGTGGCCAGAGTTGGAGGTAAGTCACAGGAGGGAGAGATGGATGTGACACATGGCTGTCTTTGCTTTTCACGGTAAGGATGCCTAGCACGGAAGGAATGTGCTACCTTCCCTTATAAAAGAACATTTCATTTTCTTCTCAAGCTCGTGAGAAAATCATCCTATAGTCTCCCATCCAGAAAGTGTGGCAAAAAAAAAAAAATCCTGGGAAAGATGTATTCATCCCGCCCAGTAGGGGCGCGACAAATATTTGCAGTTACTGCAGAGACTGTGGTGTACATTGACCATCCTCTGTGGACAATGCAGAAAATAATGGAATGATTCCTGTGAGTCTCTGAAAAAGGCCACCCAGCCTCACTTCTAGGATAGCTTCCTAGATCAGTAAGACCCACTCCTCAAATAATGATTGTCTCTGAGGCCACACGTGTGGACCTATTTTGTCGTGGACCGCCAAGGTTTCAGAATACACGTGGCGTTACCATTTAAAGCTTGGGAGATTTCAGATGCATTTAAAGCTGGCTTGCTTTACCCAGTCGCCTCTATCTGACCCTTCTGGAATTTGTGCTGGTGCGTGGATTATAATCATGTTGGCTAAATAAAAGTTCAGAGGTCCTGCTAGCTTTTTCAGGTGTTAATTTAATCCTACACAGAACACACGCACACCCCAAACAAAAAAATGTAAGGTTTAAAATGTGTAAAGAGAAAAAGCAAAGCCTCTGGCCCTCAAATTTCTCACTGTCTCTGACTGCACAGGGCCCGCGATCAGTTTGTAACCCCCTGATCTCAGACCTTCCTCACTGCCGGGCGCCTGCTGACTGGGGGCCTGAAGGGGAAGACCACCTGTCCCTTCATTACTAATGCTTGACAAAGCTCCCTATAAGAACTGGGAAGGAATTCTTGAAGCAGGCGGAGAACTAAAACCCCACTGATATGCAAAGCCATCAAGTGCCACAGCAGCTTGTCACGTGAAAGATACCATTTAGAATTTTACAGAAGTTAATCAAATTAGATAGGAATAAAACACAGATGATTTTCACTTAATATTTTTAACAATCTTACAATACTGAGAGTCTCCCCACTTGAAAATCGCTCCTATAAAAGGCAGCTGAAGTTGATGCCACCTTCGTCCTGGACCTTCCTGGCGGTCCAGTGTGGTCCCCTGAAACCACAAAGCACCCACCGCCTTTCCCTTGCTGCTCAAGCCCACACCTGCAGTCCCTGCCTTAGCCCCCTTCAGGCTCCTCCCCCCAATTCCTGGTTTGCCATCTCTCCTCCCAGCCGGCCAGGACTACACCTCAAAGACAGTTCAGTAATAAGCATTACATAATAATAGTAATAAACATGTACTGAGCACCTACTATGTGCCAAGTTCAAGTCTAATTCTATGAGAGGGGTCAACCCTTTCAGTAACCAGCATAAACAACCTGAGGCTTGCAGTGTGGTAAAGTCGAACCATCAGCAGTCAGGCTGCCGGCTGGGATCTGAGCGGGGCTTGCAGACCACCTCCGGTGTGGACCAAATGCTGTCTGCAAGGCTCCTCCCACCTGGAGTCAATGATTACTGCTGCCATTTTTTAGGATGCAAAATTAGTGGGAGCCCCTATTCGGGGCACCTGGGTGGCTCAGTCGGTTAAGCAACAGACTCTTGATCTCAGCTCAGGTCTTGATCTCAGGGTCGTGACTTGAGCCCCTCCTTGGGCTCACGTTGGGCGTGGAGACTGCTTAAAAAAAAAAAAATACCCCTATTGCTGAGAAAGGAACTTTTCTTTGACAATCTCTCTATCTCCTATAAATGGGCTAGCCCAGATTACTTCTGGATTAAACTGCGCCTCCTCAAAACAGCCGGCTCATCTTAACCCACCAAGCCGAGGAGCCCCGGGAGGACCCCGAGGTGCCGCCCGCTGCCAGCAGGGAGCTGCTGAACAAGGGGGAGGGCTAAGGGCTGCCGGCGGGGGCAACTGCTGTTCCCTCCACGAAGTCTGTCATTAACGTTCCCTTGGAGGGGGTGGCATGGACAAAAGCCAGGGAGTGCCGCCGACGTGCGCCCAGACCCGGCGGAACCGGCCTCGGCTCTCGGCCACCCACTCGAGCGGCGCGGAGATCACACAGGGAAAGGCGGGTCCGGGGAAGCTCTTGGGGAAGAGAGGAAATTTCCCGTCCCTGACCCCCCCCCCCCCGCCCCCGGCCCGGCCGGGACCCGCCTTGCGCGCTCTGGAGCTCCCTCCCGGGCGTGGCGACCCCGAGCGGCGCAGGTTCCCCGGGGCGCCGGCGGAGAGGGGCTGCCCCGCGAGGGCTGCCCCGGGGTCCCCCCTCCCCGCTCCCCCTCCTCCTTCCCCCCCCTCCCGGCGCCGGAGCCTCCGCGCCCGGCTGCTCGCCCGCTCCCTGGGAGGGGGACGCGGTGCCCGGGAGCGGCGGCGGGGTGGGGGCGGGCGGCCCTACCGTCTTCTGCTTCTTGATCCCCGACATGCTGGCGGACTGGACGCTGAGCGGCGGACACTCGGAGCTCGACTCCCGGGAGCGGAGGTGCGGGCACTCTGGGAGCGCGGCGGCTGCTGGGGCCCGACTCCCGGGAAGGAGGTATAAAAAGGCTCCCGCAGACACGTCGCACTTCCCTTGACCGGCCCCCTCCTCCCACTCCTCCCCCGCCGCGCTCCTCTCCGCCCCGTCGGCTCCGCCAGCAGCGCCCAGCCCCAGGGACCCGGCCACCGCCCGGGCGGCTCCCGGCCCGGCCCCCTACACGCCCGAGCGGCCGCGCCCGCCCCAGGCGGGGGTCGAGGTGGCCCTCCCCGTGCCGGCGCGCCCCCCGCCTCCCTCCCCACCCCGCGCCTCTTCCAGGAAGGATTCCGGCCTCCGGGACGGGCCTGTGGGCAGGGTCCTCAGGGTGCACCGACGGCCCGTTCGCCTTCGCGGGCAACCACGGCGGGGGTTCAGGTTATTGACCCCGCGTCCGCACCGGGCTGTGCGCTCCTCCCGCGCCCCCGCGTCCCCGCGAAGGCATCAGGGCCTACTTTCTCCCCATCTTACTAACGAAGCAACTGAGGCTTTCAGACTTTTCCCAAGTTATGTTCTAAGTGAGGGGCCTCAAACCCAGGCTTTCCACACCAGCGTCATCCCGTGGGATGACAAAATAAGGGGCCAGCTGCTCGCCTGCGCGTCCTGAGCCAGGCCTGGTGCTAAAGGGATCGCTCCTTTGAGTTGGCAGTATTTTCTGCCTGTTACAGGTGGGTCCGCTGAGGCCCTGCTGCAACTCACGAAGTCAAGTAAGCCAGGGCAGCCCCGGAAGATGGCCAGGGGTAGCCCGGCGACTTTTCTCAGTTCACTCCCCACCCCCAAGTATTCCTATAGTGCTTCTGTTGTTCAGCAACTAAGATGGGCCCTTCGGAGAAAGAGCAGAGGGGAGGCCCAACTCGCTTATGGCCCAAACCCTAGGAGACCGGGGTTTTATCGGAAGACAGCATGAGGCCACTCTCTTAACCCAAAAGTCTGGGGGGACCAGAGGTGTAAGGGGAGGGAAGCTGTAATTAGTGACAAGCACTTTGAGGGCAGTCACTGGGTCTGACCCCTCTTTGTACCTTAACTCCTTGCGTAACGCCACAAACAGATCAATGGGACAGTACTTTCTGAAAAACAGTCATTAAGATGCACAAGCGCCACACACGGCTTGGCCAACCGTGGTCTTCCTTCTCTGGAAGGAAGGGGCTGGGGAAGTTATTTCTTCTGAGGAGGTCAAGGGTGGAACTTTTGTTTCAGACCTAACTGGACTTCTGGAAGACTGCAGGCCTTCCAGACAGACACCTGAAGATCTGGCTCTTCATTACTTCTCCATGGGAAGGGGGGAAAGAAAATCTTCAGGAGTCAAAAAAACTTAAAAGGCAGCCTTACCTGTTTGTACAGTCTTGAAATGTCAGTATATGCATTTTCTTACTCAGTTTGAGTAAGGTGTCACCACTCCCTTCAGCTGTGAGCAGCTAGAGGGCAAATACTGGATTTGAGTTTCTGTTCTGAACACACACACTTTGAATTTACGTGGTTTGAACAGTAACATCCGTTCTTATTTCATTGGAAAAATCCTCTTGAATCCATTCCAACCATATCTTGAACCCTGCCAGATGCAAGCAAAAAGGTAAATTAAGTGTGGACGGAGAAATAGCAATTTGTGTGATTGCTGTGTTTTTTCACATTGCCTCTAAAAGAGTTGTGTTTCTGAAACGGAAGGAAGTGGAGGGCAAGTCTCTAAGGGTTACTTCCTGGAAAAGGAAGAGATGAGTGTTTAGACCTGGGGGAGGTCTTGAGATCCTTTGTTGTCCACTCGCCCAGTCCCCGTATTTCACGGAGGGGCAATGTGGAACTGGTACCCAGAGGAGAGATGGAACAGGACCCTTGACCTTCAACACCAGCTGGAGGCAGAGGTGAGCCTCAAGCCCAGGTCAGAGGCTCCCTCCACACCCTGGGACCTGAATCACTCCACCTCTTGGTCAGCTATTTCAAGATGCCACGAAAACTGTACATAGGACTATTTATCTCATTTTAGATTAATTAATTCTCAAGTAGTACTCTGGAACAGACGTGCTTCACTACTTCTCTGGAAGCAATTCTTATGAAGTAGGAGGCCTCGACTCCCCTGGACCCAGGCTGTATTAAGACCCATACCACAGGCCATCAGTTCTGCTGCAATTCAGCAGGGCGACTCACTCAAAAGCAAACTAATCATTCTTGTTTACTTTCACAGGTTTTGTGTGTGTGTGTGTGTGTGTGTGTGTGTGTGTGTGTGTTTTAAAGACAATGTCTTGAACTCTTTTTCGTCTCACTACCATCTTGGTCCTAGAAGATGACATTCCTTCGAATGAGCAACTAGTAGCTTAATTTTTGGAGTCTGATTCCAGCCCATCAGAGCTGAAAGAAGGAAGAGGGAGGAAGGGTTGAAGTCTGTCCATTCATATGGACACAACTGTAAATTTCTCAGTAGTGCTCCCTCCAAGCCCCTGCTATAAAGCACCGTGAGCTATACACTGTACCAATTTGTAATCCTTACACTAATTTGCATGAGGGGCTCTTTTTCTTCTTCCTATTTACTTTTCCTTCTTCCAGAACTGGCTGGGCTTGATAATTAACTTAATGAGGTGGCGGTTACTACTTGTTCCTTTTATTGTTTAGAAAAGATGGAATCAGTGAGCTCCTACAAATAAACAAAGGAAACACATATACAAAGAACACCAGTGTTGGTGAGATCTTTATGCCATAGGTTCTCCAACACACTTTAGGGGGGCTTATCACAGTTTAGGGGATCTAGCTTGGAGACAAGCTCCCCAGGATGGCCATTCCCAAAGAATGCAGCTACATTGCCCCCTAGTGGCTATAATGAATAACAAAAGACCTTATTGTTGAAACACCCTGACCCCCTGAACCAAAAATAAGTTCAGGAGTTCCCTTGAGTCAAGAAGCCCTTAGAGAAAGTCCTCTAAAGGATCCAAACACTCTTCCTAAGCAGAGGTACTCCCAAGAGAAGCAAGATGTGATCCCTGTGTTCAAGAAACTCACAGTCAAGTGAGGGAGACAAACTGCCTCCCACCTCCAAACCAATCACTTCAGTACAATCCTTGACCGGGCAGGTAAAAATCTAATCTAATCGTTAATCTTCGATGCACAGCTGAAGGGTTCTATTGTGGTGTGGGTAGGCTGATAGGAGTTCCAAAAAACACTCTCATTAAGCATCTTCAGCAATTTCCAGTTGGGGATTCTGTATGGTACATTTAAAAATTCCGTGCCCTTAAGCAATGTGAAAGGCGATCCTTTCAAGATTTCTGCATGCCCATTCCATCCTCGGTCTGTTGCCTGCACCTGAGTCAACAGTACAACTTCAGAGACACTTATCTTTCCAAAGTATCCATTGTTCTCATAAAAAACACTACTCTTTTGTCCACCAGTATGCTCTTCATTTAAGTCCCGTGAAAGTAAATTACTTCACTTACAGGTACAATTGGCAGAAACAGATTTGGGGTCAGACACTATGGAGCTCAGGAAACATCTAGATTAGGGGGTGGGAATGCAGGAGGGTGTGGGCATCTCAGTGCATCCTACGATCAGAGAACATTCCTTTGGCTATGGGTATCCATCAATCTCTTTTCTAGAAGAAATGGAGGGCATGGATTAGACAGGCCATTCCGTTAAAAGACAGGATGTTGTGGGAGCACAGAGGAGGGACATCCAGTTCAACTTTGGAAGACAGATGTCAGATTTTCTCGGGGAACAAAACACATGAGCTGAGACTTGAAAGAAGGGTAGGGTTTGGCCCACCCTCCCCTCTCCTCCCCATCATGGGGGTGTGTGTGTGTGTAAATGTGAAAGTGGAAAGGCACAGAGCTGCATGAAATCACATGGTAGGTTCAGAAAATTTTAAGTATCTGTATGGCCGAGTCCGGGAGATAAAACAGAAGAAGGGGAGAAGGTGGTAGGAGAGGATGTGTGCCCTGTGTGATCCTGCAGCAATGTGATTTTGCACATTCTCTTCTTCATGCTCATCCCAGTGCATGGCTTTCCATCTGTTCATTAGTCCTTACAGGACACTCCCCGCATCCAAAGATGAAAAGTCACTGTCCCGAGGGCCCCTGGTCTGGTGAGGGAGAGGGAGATGTACACAAATAATTCTAAGGCAACGTGATAAGTGCTGGAATAAAGGCCTATTCGAAGTAATAGGGAGAGGACCTCAAAGAAGGCAATGACTGCTGGACTATGAACAGATACTAATGGGCGTGATGATTTAACTTGAGTTTCAAGGATAAGCCAGATAGACGGGGGATCTGTCACCAGACTGATGTTCCTGCTGCCCCACCACTCCCTGGCCTTCCTAGCGTGCCCCAACCTTCTGTAAAGACCCAGACAGAGCAGAGCAATGCTGACTCCCACCCGATGCCTGCCCACGGAGGAGAAGTCCACACTCCCAGGCAAAAGTGATGCTTTGCCACCATTTCTTGGGTGGAACCCGGTCCACAGTTCTTGTTGAGTCGTTGTATTGGTTTGAAGAGAAGAATATTTATGAGTACACACGCACATTATGCAAAATAGAAACATTTAGGGTAGTTAGTGAAATTCACTCCAAAATTCAATAAACCTCAGTGAAAACAAGTTATATTTGGTCACTGGCTGAGTTTTCAGCCTTCAGCCATTTATTTTAAAAGATGTTCAGCAAGGTGGAAGATAATGTAATCCCTGTTGCTTAGAGGCTTTAAATTATTAGAGCAATTTCTAACTAAACTTAAATTATTTAACTATTAACTATCTAGTTAACAAATTGTATCCCTTAAACTTCAAATTATTAAAAAAATGTCCAACTAAACTGAGTGAAACTTTTTTTAAAGATTTTGTTTATTTGAGAGAGAGAAAGAGAGGAGTTAGGGTGGGGGGGAGAGGCAGAGGGAGAAGCAGACTCCCTGCTGAGCAAGGAACTTGATGTGGGGCTCGATCCCAGGACCCTGAGATCATGACCTAAAGCCAAAGACAGACGCTTAACCTACTGAGCCACCCAGGCGCCCCTAACCTGAGTGAAGTTTGAAGACATATTTTAAAGGAAAGAAGGGAGAAGGGAGAAAGAAAAAAGAAGGAACAAAAAAGAAGCAGAAAGAAGTGGAAGTTGTAATATTTGGCTTAAAAAATTAAGAAAATGTCACAAAAGATGACATATTCAGACAAATTAGTTATACTTTTAGAAATGTCCTTAATAATGAAAGGACAGAAATTTTCCATTCAGAAATAACTTATATTGAATTATATGGTAAGTGCTCTTGTCCAACATAACTGAGAAATGTGGTGATATAATAAATTAATATTATAATGACTAGAGAATATCAGAGATACCATAAATGGATGGTGAATTTGCAAATAATTGGAATATAATACGTTGAGCACAGCTTAATTTACTAGTGTGTCCTCAACCTTCTAAAAGGATTTTATAAATTTCACATCATGTAAAGATAAGCAGTACAAAATCAATATAATCTCTCTCTCCATGTCTTTTATTTAAAACATTTTTTTAAAGTTTATCTATTTATTTTTTAGTAATCGCTACGCCCAACATGGGGCCCAAACTCACGAGTCAGAGATCAAGAGTCGCATGCTTTTCTGACTAAGCCAGCAGGCACCCCTCCACCTCTTTTAAATAAAGGTATAAAAATCCTAACTTATAGACCTCAGGCTTCCCGACAGTATCATAAGAGAGTTTTTTTTTTTTTAAAGACTTTATTTATTTATTTATTCATGAGAGACAGAGGGAGAGAGAGAGAGAGAAGCAGAGGGAGAAGCAGGCTCCCAAGGAGCAGGGAGCCTGATGCGGGACTCGATCCCAGGACTCTGGGATCATGACCTGAGCCGAAGGCAGACGCTTAACCATCTGAGCCACCCAGGTGCCCATAAGAGAGTTTTTACGAGTACTGAGCATTTTCTGAAAAAGTGATAGTTCTCTATGTGTATTGCTATTTTTCAAATGTCTTTAGATGTTACTGTAAAGAATAAAATTCAAATTCATTTAAAATGTTATGAAATTCATTTCCTGATCTTTACATAATATTTTCAATCATCAGATACTAAAAACACAACTACAATCATAGGAGAAATCAGTCTCCTAAAGAAAAATGGGCAACAGTCCCATTATAATAAAAATCATAAATATTGGCCAAAATTGTTATATGCACTGCTAACCCAAACTTATGCTTGAGCCTTGAAATCCTTTCAAAACACTGTCTTTTCTTAATTATACCTCTCTCTCTCTCTCTCTCTCTCTCTCTCTCTCACACACACACACACACACACACACACACACACTTGTTTTTCTTTTGTTCACTTTTAGTTTCAAAAGACAATTCTGTTCTAGAAAGGGTGGGGGCGTTCTTTGGAAGCCCTAATGGTTCTCAAACCTCACTGCACATTATAGCTATCTGAGGAACCCCACACTTGACTAATTAAATCAGTCAGGAGGGGGGTGGGTCCCAGGCATCCCAGTAGTTTTAAAAGTTTCTCTTTAGGAGAATCATTGGCTCTCAAAGGGGATGGTGCATCAAGATCACCTCTGTTAAATTACAGATTGCTGCCCGCTCCTCCCCCCCCCCCCCCCCCCCCCCCCCCCCGCCACACACACACAGTTTCTCATGCCAGTTATCAAGCTTAGGACACAGAAACTGCATTTCTAGCAAGTTCCCAGGTGATGCTGATGCTGCTGGTCTGAGACCACAGTTCTGCACATCACTGCCTTAGACAGAGGTCTTCCAACTTGCCTACACATTTTAACCTGTTAGAGGAAATTTAGAAAATAAGTGGAAAGGGAAGAAACAGGTGTGCTGGGAAGACAAGCTTGGATAACATTCTTAAAAACCATCCCACTATCGAGAATAAAATGTCTCACAGGGGGAACAGGGAAGGAAATCGATTTTGCCAGGAGTTCCCAGCTCCATTAAAATCATAACTGGAAGCCTTAAAATGATACCTTCAGCTGCCCGGGCTCCCTCCATCCTTCTCAGTCTACAGACCTCTGGGCTGGGGCTTGCACCGGAATGTGCCACACCGTGGGCAAGATTCTGCTTCGCAGCCACTAACCCAGCCCGCCGGCTCCCCGACTCCACCACGACAAAATCCCCTGGGGTGCTTGTAGAAACACACGGTCCTGAATCCCACTCTGAAATTCCCCTGTGAGTTTATAGGTACTTCTAATTCTCGTTGAGGGTTTTTAATGAGGCCTCGGTCCTTTTTTTCCCCCAGATGCTTTGTTTATTCAGTTCTTTTTCTTTCTCGAAGGGCTTTAGGCTTTTAAAAATGAGAGAAAGAATCCGGTGCCTGGGTGGCGGCTCAGTCCTTAAGCGTCTGCCTTCGGCTAGGGCTCCCTGCTCCGCGGGAAGCCTGCTTCTCCCTCTCCCACTGCCCCTGCTTGTGTTCCTGATCTTGCCGTGCCTCTCTCTGTCAGATAAATAAATAAAATCTTAAAAAAAAAAAAAAAAAGAGGAAAAGGATCTAGGTACATTTTCTGTGTTCCTTCCTGAGCCTAGAATGGTCTTGATTGAACGGAAGAGGGCCAGAATGGGGAAATATTGGTGTAAAAATCAGGTAAGACCTAAAATATTATCCCACGGTATCATTTTTTTCTGACATTATTCACTGAATAATTTACCTCTTCTTCTGCTGGTTTGGGGTGCTTCCTCCAGGACAAACGGCGCTAGCTGACAGAGGTCTCCCCTAGCAAGTGCTAAGTAATACATCCTGACTCCCCAGCAGGGAGGTTCTAGGAGAAGCAGCTCAATTACAAATTATAACTTGGAACTTTTTTGCCTGTTTGCTCTTCCAGAGTAACTAATGAACTATTTTATTAAGCCCCTTTCCTGCCCCCTAAAATTATATGGGGTTTCTATTAAATTGTTAATAATAAATTACACATTTAATTTGGGAAGAATTGATAATAACAGTCAAGTGTCTTCTCTAGCACATGGTACCTTTGCTCTGGTTTCTTGAATCTCATGCACACGGACATACATCCCCATGGAATTAGAAACGGCATTGCCCGCCCTCCCCATCTCCATCATTCCTGTTTTGAAGGAATGCTATGGATTATTGTATTCAGTTACCTTTTTTTTTTAAGATTTTATTTATTTATTTGGCGAGAGAGAGAGAGAGAGAGAGAGCATGCGCACAAGCAGGGGGAGCAGCAGAGGGAGAGGGAGAAGCAGAGTCTCCGCCGAGCAAGGAGCCCAATACGGGGCTCGATCCCAGGACCCTGAGATCATGACCTGAGCCCAAAGCAGATGCTTCACCGACTGAGCCACACAGGGGCCCCAGTATTCAGTTACTTTTAAAATTTTGTTATTTACTTAATAAAACTACATTCTTTTTTTCCCCCTGACACACGTAACTGAGACACACTTTGAGAACCGTTGACCCGAAGAGTGGAGTCCAAGGCCCGTTGAGGAGTCCTTCTGGGAGGGGGTCAGTTGCTTCCAAGAGTGGTCAGCCTGGATGGGGCTCACACGCGCAAATGGCCTCTCGCCAGTTCTCTGAGCTATAGGTGCAAGGCTGGGCCGGCTCCATGAAAGAGTTGTGTTGTGTACGGGACACACCGAAAGGATCCTAGGCGTGGAGTCAGAAGACCGAGACTTGTGTCTTTTTTTTTGGTCTAGCAGTTCCCTTCTGCGGGGCAGGCATGGGATCCAGGCTGAGCATAGCCCCAGAACAGCCCTAGCACCAACCTGAGTCCTCTGCCGATTCTCCTTTTGGAGCTCCACTGTTGGAAGGAGGTCTTTCCCTTTTCAGCGAGGAAGGGTCAGTATTGTATACAAACATACAATACGTGTAGAGATGCTGGCGGCCACATCGATTCCCATGTGGACGGCTCTTAGACACTGACTAAAAGCCTCATGGCTTCGATTTCCTAGTTTCTGCCTCCGGCTTCGCAGAACCCCCGGCTTCCCCAGGCTCTTCCTGTGATCCTGGGAGTTACCCCAATAGCCTTCCGACAAACACACTTGCTGACTTTGACACAGATCATTTGACTCAGGTGCTCTCTCTTGGAACCAAAATAGTCCTGAGTTCTTTTACTTTTTCTTTCTTTCTTTCTTTCTTTCTTTTTTTTAAAAAGATTTTATTTATTTATTTGACAGAGAGAGACACAGCGAGAGAGGGAACACAAGCAGGGGGAGTGGGAGAGGGAGAGGCAGGCTTCCCGCTGAGCAGGGAGCCCGATTCGGGGCTCGATCCCAGGACCCTGGGATCATGACCTGAGCCGAAGGCAGACACTTCAGGACTGAGCCACCCAGGTGCCCCATTCCTAAGTTCTTTAAAACCACCTTTTTGGACCACTGTGGATGCTGCACGAAGGGCTACGAAATTCCCAGCATGGTACCAAACACTGCTCAATAAATCTACCAAACAGAATTGAATCAAGCAGGATGATTTAGAACTGCCTTTACATTTAGGACAATTCAGGGTGTCCAGATTGATGGAAACTTTTATCATAACCTCCAGGCTTATCTCACAATTTTAAAGGTATAAAACAGAGATGACTGGAATCCCATCCAAAATTTGAAGATCCTCCAAAGTATGAAAAATTGGTGGAATTTTCAGGTTATTGTACAAGTAGCAAAAGCCAACTGTAGCCTATATTACTTATTGCAGTTTATATTAAACAATAGTTTCTTGTAGAGCATGTTAAATCTATGCTTCCTTTGAGGTGTGGTTTTAATGACATTCTGTGTGAAATGTTTCTGCACATTCTAACTTTCCTTTAATTCTGCTCATCTCATTTTATTACATTATTTTATTAAAATGGCACCTGTTTCTTCTGCTCATGCTCCATGCGACACTGCAATAATTTGGATCCAATTGTTTAATTAGGTTGTCAACGAGATCACTAGTGACAACTTCTGTAGTTTTCCCATTCAGTGAAAATAATGAGAATGTCTCTGGCATATGTGAGAGATTTTGCTTTTTAGCTTTTAAAAAAAGGAATATATTTCCTTTATCAGCCAGAAACACTGGACACAGAGCTCTTGGTTCTGCATGATATCCAAAATTTGTTCCTTTAGCACATGTTAATGGCTAATGTAATTCTGATTTCTAGACATCATGACAAGGGGAAAAAAAAATGATCTGGCTGTTTGGGAAATCATGTCCATTTAATCTGTAGCCATGATCTCTAAAGTTACTGTGGGACTGTCATTGGATGAGCTCTACTTTGAGAAATGTGTGTTCAAGGTCCCCTTTCAGCTTCAGGCTCTGGCTCTGTAGTTTATTTTTTTTAAAGATTTTATTTATTTACTTGACAGACAAAGACACAGCGAGAGAGGGAACACAAGCAGGGGGAGTGGGAGAGGGAGGGAGAAGCAGGCTTCCCGCGGAGCAGGGAGCCCGATGCGGGGCTTGATCCCAGGACCCTGAGATCATGACCTGAGCCAAAGGCAGACACAACCGACTGAGCCACCCAGGCACCCTGTAGTTTAGAAAAGGCAGGGGGCTGGGCTAATGGAAAGTGACGGATTGGCTCTCCTACCCGGCCACCCAGCCGTCGATGGTGGAGCAAGGGGCTCAAAGTATGACTTCAACTGAGGAATTCTTGGTTTCCATAGGCAATGGTGTGGCGGCTCCTTTGGCACTTTGAAAATAACATCTCGTTTGCTTTCTCACCCAAAGAAACCTCAGAAAGTCTCTAATTTACTAGTGGAGTCTATGCCACATTTTACTTATTCTTCAATTGTTTGGAACTTTGAGTGGTTTTGAACAGACACAATGTTATATATTATGTCAACGTTCCCTGGCTAGGCCTCCAGTCACCAGCCCCCAAGAGAAAATCTATTCAGTCAATAAAACACCTGAAATTTGGTATGCATGCAATTTTACAGGGAAAGATAATATTTTTATGCAATGCATAAACTCAGAAATCACTTTTTTTTTCAGTTGAATGCTGGGGTTTGAGGAGAAGTGGATTAGTTAGAGAAGGAGAAACAGCTATGAGGGGCGCCTGGGTGGCTCAGTCGGTTAAGCGACTGCCTTCGGCTCAGGTCATGGTCTCAGGGTCCTGGGATCGAGCCCCATGTTGGGCTCCCTGCTCGGGGGCGAGGGGGCGTGGTGTCTGCCTCTCCCTCTGCCCCTCCCTCCCACTGCTGGTACACTCTCTCTCAAATAAATAAATAAAATCTTTAAAAATAAAAAAGAAATAGCTGTGAGCTACAACAAGTCTCAGAAACTTGTTGTGCATTTTGAAGGATTTCCAAGTCAGTGGCTCTTTATTTTAATTCCATGGCTTTCTCTTTTTAATCAAAAGTGTATCATGTGGCAAACAAACACACAAAAATATGCTCAACATCATTCTTCATCAGGAAAATGCAAATCGAAATCACTATATCACCTCATACCTGTCAGAATGGCTACAATCAAAAGACAAGAAATAACAAGTGTTGGTGAGGATGTGGTTAAAGGGGAACCGACCGTCATGCACTGCTGGTGGGAATGCAAACTGGTGCAGCCACTGTGGAAAACAGTATGGCCGTTCCTCAAAAAGTTAAAAACAAAAATAGAAATACTGTATGATCTGATAATTCCACTCCTGGGTATTTGCCCAAAGAAAACAAAAACGCTAATTCAAAAAGGTACAGGCACCCCTATGTTTATTGCAGCATTATTTACAAAAGTCAAGACATGGAAGCCGCCCAAGTGGTGTCCATCCACAGATGAATGGATGAAGAAGATATAATGGAATTTACTCAGCCTCAAAAAAAAAAAAAAAATGAATGAAATCTTGCCATTTACGACAACATGGATGGACCTAAAGGGTATAATGCTAAGTGGAGTAAGTTGGACATAGAAAGACAAACGCCATATGATTTCACTTATATGTGGAATCTAAAAAAACAAACAAAAAAGCAGACAAAGACACAGGCCCATGGATACAGAGAACAAACTGATGGTTGCCAGAGGAGAAGGGGGCAGAGGGATGGACAAAATGGGCAAAGGGGAGTGAGAGGTCCAGGCTTCCAGTTATGGGATGAGTCAGTCATGGGGATGCAGGGCACAGCATGGGGAACAGAGTCAATTCTACTGTAACAGTGCTGGGTGGTGACAGATGGGAGCTACACCTGTGAGCGTCACGAAAAGTATAAAGTTGGTGAATCATGATGTTGTACACCTGACACTGATTTAACACTGTCAACCGTACTTCAATTAAAAAAAAAAAAGTGTATCATGGGGATGGAGTGATGGGCAAAATAGGTGAAGGGAATTAGGAGGTACAAACTTCTAGTTATAAAATAAATAAGTCAAGGGATGAGAAGTACAGCATAGGGAATGTAGTCAATAATTTTGTAATAACTTTGTATGTGACAGACAGTAACTACACCTACCATGGTGAGCATTTCGTAGTGTCCATAATTGTCAAATCACTATGTTGTACACCTGAAACTAATATAATATTGGATATCAACTGTACTTCAATTAACTTTTTTTTAAAAGGAGGGAGGGAAAAAGTGTCACCAAACACAGTCAGATACCACTTCACATTAAGATGACTACAATACAGTAGACAAACAATAACAAGTGTTGACAAGGGAATGGAGTCATTGGAATCCTTATTCAGTGCAGGTATAAAGGGTTACAGCCACTTTGGAAAACAGTCTGGCGTTTCCTCAAATGGTTAGTATATTACTCAGCAATTCCTCTCCTAGATATATACCCAAGAGAAATGAAAACAAACATCCGCACAAAAACTTGCACCGAAATGTTCACAGCAACACTACTCATAATAGCCAAAAAAAGGAAATAATCCAAATGTCCATCAGCTGATGAGTGGATAAACAAAATCTGGTATATCCAAAGTACTGATATCTGTTACGATGTGGATGGAACTTGAAAACATAATGCTAAGTGAAAGGAGCGAACTATAAGAGATTATAAAAGATTGTACGATTCCATCTGTCTGAAATGTCCAGAATAGACAAACCCACAGAGACAGAAGGTACATTAGTGGTTGCCAGGGGCTGGGGACGAAGGGACTGAGAGTGACTGCCAATGGGTATGCAGTTTCTTTGTAGGCCAGTGAAAATGTCCTAAATTCGCAGAGTGATGATGGATGCCTGACTCTGTGATTATACTAATGACATTTTTTTTAAGTGTTCAACTCAGTGAGGTGGTGGTGTTTTGTTTTCTTTTTTCATTGACACATAATTTTGACATATAACATTGTATTAGTCTTAGGTGTTCAACATGATTTGATATATGTATATATTGCAAAGAGGTGTACTAATACCATTTCATTGTACATTTGATGCTCTGTAAATTATATCTCAACAAAATTGTTACTAAAGGGGCGCCTGGATGGTTCAGTCAGTTAAGCTTCTGGCTTTGGCTCAGGTAATGATCTCAGGGTCCTGTTTTCTTTTCTTTTCTTATTTTTTTTTAAGATCTTATTTATTTATTTGAGAGAGGCAGAATGAGAGACAGAGAGCACGAGAGGGGGGAGGGTCAGAGGGAGAAGCAGACTCCCCGCCGAGCAGGGAGCCCGATGTGGGACTCGATCCCGGGACTCCAGGATCATGACCTGAGCCGAAGGCAGTCACCTAACCAACTGAGCCACCCAGGCGCCCTCAGGGTCCCGTTTTCGAGCTCCGCATCGGGCTCCCTGCTCAGTGGGGAGTCTGCTTCTCCCTCTCTCTCTGCCACTCCCCCTGCTTGTGCTCTCTCTCTCTCTCCCGGTCAAATAAATAAATAAAATCTCAAAAATTGTTATTAAAAAAGATGGATCTCTATATACTTATCATAGATCCAACAATCTCATTCCTAAAATTTTACCTAAGAGAAATTAAAACTTATGTTCACACAAAAACTTGTACATGCATGTTTATAGCAACTTTATTCATAATCACCCAAAACTAAAAACAATTTAGGTACCTTTCTAATGGCGAATGGATAAATTGGTGGACAGACAGACCATATTTTACTCCATACAATGGGATAGTACTCAGCAGTAAAAAGGAAGAAACTGTTGATTCATACAAGAACACGCAAGAACCTCAAAAGTGTTTTGCTAGCTGAAAAAAGCCAGACCCAAAAGGCTATATGTAGTGCATGATTCCATTTATAAAATAGTTTGTAAAAGACAGAACTACATGGCTAGAAAACAGATCAGGGGTTGCCAGGAAATGAGTTGGAAGAAGGGTTTGATTTCTAAAAGGCAGCGATGGGGGTTTGGAAGGTAATGCAACTGTTCTGACTATTGCATACCCTGACTATGGAGGTAGACACCTACGATGCATTTGTCAAAACGATGGAAATGCAAACACACAACAAAAAGCCCCTGTAGAACTGTATACTACAAAGAGTGAATTCTACTGCATGTGAACTTAAAAAAAAAAAAAAAGCAGTGTGTGTGGGGAATCCAAAATGGAATACAAATAGTGAAAAACCGGGACGCCTGGGTGGCTCAGTTGGTTGAGCATCTGCCTTCGGCTCGGGTCAGGATCTCAGGGTCCTGGGATCGAGTCCCGCACCGGGCTCCCTGCTCCGCGGGGAGCCTGCTTCTCCCTCTGCCCCTCCCCCCTGCTCATGATCTCTCTCTCAGTGGGATTCTGTAGACTTTTCCCTGCCTAAAAAAACATGTTCTCGCCCTTGGTCCCAGTTACCCATTCTATTCCTTAATCCGCCTGGCCTCGGACCCCTTTCTTCGTATTAGAATTCTGCTGAGAAAGCTTTAGCTTCACCCATCCGTGAAGGACTAGGTCCTTTTACAAATAGATTCCTGGGGTGGTGCAAGAAAGTGAGGCTGAGCGGTTAAGATTACTTTGTTGTGTTAGGCCTGGTGCCTGGGTGGCTGAGTCATGACAAGGGAGCTAATGCACAGAGCCCCTGACACTATCCTAAGTGCTTTACATATGTTCACTTCCTTAACCTTTGCAACCAGAAGCTTGTTAATAGTGCTTCACTCCTTTTACGGAAGCGGAAATGAGACATAAAAGAGGTTAAGGATCTAAGTCCACAGCTGAGCCAGGATTCAAACCTAGGGTGTGGCTGACAGGCCATGCTTCTAACAACCGGGCATGCAGCCTGCCCATGCCTGTGCAGTTCCTTAAAAACTTATCAAACAGAATAATGTGCATTAAGCTTGGAGTTATTAGTGGGAAAGTCATCCTGCGTAAGGGAAAAGAGAAGCTTAAATGGTTGGAGAGGCGATATCAATATTTTATTTATTGCTTTAAAGGGAATGGTTTTACAATTCTTTTCAAATGACCTCCAAGAGCAAGAACTAACTCCTGGCTCCTGAATGATGCTTCCAGATGGAGGCACTGCTAGGGAAGGGGCGTTCGTATTTACTAGCTTCATTCACACATGCTCATCTGGTGAACTTTAGGAACAACTATATCTCTCATGTAGTTTTAAGGAATCCTTGAAGGTGTGTTAGGTCAATAATACCCGTTTGCTTAGCAAGCCCTTCACTGGGACAGTGTTTCTGCAGTCCTATTGCGTGCTCTCCCCAGGCTGAATAATCAGACATTTCCTCTCAGTTGAATGCAAAGGAAGGATCTTGACTTCTTTAAAAACAAAAGATAACAAAACAAAACAAAACCAAAGCTGGCATCAGAGCATATTAGTGACCAGCCTTCTTTCCCTGCTAGGCTCCAGGACATAGGGAATAGACTAAGTATTATTTTAAAATCCTAAATAACGGGCCTCTGGGTGGCTCAGTCGGTTCAGCGTCTGCCTTCGGCTCAGGTCAGGATCTCAGGGGTCCTGGGATCGAGCCCTGCATTGGGCTCCCTGCTCAGCAGAGAGCCTGCTTCTCCCTCTCCCTCTGTGCTCTCTCTCTCAAGTAAATAAATAAAATCTTTTAAATAAATAAATAAAATAAAATCCTACATAAACTCTCTCTCCTATTGGCCAGGATAATTAGTGTTGTTTACGTGGATTCCTATAGATTCAACCTAAACTCTGGACAATGTTAAAAGCTCAACAAACAGGAGTTTCTTTTAGCCCTTCCATTGCCTGTGGTGGGAGGGTGGTGACCTGATCACTTACTTTTATTTATAGTAAAAGCGACTTAAAATCCCCAGAACTTTCTGGCCAGACCTGGAAGGAGGGGCTGACAGCTATTACTGATTGCTGAACTTGGGTTTGATTTAACCTCCTTGGGTCAGAAGGTTGGCAACGCAGTCTGGGCTATGCCCAGACTTTTCCTTTTTTCTTTCCTTCCTTCCTTCCTTCCTTTTTTTTTTCTTCTTATCGTTTCGTTGCAAATATAATTCACATACCATAAAATTCACTGTTTTAAGTATACAATTCAGTGGGGTTTAGTATATTCACAAAGTTGTGCTGTACACCCATCACCAAAACCAAATGGAGAATATTTCTACTACCCCCCAAAGAAACTCCACACTCCTTGGCCATCACCCCACAATTCCCCGGTCCTCCAGCCACTGGAAACCACTAACCTACTTTCTATCTTCCTAGATTCGCCTATTCTGGGTATTTCCTACACAATACGTGAACCTTTGCATCTGACTTCTTTCATTTTTTAGCGTAATATTTCTAGGTTCATCCATGTAGTAGCGTTCATCAATACTTCATTTTTTATGGCTAACAATCTCCCATTGTATGGAAATCCCGCATTCTCTTCATCCATTATTGATGGACATTTGGGTAGCTTCCGCCTTGCAGCTGTTGTGAATAGTGCTGCCACTGTGCACATTCATGTGCAAGTTTTTGTGTGGACGGGTTTCCATTTCTCTTGGGTATGTATCTAGGAGTAGAACTGCTGGGCCTCGTGCTAACTCCGCTTAACAATTTGAGGAAGTGCCAGACTATTTTCTGAAGTTGAAGGCACTGTTTACATTCCCACCGGTGGTGTAGGAGTACTAATTTCTCCACATCCTTGCCGACACTTGTTACTGACCATCTTTTTTTTATTAGAGCTGTCCCAATGGGTGTGAAGTGGTATCTCATCGTGGTTTGGCTGTGCATCTGCCTGAAGGCTGATGATGATGGACATCTCCTCGTGTGCTTATTGGCCATCTGTATACCTTCTTTGGAGAGCTTCCTATCCATCACTCATTTCTTATCTGCTTTTGTTTTAACCTCTCATGGGAAAAGGTACTGCAACCTGACACTCTTCATCACTGGCTTTGTTCATCTTATTACAATCCACAAGCTCTAGAAAATCATGAAAACAGATTCATAAAGCACCTGAGTCACTCGGTGATTACTTGTATTATCAAAGTATTGATTTTAATAGAGCTCAAGATTTCAATAAAGACTCAGAGAGTTCAAAGTCATTGGCAAGTGGGCCTCTCCTAGGTCTCATAGACTTAATTTATCCACAGGCTCTGTTTTAACCTTCAAGGCATTATTCCTGGAACTATGGCTCAGAATAAGGTCCAGCCACAGAATATCAGAGGAAGTATTCAGAATAGAAAGATCAGGGGCATCTCAGGGTTCTGGGATCAAACCCCGCATCAGGCTCTCTGCTCAGCGGGGAGTCTGCTTCTCCCTCTCCTCTGCCCCTCCCTCTGCTTGTCCTCTCTCTCACCCTCTCTCAAATAATAAAACCTCTAAAAAAAAAAAAAGAACAGAAAGATCAATGAAATAGGAGGATCACATCATGTGACTTTAACCTTTCCAAAACCCAAACAGGCTGACTGACCACCACAATTTGCCTGGAACTATCTTAGTTTTAAAAGTGAAAGTCCCAGGGCACCTGGGTGGCTTAGTCAGTTAAAGGTCTGACTCTTGATTTCAGCTCAGGTCATGATCTCAGTGTTGTGAGATGGAGCCCTGTCATGGGCTCCGTGCTGGTTGTGGAGCCTGCTTAAGATTCTCTCTCTCTGTCTCCCTCTGCCCCTCTGCCCCTCTCCCCTCCCCACCACCTCCATGCTCTTTCTCTCTGTCTCTCTCTCTCCCTCTCTCTCAAAAAACAAAACAAACAAACAAACAAAAAACAGTTTATGTCCCAGGAAATCCTTTAGTATTGGGTAAGCCCAGTTGGTTAGCCCAGCGCCGCCATCATTCTCCTTGTTACATGACGGAGTTGTAAATGAGGATGCAGTAAAGGGCAGAGGCCACGTACATCTTTAGGCATTGCTGGAAGCATGGGTTTGAATCCTAGACCTGTCACTTATTTATTGGCTTGCAAATTCTGGCATGCTACATTACCCCCGTGAGCCTCACAGAAGCTCAGATGAGATACGGTGAGGACCTATTTAATGTGGTTTAAGTTCAACCACATTAGGGGGGTGCAATTCATTTACAGGCAACAGTAAACTTGAAAATCCTTCAGATACAAAACCAAGTTCAGTTCCAATACTTGTTTAGTGTGGTCGATGGTGAAAACACTTTTACCAGATTCGCTTACTCTCCATTAATTATGCCCAACGAATTGCTTACTTTCTTACATCACCACTCTCATACCTGCCCCCAGGAAAAAATGGTTTCACTTTTTGGATTAAACCCTTACGGTCATTCACACCATCTTTCCAAAGTCCTCAGCCGACCAGTGGTGCTGGTTTCAGGCACAACAACGTACCCCCTCCCCCCGGGGGACACGCTCCTCCAGCCACCAGCAGGGCCGTTCCCACATTATTTGAATTCTTTCTCTTTTTGCAAAAGACACATGATAGAACTCTTGCAAGCTAAAGATGTGTATGATGTGACTCTACTGTTAAGTATCTACAGACATTCCTCAACTTACAGTGGTTCAGCTTTTTCACCTTTACAAGGGTGCGAAAGTAACATGTTTCAGTGGAAACCGCACTTGGCATTTCGAGTTTGGACATTTTCCCCGGGCCGGCGAGATGCAGTACTCTACTCTCCCAGGATGGGGGGCGGCAGCCTCCAGGTGCCTCCCCGCACCCCCCGCCCCATCACGAGGGTCAGCAGCCTGCACACTTCCCACCATTCTGCCCCCACACAGCCGTCCTGTTTGTCACCTCGGCACAGTGCTCAGTCGATTACCTGGGAGAGACAACACTTCAGGGTAAAATAGGCTTTGTGTTAGGTGATTTGCCCAAGTGTGTAGATTAATGCAAGTGCTCTGAGCACATTTAAGGTGGGCTGGACTAAGCTATCAGGTTCTGTGGGTTAGGGGTATTAAATGCATTTTTCTACTTATGGTATTTTCAATTTACAATGGGTTTATCATGATGTAACCCCATAGTAAGTAAAGGAAAATCTGTAAGTTAGTTAGCAAAGGGCTGAATAAGCCCCCAGGAGAAAGACCTTGAGAGGTGTCCAAGAGGAGGTCAAAGACCCCCAAATCTTTTTGTGATTGAGGTTATTGGCAGCTCCTATTTTACCCCTCCTGAGACAGAAGGAGTGTGACAAGAGCGCACTTAAGGTCAATCTGGTTGAATCTGAGATTTCAAGGTCTACTCTGGGAAGTAGCACAGTTCCAGAACTTGAGGTTGGTAATAACCTAAGGAAAGAATATAACAGCCCTCCCCTTATCTTCCAACAGGAGTTGGTAGGAATAGAGTGTAAGGACAAAGGTACAATTTGCCAGGAAAACGAAGGCATTCCGGAATTTGCCTGGCAGTATAAAGTGGTACTTTGCCACTGCCATGGCTTTAGAATTTTAAAAATTCTTATTTTTATTTATCCTTTGAGGAGTCCTCCAGTGATACCTTTTAATAAAAGGCAAACACGTTGTGTCAGCTAAAGTGGAAAGTCCTTATTGGCCAGGTGTCAAAAGACTGTCACAACTTACATGCCTATCAACAGATGAGTGGTTAAAAAGTCATGGTATAGTCTTAGCTCTTTCTGCCCATGGGTCCTGCCCCCATGCCTTAATAAAAACACCTTTCTGGATGGGGTATATAGGCACAATGGAATATTAGGCAGCCATCAAAAGGAATGAGATCTTGCCATTTGCAACGACGTGGATGGAACTGGAGGGTGTTATGCTGAGTGAAATAAGTCAATCAGAGAAAGACATGTATCATATGACCTCGCTGATATGAGGAATTCTTAATCTCAGGAAACAAACTGAGGGTTGCTGGAGTGGTGGGGGGTGGGAGGGATGGGGTGGCTGGGTGATAGACATTGGGGAGGGTATGTGCTATGGTGAGCGCTGTGAATTGTGCAAGACTGTTGAATCATAGATCTGTACTTCTGAAACAAATAATGCAATATACGTTAAGAAAAAAGAAAAAGAAGAAGATAGTAGGAGGGAAAAATGAAGGGGATTAAGTCAGAGGGGGAGATGAACCATGAGAGACAATGGACTCTGAAAAACAAACTGAGGGTTCTAGAGGGCAGGGGGTGGGGGGATGGGTTAGCCTGGTGATGGGTATTAAAGAGGGCACGTTCTGCATGGAGCACTGGGTTTTGTGCACAGGCAGTGAGTCATGGAACACTACATCAAAAATTAATGATGTAATGTATGATGATTAACATAACATAATAAAAAAAATGAAAAAAATTAGTTCAAGACCAAAAAAAAAAAAAAAACACCTTTCTGCACCAAAAAAAAAAACAGTTTTGGTATAGTCTTATATTAGAATACTGGGAGGTCATTACAAAGAATAAGGTAAAGCTATCTGTTCTAATATGGAACTCTCTCTGAGACACAATAAGTTAAAAAAAACAACAAAAAACCCTGGGTGCCTGGGTGGCTCAGTCGGTTGGGCGTCTGCCTTCAGCTCAGGTTGTGATCTCAGAGTCCTGGGATCGAGCCCCACATCGGGCTCCCTCAGTGGGGAGTCTGCTTCTCCCTCTCCCTCCCCCACCCACAACACAGCACTCCTACTTCTCTCTCTCTCTCAAATAAATAAAATCTTTAAAAAAATAATTAAAAAATAAAATAAAATAAAAAAATAAACCCAAAGAGCAGAACAGGTGCATGTACCAACTGTGTAAAAAGGAAAAGGGGAACTATGGAGACAAATACACATAGATAGGCTTATTTTTGTATCACATATCTCTGGAAAAATAAATAGAAAGCTATTAGCAGTGGTGATCTCTGTGTAGGCAAATCAGGGGTAGAAGAAAGGCTTAATTTTCATGGGATATTCTTTTATACTGTTTGAATTTTTTTTTGCACATTCTTGTATTACATTTTTTTAAAGATTTATTTATTTATTCATTTGAGAGGGAGAGAATGAGAGATAGAGAGCACGAGAGGGAAGAGGGTCAGAGGGAGAAGCAGACTCCCTGCTGAGCGGGGAGCCCGATGCAGGACTCAATCCTGGGACTCCGGGGTCATGACCTGAGCCGAAGGCAGTCGCTTAACCAACTGAGCCACCCAGGCGCCCCTTGTATTACATTTTTAAAAATAAGAATATGGAAGCCCAATCACTAGGAAACTAAAAAAAAAAAAAAAAACCAAAAAAAAAAAAAAACACAAAAATTAAAACAGAGAAGTAAGTAATAGAACTCCTACTGCTCTTTGTTTTTCTTTTCTAGCAAAAGAGTTTTACAATCATTAAGTAAAGTAGTCCATATTTGAGATGGACAATTTCCCACATACTGTTGAAAGAAATGTCCCAACAGCCTTTCAAAGACAAAGCATATATCAGTTCACTGTGGTGCCTGGAGTCACAATAGTCCTTCTCATTTTATATTAATCCAGTAGAAATTCTGACTTGACCCTGAGAAAATGAATGTGTAACAAAGGCTGAAGGGGAAAATGACTTCATAGAAACAGCTTCAAATTTCTATTAGTAGCTAAGATTAAGCCAGTTATTTAAAAAAAACGATCAGAGCTGGAATGTACAGTCATAGAAAACATCGGTCAGGAGTGCACCTGGCTGGTGAGATGATAGTCTGTGGGGAGGAAAACCAACAGCTTATGTCGGTCCCTCCTCCACCCCACAGGCTGTACTGAGTCCTCACCCACTTGATGCTGGGCACAGGACAAGGTATGTCATCTTCCTAGCCTAGAATCTATTTCCTCCTTAACTGCTGATAGCATCTTTGGAAACCTGCTCTTTTTTCATGTGGTTTCTTCAGTAGGGAGCTAGCTTTTGCACTCTGTCCCACCCCGACCACCACCAACCACAGCTACAGGGGGGTTCCTGGTATATTCTAAGCCCCTGACCACAGTGACATGCATGGGACTTGAAGAAAAGTGACCTGGAACTTCTGTGGAACTACAGAGAGGACAAAGGTCTCCCCCGACTCCGTTGAGGCTGCAGCTGTGAGAATGTGAGCTCGAGGCTGCTGGGAGCCGACAAAAGAGGCCAACAGAAACAAAAGTAGAGCTGAGAGACACAAAGCCTGGATGCCGTCACCTGGATATTAGATCCAGCTACACTGAAATAGATCTTCTAGTGCTAGGACCTAATAATAATTTCCTTTGTTTGCTCAAGTCAGTTTGAGTAATATATGTTACTTGAAACCATAGTGCGCCTCACAGACAGAGGCTGAAGGAGCTCCAGGGCTCTGGGGGAAGAGGCAGACATGTACCTGAGAAGGCTGTTGCCTTGTGATGGACACTATGACAAGGTCTGCGCCTGGCGCCAGGAGAACACGAAAGGCACACACGATGTGGTAAGACAGCTTACAGTTTAAAGGATCTTAGAGATGATCCGAATTAAGCCTCTCATTCAAAGGGAGGCTGGAATCACCCAAGAGAGGCAAAGTAACTAAGAACAGTCCTGAATGGTACTCTACCCCTGGAGAGTAAAAGCAATTTTTTAAATAGCATTTCTTCCTGATAACCAAAAATTATACCTATTCATTGTAGAAAACTTAAAAAAAATTATAAGTAAGGCCAAAGAATAAAATAAAAATCACTCATAATCCTCACTCATCAACCAAAGATAGCCACTGTTGTTACAGTTTTGGTCAATACCCTTCCAATCTTTCTCCATGAATTCTTTAATTTGTTTTTTCACAAAAATGGAATCATACTGTTTTGGAATCTGCTTCTTAAGCTCAACAGTACATTATAACATTTACCCATATTATTAGATATTCTTCAAAAAACATTTAATTGGCTACATAACTTATTTACCCAGTCTTCTCTTGGATGCTTAGGCTGCCTCCAATTTTTTATTACTATATGCAATACAGAGATGACTGGTCTTACAGATCAATCTTTGTGGCCACCCTGATCCTTTCCTTAGGACAAATTTCCATCCATGGAATTACCAGATCAAAGAGTTCACACGGTTTATTTTATTTTATTTTAGAGATTTGTTTATTTATTTTAGAGAGATAGAGTGCACACGAGCAGTGGGAGGAGCAGAGTGAGAGAGAGAGAGAATTCCAAGCAGACTCCCCGGCTGATTCCAGGATCCTGACCAAGATCATGACCTGAACTGAACAAAACCAAGAGCTGGACGCTTACCCAACTGAGCCACCCAGGTGCCCCAAGAGTTCACCTATTTTTAAATAAAGCTCACATTTCAATTTTAACCTAAATAGGTAAATATTTTACAGCACACACTTTACCTTCTAGGAGGGGAAAAACACTCAAGTCAGTTGCACACAAGAAGCTGCTTGTATTATAATTGTAGAGGTGATCTTCGTAATGAGAGAGTGAGGGACTAAGTTCCCTGAGACCAGCAGACCACCTTCTAAGAAAGAAGGACGTGGATGCACAACTTGTACCTGTTCGTGTGTAATGTGCTGTCAAGTCTATGCAGTAAGGGATTCAGAAGACAAGTATAAACCTGAGGACGGCTCTTCCACCTTTTCTGTTTTAAATCCATCCATTACACCATCTGCATCCAGAGTCACTGACCCCAAGCACAAATCAAATCATGCCACATCCTGCCTCTAGCTCTTCATGGTTCCCTACCACCTCTGGACTACAATTCCTTATGGAGGCATTCGAGTCTCTTAAGATAGAAGCCATATTTCGAGCCTTTTCTCCCCCTCGTCACTTGTCCCCATGCACCTAATGCTGTAGTCATGGCCACCGTTCACTGTGGGCACTACACGTGGGAGCTGCTCTGTGCCTTGACCCACACTGTTCCCATTTCCTAGGATGACATTCTCCCCCAGCTCTACTGTTGAAACCCTCCCATTTTTCAAGGCTCCCATGCCCACTCCCTCTGCCAAGCTTTCTGGGCTTGTCCCAGCCAATCTCCCCTCCCCTTGGTTGAAGTTACAGTTGCTTCTGAGGCACTGGAAGCCACCATGTGCCCTGGGCTCCTTGAAGGCAGGATCACATCTCACAGAGCTTCCCCTCACCAACAGCTCTGTGCCTCGGACATGTACGTCACCAATGAAATGTTATAGAATAGTCTTTTTCAGGCATTAAACTCATGTGAAATGGCATAATCCAGTAGAATTGCATTTAATTGAATTATTCTCCTTCATTCTGTTAATATATTAGCCATTTTGTTCTGGAGCCTAAGCCTTTCTAGACAAAAAGGGGCTCATTCCCAGTGGGTGGGGTGGTGTCTACAATGAACCCCAGCTTGAAATACAGGCTTTTGGGTGCCCGGGTGGCTCAGATGTTTAAGCATCTACCTTCAGCTCAGCTCATGATCCCGGGGTCCTGGGATCGAGTCCTGTGTCGGGCTCCCTGCTCAGCAGGGAGTCTGCTCCTACCTCTGCCTCTCTCTCTCTCTCATGAATAAATAAATAAAATCTTAAAAAAAAAAAAGTACAGCCTTTTGGCATTTACTCGCAGTGAGGGATTCCATGTTGTGCTTACAGAGATTCTGGAGACTGATTTTAAATTGAACATCATAGTTTACTTCAAGGAAATATGAATAAGGCTTTCACTAAAGAAAAACAAACAAAAAAAAAAAAAACAAAAAACTGGACTAAATAAACATGTTTAGGTTTTCCCCTCGTGCTTCGCCAACACACACAGCAACGTGAGTGTCAGGTGCAACCCTTCCCTCAGCACGACTCCAGGAAATGAATCTCTAGTGTACAACTGATGAAACAATTTTGAAAGGGGCTGTAGAGCAGCTTGCGTTGGTCCTGAGACCTTGGGACAAGATGAACCAGGAGAGTCTTGTCCGCTGTTGAATTGTGGTAACAAAGAACCCCAAACTAGGTGGTTTACAACAAGAGAAATTTAGTGTCTTACAGTTCTGAAGGCTAGCAGTCTGAAATCAAAGGTGTTGGCAAGGCTGTGTTTCCTCTGAAAACTGTAGGGGCATCCTTCCTTACCTCTTTGTATTTCCAGGGCTGGCTGTCAATCTTTGGTGTTTCTCACCTTGCAGCCGCACTACCCCAATCCCTGCCTCGTCACCACATAGCACTCTCCCTATGCATCTTCACAGGCATTTTCCTGTTCTTATAAGGACACTGGCCATATTGGATTAGACCCCACCCTAATGACCTCATGTTAGCTTGATCACATCTGCAAAGACCCTATTTCCAAATAAGGTCACATTCATAGATACCAACGGTTAGGACTTCAGTATATTTGGGGAGGACACAATTCAACCCAGAACAAGACACACCAAGAGCCTACCCACAGGTAGGGAGTGTGCTCAGTGCTTCACGGGCATTAACTCATTAATCCTTACAAAGCCCTTGTGAGGTAGACAAACGGACTGAGGTGAAAGAGAGGTGAAATAATGTGCCTAATTCCAAATTTCTAATCAATGGAGGGGATAGAACTTCTCCTCTCCTTTCCCCATCCCTCTTCCTCCTTCCTCCTCCTCTTCCTTCTCCTTCTTGAGTAATTAGAGAGTTAACTTATAGGAATGGCTTAGATAGTGTTCCTTAAACTTTAATGTGCCTACGAATCAGCTGGTGACCTTTAGCTGCTGATCCAGCAGGTCTGAGTTAGGAGAGGAGGTTCTGCCTTCCCAACCGCAATTTGATTAGCAAGAGCACTTGGTCCCCAGGGACTAGCCATAGCAGAACGACTTGGGGGTGGTTTTAAAAATGACTACTTCTCAGAACTTAGAAGCTATTGACATAGAGTCTCTGGGTGCAGCCCAGGAATCTGTATTGTTTTTTTAAAGATTTTATTTTTATGTAATCTCTACACCCAACATGGGGCTCGAATTCACAACTCCAAGATCAAGAGTCGCACGCTCTACCAAGTGAGCATGCCAGGCACTCCCAAGAATCTGTATTTTTTTTTTTTAAGATCTATTTATTTATTTGAGAGAGAGAGAGAGAGAGGCAGTGCAAGTGGGGGAGGGGCAGAGGGAAAGGGAGAGAGAGAATCCCAAGCCGACTCTGCGCTGAGTGTGGAGCTGATACAGGACTCAATCTCCCGACCCTGAGATCATGAACCGAGCTGAAACCAAGAGTCAGACACTTAACCAACTGAGCCACCCAGGCACCCCTAGGAATCTATATCTTAAGGGAGGTGATTCTGAAGGGCATCCTGGTCTACAAACTGTTGTGCTAGACAAATTAAATGTTGATTTGAATTGGCCTATTAACAAAGTATTTTCTGCTCACATTTGAGATAAATGATGGCAGGTAGGAATCAAAACTGGTTGGGTGACTTTACCCAAAAAGTAGTCAACCCAGAGGCAGTTCCTCAGATGAGTGGTCTGACCTTGCCCTAGGAGAGATGTATGTAAACGACTTAGATAAAACCAGACAAAGTATGCTCACCACGTTTTTTAGGTGATAAAAAGTTAGGAAAACTAATGTGACTGCCCAAAGAAAACCACGGTTTACTAAGCTAAGACACTGGGTTGCAAGCAGTAAGATTTGACATAGTCATCACAAGGGAAAGGCCTACATTCAGGTTTATAAAGTGAATTGTAGACATGAAGGATGAAGAAAGCCTGGCCTCATGATTTTGTATACAAAAAGGACCTAGAGAATTGAGTTGATCACTACTTTAGCATCAACCAACAGTATAATGAAACTGACAAAACATCAAAACATAAGCAATGTCCACCTATATTTCTATGAATGTAGAAAGGGGCCCAGACCAAAGGCAGGAACAGTATCGGGGTTCCATGCCTGGTCGGAGCTCAGCATGCTGGGGAGCCAAGTAGCAAGATTGGCGTTAGATTGTGCCCCTCGGAGAAAGATCAGGTTGGCGTAGAGTCTGTGAGTCACAGGCTCTTGAGCATTGATGAAAAGTATGGATACGACCTTGGAATACAGAAGACAAACGAATACATGACCTCCAACTAAAAATACTTGGCAGCTTGTCTGAAAAAGAATGACCTTGTTCTAAGTAGCCTCAAGGATGCAGAAGCAGGATCCACGGATGGGACGGAAGTGGGCAATGTTTTTGGTTGGCATATATGTAAGAACATTCTCAGACTTGACCTGACTAACGGTGGAAAGAGATGCTGGACTAGAGATTTAACTCTCCCATGTTCTTGGAAGTGTTCAAGATGCTGTGTTAGAGAAAGGATTCTTTTTGGTGTTTGGAAGGCTAGGCTAGATAGCCTCTTAATATTTCCACCTGAAAAAGGGTATGTGACTTCGAGAATGTGTAGAAAAAAGATACATTCCTATATTATCAAAGGTTTACCTCATCTCCCAGCGGGCTTTGGGTTTTTTTTCCTCTTTCTCAAAAATAGAAATAATTATGTCCATATTTAAAAACGCTTTAAGGTGGTTTGATGTTGCTGAAAATAGTATCTTGGCATAAGAAGAGTATTTGTTGTTTCATTCACTATATGGTGACTAAGTACTTAATATTGGCAATATTTAATAATGATAATAGCTAACACATATAGTGCTGTGTGTCAATCTTAGGTCTTAGCACAAATCAGCCCATTTAACCTTAGCCATGACCCGATGAACCATTTTACAGATGAGGAAACTGAGTCACAAAGACATTAAAGAGCTCCTTTGTGGTCACACAGCTAGAAATGGCAGAGACAGGATTCAAACCCACACAGCCTGGTGCCAGAATCGCAACTGCAAACCACACCACCAAGCTACCCCCTTTATGCTACATGATGAGAATTATGGGATGCAGTCTCAGGGCTAACTCTCCATTAGGAATAATTCCTGGAATTACAATACTTTTAGAGGTCAAATGGTTTTCATTTCTTTTAAAAGCAGAAGAGAAAAATGAATTTAGGATGAAAGAAAATTTTTCATTTTTTTTCTCATGCCATTCCGTGCCCCCCCACCACCACCAAAAAAAGAAAGAAAGGAAAACTGTAGGGCCCATGAAGAGCCATTATGATGGCAGGAGGCCCATGGGCCCAAAATGCTCAAAGCCCCAGGAGTTCTACCTGCAGGAATTTTCAAAACAAAAAATTTGTGCCTTTTTAAAAAAAAATGTATAACTTTGGGCTTTTTTTAAAAAAAGTATTATTATTTTGAATAGCCTGCTTAATAGATCAGCTGCTGGCTGGGTACAAAGCTGGGTTCCTTTGGACTTCTACCTGCCAGACTGGTACACTGGCTAAAGCTGGAAATCTTTACAAACACGTGGCCAACTTTGTGCTTCTTTTCTTAGACTCTTCTAAAAGGCAGATAGCCACACTGTGCTTTGGAAAAGGTGGTACTTTAACGTGGCCTTGTGATTAAACTGGGGGCAGGGTGCGCGGGAATCCCAGGTGCAGGAGGCAGGAAAGTGGCGAGCGGGGGGGAAGGAGTCCGGCGTGGGTGTGCAGAGATGAGCTTGGCCGGCCAGAAATGGTTTCCTCCACCTCCTTGCTAGAAGAATTGCAGCTCTGGGAAGGAGTGGGGGGAGGCAACTTGAATTAGGGCAAAAGAGTGCAAAATCCATTTTGTACTGGAGGAGACAAGCTTGTCTGGAAAGGAAAAGGGTTTCCATAGAGACTGATGCACAGGCCTTGGGGGTTGGAAGGCATCCAGGCTTGTCAGGAAAATAACAATTACCCTGGGCTGATAAGGGAGAAGGTCGCAGGACTGCTGTTTTGCAAAGCAGATGTAAAATACCTCCTGGAAATGGAAATATGACAGGCCAGGAAGGACATCTTCTAGGAGAATTTGATCCGTGGAGGGTAGAAAAGATTCTAGGAACAGGGTTTGCAAAGGTGAAAGGCCCCAGGGCATTAAATTCAAAGTGTGAAAGCTATCTAGAGGTTAACAACCCCAAGGATTGGAGAAGATCAGGATTTTGTAGCACAGACTTTAAAAATCTTGTTCTATTTTTGCTGTACTCAGCTTTCCAATTTAATTAGCGTATATTCATAGAACTCAACCCTAAAGGCAAGCATTTGTGAAAGAAACATCTTCTTGGTAGTGGTATCTTGGCCAAAGGAGCCTCTACCCCAGCCCTGCTCCTGAGAGCCCCCACACTTTGAAGTGCCTTCCTTGATATTCTATAAGCTCCTTTTGTTCTGGGACCTCGACTGGGAACCACTTGACCATGTATCTCTTTTCTCCCATGTGCATGTGGAGTGTTCTCTGGCCTTCTGCCCATGCCTGCAGGGTCAACCAGATGCCCCTATGAGCCCTGGGATCCATACCTAGGGGTTCCTCCCAGGGGCTTATGGCCTACCTCTAGCTCCAGAAGAGTGGCCTGAATTGTTCCTACCTGGGTTCTTTCATGGAATTTAGTGCTGGGGCACTTAAAAAAAGAAAAAAGAAAAAAGATTTGTAATGGCTTGATTAAGATAAAATTCATATACCATACAATTTAACCACTTAAAGTATGCAACAAAGTGTTCTTGCTTAGAGATTAGGAATATCAAAAAATTGATCTGCAAATGGAGGCAAAGTGCTTGCCCCACAGGACTGGAACAGGAAGTCAACTGAACCACTAAAAGGACAGAATTTACATATCTACAGACAAGAATTATGTTGCATTGGGATCAGTTATCTACCAATTACCGGGTAATTGGTTCATCATAATCAGATGGACCCTTGGTACACTTTGATTCTTGGTCAGCCTTATCCTTATAATATTCATGACGATAGTCATAATTGAATGTCTAGGACGTGCAGGCACGCTAGTAAATGCTTTATAAACATATCTCACTGAATTCTTAGAATAGTTCTCTGCGGTAGTTTACTCTCATTTTACAAATGATAACACAGAGGCAAAGAGAGAACACAACACGAGCGAGACTGTAAATCCAGTGGTGAGCACAGGATTCCAAGGTCCGAGTCCACAGCCCTTGCTCTGGTTGTTTGCGCTTGGGGGTCCTACCAAAAACACCACTGCCTAATCCAAGCTGGTGAAGCTTTACATCTGTGCTTTAGAGTCTTAGCTCTTTTGTTTAGCTCTTTGATCCATTTTGAGGTAATTTTTGTACACGCCATGTGGTAGGAGTTCGATTTCATTCTTTGAATCTGAACAGCCCATTGTCCCAGCACATCTGCTGAAAATATTACTCTTGGTTCTGTTGAATTGTCATGGTACCTTTGTCAAAAGTCAATTGACCATAGATATATGGGTTTATTTTTAGAATCTTGATTCTATTCCATTGATCTGTACGTCCCAGTACATGGTTTTGAATGTATGTCACAGCTGAAAAGATCAGAGATTCTTAGATCAAATGGAAAAAAAAAAAATGCATCACTGGCTCTGTTTACTAAGTGTTTCCTATCACATCCACCAAATATGCAAATGTTTGGGTTAAAGATCTAGCTAGTGAGTTTCCATCATTTCTGATGTCTGTGATTGATCTTGCAAACCAATAGTACGATGTTGCATTTTTCCCCCCTTTTTAACACACAGATACAAAACTAACTAAAACTCTTCATTTAGATCTATGTTGATCCATAAGCTATTTACTAGGGTGATTTTAAAATTCCCAATATGTGGGAGGGGAAGGGTCTTTATTTTTTGTTTTCATGCAAAACTTCCAATTGTCTTCTCTCACAGGGTCAGGACACATGACTCCCCCGGCACTGATTTGTGACAGTGTGCACAGAGTACAGCCAAACAGAGAAGCTCATCTGAGCCTTGGTGTTCAGGGTTTTCATTAGGGCTTCATTATGTACATATGATTGGTTGATTGATTGACTGCCCACATGGTTGAATCCAGTCTCCTATACTGTGCGACCCAAAGCCCCCCACTCTATATCACATGATTGGTCTTCCTTGCATGACTAGCCCCTTAACCTAAGACCAGTGGGGGTGGCCAGCCACATCTACCCTTAAACAAGGACACTTCCACGATGTATGATATAGATTACCCCCCAGAAGTCAAAGGGAAAAGCCACACCTCTCTTTGGCATGGTCAGTTTCTTTATTGCACAGTGTTCCTGTGTTCAGGAAAACAATGTATTTCCTCCAGTTGCTGAGCCAAGGGTTCTATATATTTCTAGTAGTTAGAGCTTGCTGACTGTGTTGGACAACTCTTCCACAGCCTTAGAAATTTTCATCTGATCTAGGAATTATTGAGAAAATAATGTATTAAGATTTCCCACAATAATGGTAGATATAGCTATTCCTCCTTTTCATTTTGCTTTTACCCAATAATATTTTGAAGCTGTATTTATGTTAATAGGTACAATACATTTAGAATTATTATATTCTTCTGGTGAACATGCCTTTTATCATTCAGTGATGACTTACTGGCAACATTTTAAAATTCTAGTTGTGTTTTGACTGTGATTTACACAGCTGCACCAGCTTTCTCTTGCTTAGTATTTACCTGATTGGTTTTTGTGTTCTTGTTTTAAGTTTTTAAATTCCAATTAGTTAACATGCAGTGTAATGTTAGTTTCAGGTGTACAATATAGTGATTCAGCACGTCCGTGCGTCACCCGGTGCCCATCACAACAGGAGCACCCCTGAATCCCCATCACCTGTGTAATCCACACCCCCCACCTCCTTTCTTTACCGGCTTATATTTTATCCAGTCTTTTACTTTCTACCTTTCTCTATTTTGCTGTTTCTGTTACGTCTTTTGAAAACAGCACATATCTGGATTTAATTTTTTATACAGCCTAAGAGTCCATGACATTTAACTGAAAAGTTCATGCCATTGACCTTTCTTCTGATTACTGATTTATTTTTGCCCTCTTCTTATTTGCATATATCAGATGGCTATCTATTTGCATTGCTTTTTTAAATATTTCCTTCCCTTTTCTTGTCCTCTTTTGGATTGATTAAAGTATTTTTTTCTCATTCCATTTTTCTGCCCTTTATCAGTCTGGAGCATATACATTCAAGTTCTATTATTTGGGTGATTACGCTTAGAATTTTAACATACATACTTAGGGTAAATTTAATCAGTATATTTCTCTTTAAAAAGTACCTTAGGGAAGACAGAATGGGAAGTTATCAGAGAGGGAGAAAAACCATGAGAGACTCTTAACTATAGGAAACAAATTGAGGGGTTGCTGGAGGGGAGGTGGGTTGGGAGATGGGGTAACTGGGTGATGGGCATTTGGGAGGGCACGGGATGTAATGAGCACTGGATGTTATACGAAACTGACAAATTATTGAACACTACATCTGAAACTAATGATGTACTATATGTTTTTGCTAACTGAATTTTAAAAAAAGTACCTTAGGATGCCTGACTCAAAATGGCCACCTCTGGGGCGCCTGGGTGGCTCAGTCAGTTAAGCATCTACCTTCGGCTCAGGTCATGATTCCAGGGTCCTAGGATCGAGCCACACATCAGGCTCCCTGTTCAGTGGGAGTCGGCTTCTCCCTCTGCCTCTCCCCTTGGTTATGCTCTCTCTGTGGCTCGCTCCCTCTCAAATAAATAAATAAATAAAATCTTAAAAAAAAAACACACACAACACAACAAACTAGCCACCTCCAGCTATCTGAAGTCTTCATGGGGTTGCTTTTATCATTTCTTGTTTCTGCTGCCTCTCATTCATGGTGACTTATTTTCTTGAATATTCTTTGTGGGTGTTTTTTTTTTTTTTTTTGCTTTGTTTTGTTTTGTTTCTGAGCCCAAATTTGTTGTGCTCTCTGTGGGAACTTCCTGAGGCCTGACCTTGAGGGCACATTCTCTAGGAAACCATTTGCATTTGCTTCTTCTGGGCACCAAGGGAGCATTCCATCCAAAGTCACTTAAAATTGTTGTGTCTTCTCAGCCTATTGATAGTGACAGTCTTGTCTAGAAATACCTGAGGCCCTCACGAGGGCCATGTTTACTCACAGTGGACCCTACAGGTGTTTCCCCCAACACCACTGGGGCCAATGTTGTGGCCAGGCTGGCCCTGTGGTTCTTTATCATGAGCACGCTATGAAGGTGCACACGAGACACGTCTTTCCACAATGTCAGCTGTATTCAATCATAAAGCAAAGTGAAGCCACAATTATAAAGCAGTTCAGGATTCCGAATTCAATGGCATTTCAGCACGTGATTACACCTGGCTTCTCCCGCAGCACACAGAGCATGGCAGAAGACAAACCACACAACAAACTAGATAACAGAAGGATGCAGGAAGTGAACGACCCAAACTCGAAGTCAGTCTGTGGGCACGTGGTTGATATGAGACCTCGGTCTGCTCCGGGTCAGCTCTCGGCACTGACTGCTTCTGACGTGCAAGCAGGGAAGGCTCTCGGGTTCTGTTCGGAGATCAAGGGGCTGAGCCTTCGGCGTCAGCTGCCCTTTTTGAAGTGGTCAGACGTAGAGGGGTCAGGTCTGAAGAGTCTGACAGTTTGCTGCCAAAGTCCTCTCCTTTTTAAAGAGATTTAATTGGTTTGGGGTCCCCACAGACCTCCTCTGCTTCTGCTTATGATCAGTTCTGGGGTGTCAGCTGACACTGGTCCTGCGATGTCTCTTAGCTGCAGGACCTTAACTGCTCGTGTCATTATTTGATACAGGCCCCTGCTTGACATGAGAGACTCCATTTTGCTCTCTACATTCTTACTGTGATTGGAGGATACACCTCAGCAAAACCACCAAGGAATCTTGAAGAACAAGATTTATTACTCACAAAGCTTGAGGGGAGCATGGCGAGCATACTCAGAGACCACACAGCAAGGTCACAGGTGCAGAAAGAGGAAGGGAGCATTTACCTGGGGCTCTTTTTTTTTTTTTTTTTTAAGATTTTATTTATTTGACCCAGAAAGAGAGAAAGAGAGCGAGTGCACAGGAGCAGGGGGGAGACGCAGAGGGAGAAGCAGGTTTCCCACCGAGCAGGTGCCCAATGTGGGGCTCGATCCCAGGACCCTGAGATCATGACCTGAGCCGAAGGCAGACACTTAACCAACCAAACCACTGGGCGCCCCTACCGAGGGCTCTTTTTATTAGGATTTGAGGGTGAGGGGGGATTTGAGAGTAAACTTCACGTTTACTCTCTCTTGGATAATTTAAAGCATTAGAGCAGAAATTAGGGTACAGGAAGGGAGAAGATGAGTCACTCAGGTGGTCGGCTATCTAGGTCCCCAGGGGCTTTCTCAAAGGGGAACTTCATAGGTGAGGCGACACCGTTCCTTATCTAGCTGTTTTAGTAAGTAGCTATGTCTTACTACTTGCAGTGGATTTCTTTGAAATGGATGCCTTTCCAATCGAAAGGTTAAAGTCAGGCCCTTCGAATACAGAAGTTCTTGGGAGTTTTTCTATCCACAGTGGGGCCCATGCTTCTGTTTCCTTTTAGAGAACACTGCATACAAGTGAAATCCTATGTCACTGTCTTTGTGCAAATTTAAGTATCAACTATATTAGTAAAAAATGTTCAAACTGAAAATGTAGTCAGACACTATTTAATCGGTACCTTCTAAATTCCTAAACAAGGGGCGCCGGGGGGGTGGCTCAGCCGGTTAAGCGTCTGCCTTTGGCTCAGGTCATGACCTCAGGGTCCTGGGATCGAGTCCCACATCGCTCTCCCTGCTCAGCAGGGAGCCTGGTTCTCCCTCTGCCCCTCCACCTCCCCCTGTCCGTATGTGGTCTCTCTCTCAATCTCTCAAATAAATAAATAAAATCTTTTTTTTTTTTAAAAAAAGGACACGGATTGCAGAAATTATGATTGAGCCTCAGGAATTTGCACAATCCATTGGCTGCCTCTTCCAAAATATTTCTGTAAACTGTGTCACACATTTAAAGATAATCCCCCTATGTTATCTTGGAACCTAAATTCTTTCTTTAAATTCTTTTTTAATTTCTTTCTTTCTTTTTTTTTAAGATTTTATTTTTAAGTAATCTCTACACCAAACCTGGGGCTCGAAACCCAAGGTCAAGAGTCTCATGCTTCACTGACTGAGCCAGCCAGGCGCCCTGAGCTTAAATTCTTACAGCAACTGGGTCTAGATGAAATGTGTACTGACTGTGTCTTTTTCTTATTCCTGCCAGTCTCCTGTTTCAAAGCTCCATTCCATTCAATACAGTAGTTACTACTCCACGTTGGGTTGTCCTAGGGATACAAAGATGAATAAGGTAGGAGCTCACAGTCTAGTAGGGAGTAAATAAACAATGAAGAAGAAAAACAGACTGTGATAAGTGCTCTAACCCAGCAGCAAAGTTTTATGAAACAGAGAGGGAGGAGGGAATCACTCAAAGCGAAGGTCAGGGAATGGGCTGCAGGAGAAAGCAAGCTGAGAAGAATTTGACAGGGACTGGCTTTCCTGACCAAGATCCAGTTTCCTTATTGATCAGGCCTACAAAAGAGTGCTGCTCTCCAACTGAGAGTAGTTAAGAATTCAAGAGACCTTTTACCCACTGGGGAAAATGGGACCCGAGCCAGGGAAACCTTGGCTGGATTCAGTTGGCTAAACAGAGGTTTTCAGAAATGAGACTTAACTCCTAGGCTTTATTCCTGTTGTTTCACAGAGCCTGTAGAATGAGGGCTTTGGGTCACACAGTATAGGTCCACCTGAATACGGCGTTCAACTGTGTGGGCAATCATCAATCAATCCATCATGTCCATATAAAGAAGCCCCAATAAGAATTCTGAACACTTAATAAGTCAAATGCATTGTACATCTTCAGCTTTTTAAAAATTAAAACGAACAGCGACGACAACTCTGAACACAGGCTCAGATGAGCTTCTCTGGTTGGCAAAGCCCCCTGGGCATTGTCCCACCTCATTGACAGGAGGGTCACATCCCGACCCCACGGAAGAGGACAAGGAAAGCTTTGCACTTGCCATGCCCCAAACTCTGCCCTATGTGTCTGTTCCTTTGGCTGATTTTAATCTGTCTCCTTTGCTTGTAGAAAAAACATAACCATAGAGCTTTCAGTAAGTTCTGTGAGTCCTTCTGGCAAATTATTAACCTGAGCCCGGTTTGGGGAACCCCCTGAAGTTGTAGTTGGTGTCAGAAATGAGGGCCAGCTTGGGGACTATTCCTTTCAATGTTAAAGCTGGCTGACAGTCCTTATAGTTCCTGGGGTCAGATATGGGGTCAGTCTTGTGCAGAGACTGCACCCTCAAACTTTACAGTTTGGCTAACTCTGGGCAAAAGTTTACAAAAGTCCACCAAGTATCAAGCTATAGAACCTGCCTCAATGAAGTTCAAGCATCAGTAGTATGCAGGGGCGCCTGGGTAGCTCAGTCGGTTAAGCGTCTGTCTTCAGCTCAGGTCATGATCCCAGGGTCCTGGGATGGAGCCCCATGTGGGGCTCCCTGCTCAGTGGGAAGCCTGTTTCTCCCTCTCCCTGCTGCTCATGCTCTATCTCTTACAATCTCTTTCTTTCAAATAAATAAATAAACTCTTAAAAAATAACAATAATATCCAAAAGCAGGTAACACAGCTCTTAGAGGCAAATTTAAACACATTAGGTGAAAAAAAGCTAAAAAATGAATATCATCCAACTTAGACGTTTCAAGAAAAAAATACTGGAATTACCCCTAAAAGTGTAGAAAGAAAGAAAGGTAAATGAAATAACTAATGACATAAAAAAAAAAAATCAGCAAATTATATTATTAAGTCTTAATTAACATACTCTCCCAATATGGACATGTAGCTTAAAAATATTTGCTGCAAAGAAACCATACATAGGTTGAAGAGGCTACTAGTAGTGTAATCACAAGTGAATAACAATAGAATTAAAGAGCTGACTTACCTCACACTTCCTAGTACAGCTTTTAAGAAAGAAATTAAGTCCTTCTTCAGGTAACAAACATGAGCTATGGAAAGATCATTTTGTAAATAAATCTTTCAAAATGTTTTTGTTATCCTGCAGTTTTTGCTGCTAAAATTACAAAAGTGTAATAACAACTTCCTAAAAACTCTCATAGTTGTACTTCTGAACACATAGGAAAAGAATTTGTTAACCTGTTTAAAAATTTTTCCAAATTAAGAGTTTTAATGAGTTTTGTGTCTATGTATTAAAAAGGAAAAAAATGCAATACCTTACTATTGGTTTGCAAGATCACTTCACAGACATCAGAAAAGATGGAAACTCACTAGCTAGATCTTTAACCAAACATTTGGGTAATCAGTGGATGTGACAGGAAATGCTTAGTAAATGGAGCCAATGAAGCATATTTCTTTCCATTTGATCCAAGAATCTTTGTGAGTTATCTTTTCAGCTGTGACATATGTTAAAAACCAAGTAATGGGGGGGGGGGGCGCCTGTGTAGCTCAGTAGGTTAAGCCTCAGACTCTTGATCTCAGCTCAAATCATGATCTCAGCGTCATGAGCTCAAGCCCCATGTTGGGTTCCATGCTGGGCATGGAGCCTGCTTCAGATTCTCTCTCTCTCTCTCTCTCCCCCTCTGTCTCCCCACGGCATGCGCACTCTCTCTCTCTCTCTCTTTCAAAACAAAAACAAAAAACAAGTACTGGGACGTACAGATCAATGGAATAGAATTGAGAAAGTACCATCATAATTCAACAGGAACAAGAATAATATTTCCCACAAATATGCTGGAATAACTGACTATCCACATTCAAAGAATAAAGTTGAACTCCTACAACAGGCCGTGTACAAAGATTAATGCAAAATGGATCAAAGACTTAAACATAAGAACTAAAACTATAAAAGTCTTTGAAGAAAACACAGATGTAAAGCTTCATGACCTTGGATTAGGCAATGGTTTATTAGATATGATATCCAAAGTACAAGCAACCTCCAAAAAATAATAGATAAATTGACTTCCTCAAAATAATCTTTTGTGCTTCAAAGACCATTATCAGAAAGTGAAAAGGATAACCCACAGGATGAAAAAAAATTTTTTTTGTAAAATCATATATGTGGTAAGGGTCTAGTGTCCAGAATATGCAAAAACCACTTATTACTCAACAATCAAAGATAAATAACTCATTGTAAACATGGACAATGGATTTGAAGAGACAGTTCTCCAAAGAAGATAGGCAGAAGACCAACAGGAACAGGAAGAGATACTCAACAACATTAGTGATTGGGAAACAGAAGTCAAAACTACAGTGAGATACCATTGGCACGCGTGAAGATGGCTCTAATAAAAGATGGGCCGTCACAAGTGTTGGTGGGGATACGGAGACACTGGAACCCCTATAACACTGCTGGGAGGATTGTAAAATGGTGCAGCCACTTCAGAATATAGTCTTCGAATGAATCAACACAAAGTTAGCATATGACCCAGCAATTCCAAGCTTAGGCCTATACTATACAGGAGGAATGAAAACAAATGTCCACACAAAAGCCTCTACACAAATGTTCATAGCAATGTTATTCCTAACAGCCAAGAAGGGGGAAACAAGTCAAACAGCCAGCAAATGAAGACGAGATAAAGAGAAGGTGGGATATCCATGCAGTAGGATATCATTTGGCCATGAAAAGGAACATAGTACTGATACGTGATACAACGTGGATGGACCTTGAAAACATTATGCCAAGTGAAAGAAGCCACGCACAAAAAGCCACATAGCGCATGATTCCATTTTCGTGAGATGTCCAGAATTGGCAAATCCACTGAGATGGAAGATAGATTAGTGGTTGCCAGGGGCTGGGGAAGGAGGGTGTGGGGAGTGACTGCTAATAAGTATGAGGTTGTTCAGAGGCAATGAAAATATCCTCAAATTACATAGTGGTGATGGTTGCATCACTTTGTGAATGTCCTAAAAAAACTAAATTGTATACTTCAAATGGGGCAAATTTTATGGTATGCGAATTATATCTCAGTGGAAAGAAACATTAAAAGAAGACGAGTATGGGGCACCTGGCTGGCTCAGTCGGTACAGCATGCAACTCTTGATCTCGGGGTCCTGAGTTCCAGCCCCACTTTGTGCGTAGAGATGACTTAAATAAATAAAACTTAAAAAAAAAAAAGAAGACAAGTATTGCAATAAACTGAACTAGCCCCAAATTTTGCATTGCAGTTTCATAGTCACAAATCATGTTTTCTTAAAGAGAAAGAAGTATATTTAAATAATCATATTGTTCTCCCTAGCAAAAGCAGTGGCTTTTGTACGTTACTAAGTAAAACACAATTTAAAAAGTACTTTTTATTTATTTTACTTATTTACTTTTAAGTTTAATCTGGGAGCTGCTTTCTACTTGCTAGATGGGGTGCTGCTTAATTCATGAGTCATCGAATAAAGCCAATGAGATCTTCAGGTTTACTTGGTTGAATTTTGTTTTTTAACTGTTGATGGCTGATGGTTCAATCCTTTCCTGTCTAGGCTCTAAGCAAAAAAATGGGACAAAGGCAAGAATAACAAGAAGAAAACTGCCTGTGTGGTCTACAGATTCCTAAAATTTTACTGGCCTCCGTGGCGGTCACTTAACCAGTCTTGAGCCACAGATTCAAATGGGAATGACCAAGAGGCATTCCTGATTAGGGATTCACCTCCTTTGGCAGGGCCCTACTTCCCTGCTTAGGACGGAGTGTGAAATAATCAGGGACCTCTCCTTGACCTCTCTTAAGAACACTGCACAATCTATTGCTAAAGCAAGAGTTGCTCAACAAAAATCCTTAGACTCTCTGGCCAGAGTTGTTCTTGATAATAGGATAGCTGTTGTTTATCTTTCAGGTGAGCAAGGAGATGTCATGCTGGGGCCAACACCCCTGCTGCAGCTGGATAAACTCTTCTGGGGGAGGTTGAAATTCCATGACCTGAGATCTCTGAGCAAGCTCTTTGGCTTAAAAGGGTGACTCCTTCAGTGGGGTCTTCAACTTATTTGATTTTGATTGGTTTAGGTCTGGGGGGCAGGGGAGGGGGTGATGGCCCCAAGGGACACTCTGGACATTGGGAATCATCCTGTTTAAGACAGTTACAAGTAATCTCCCTGGCGTGTTTCTCTCAAAACCTTTAAATGCATGTTTGCAGCCACTAACCACCAAGCAAATGCTCTCCCTAAGACCAGAATGTCAGAAAAGGAACGAAGAGAATGACTGATTTAAGAACTTCGAATCTGAAGTCATGGGGATCAAGCACAAAATGTCTCGGCCCGTGACTACCACACAAAGGATCAACAGAAGCTGAGAGAACCACAGAGCAGTAGTGGAGAGCGGTGCTAAGGACACACCAGCCCAAAATAGAGTTACTCATGCCAGGCCCCACATCGGCAAACCAAGACTTACCATCTGATCCCACTACGGTTTCAGCGAGGTCCCAGGAATATGGTTTGTAACCAGTCAGTCTGGAACTCCCTGATCCATACTAGTGAGGGAATCTGCGTGGTGGACCCCACCTTTCCCAAAGGAGGACCCTGCCTGAAAGAGTCCCCTCTTTGTTAAGAAACTTCCTTTTCCTGCCCCCATCTGCTGCCTACAAAACTCTGCATTTTGTACACCTCCCTGGTGCTCTTTCTACCTGCTAGGTGGGATGCTGCCCGCTTCATGAATTTTGAATAAAGCCAATTAGATCTTCAAATTTAAAAAAAAAAAAAAAGTTTAATCTTTATTTATTTTGTCCTTTAAAATTTAATTCTGGCCTGTTTTATATTGTGCAGAGAATATTAGCACCGTAGTAAAGGGATAGAATTCCTAAATATGTAAATACATATATTGGAAATTAGGGCCCAAGGGTCTGTGGGGAAGAGAGACAAAATCAACAAAGGTCAGAGATCACTGCCTTCGTGTCTGGTTAGAGGACAGTCGGGAAAAAAACTCAGGGAAATTGATGGGGGAAAATCAGCAAGAGGTACCAACATACCAAATCTTGGCTTATTTTCATTCCCCCCCTGGTAATTCTGTATGCCTGATTAAAATAAAAACAAATCTGAGGGTCTCTGCTGGAAAGTTCTCTGAAAGTATGTGCACGATTTGTGAATTTCAGCTCACGTCGGTTCTTCATCATGCGGTGGCAACTTGGCGCTAGGCAAGTTTCCATTCTGTGTTGCTCCACAGAAGAGGGTCACACCTTATATACTGTGTACTAAAAATATATCCTTCTAGAATAATACTGTTACAGTTCTTTCTTCAGCTGCGTCCCTGCTAGCCAGGCACTGGCGCGCTTCACCAATTCAGAGGGAACCGCAGACGTTGTCTGGTCCAGCCTCCAATTTCTTTTCCCAGATCGCCCTGGAAAAAAGACAGTGGTGCCCCTGTACTCTGTGAGCTGTCTCTTCAAATGTTTGCCTGACCTCATTATCCAGAACACTCTATAAATGTAGCCTGCCACCCACCCCTGAGCCTGAAAGGGCAGGATACTCCCTTGCAAGTAACAGAGCAAAACAGAATGATCTGTCTAGCCAGGCTTGGAAAATACAGTTGCCAGGTTGCTATTGGTTTAAAGAGAATGCATGAGCAATGTGCTGGCCCCGACCCTCTGTTCCTGAAACCCCAGTGTGAACACTTTTATACAAGAACCAAAAACTAGGAGGAAAGCCTGCTCCTGTGCTGGCCGGCCTGCCTGGCCACGAGCTGTTCTTCAGGAAGGGCTTTGTGCCGTGAGCTCAGAGCCAGGCTGACCCACCTGCCCCCCAGGGCCAGCTAGTGGGCCCGTCAATTCATGTCCTTCCTTTCCACAGGGTGGCACCATGGGAAGGAGACCAGATAACCTGGGTTTAAATTCCTGGTCTTCCACCTTCTGACCATGGGAACCTCACTCGACTTCTCCGATCCTTGGTAATCTCGTCTGTAAAATGGGGACATGACAGCTACAGCACGTGGCTGTTAATAGAGTTGAAATAAGAGAACATATCTAAAGACAACGCAGCGTCTGGCACACAGTAGGTACTCAACAAATGTTGGATTTCTTTCTCGCAAGTGAGCCAAACCTCGTCCAAGGTACTCAGAAAGCTGGAGTCCGTGCTAGGATCACTTTTGGAAAATTCTAAAACGGACTATTTAGAGCCCAGGTACAACAAGGGGATTTGTTAGATTTAGAAACAAACTAGGTTTTAATGAAGCAATTCATTTCACAGGGGAGAAGCAGAGGTTTGGGGAATGAGTATATTTGACGTTCTCAGGTTTCAAAATAAATTTTTGAAAAGCTGTGCCCGAACCTGGTATGTAAGGTTTGTATAGCAAATTGGTTCACTTACATAGATGAAGACCGTAACTATATTTAACATGTATCCGTCATTTCTACTGTCCAAGGACTTCTCTAACAAAATGTCATGTTGGAACAGCATTAGCAGCTTTCATGTGTGAGGCTAACAAGATCTAGAAAACGTTTTTGCTGATTCATTTGGCACAAAAGGTTTCACCAAAACACAATGAAAATCTACTTGTAAAGCAGGTTTTCCAGTGAACAGAGTTTGAAAGTGATTCTGGTGATGACACGGAGGAAAGTCTGGGCTTTTTGATAAGTTTATTTTTTCCTGCCATGACATCTTGATAGAACAATTCCTCCGAAGGACACACACATAAACAAATGACCTGTGACTGTCATTTAACAACTGCCAATCGATGGTTAGCAAAGCACATGACTCTTTAAAGTGCTGCAGGAAGGAGTTCCTCAAACAGTATGCGACCTATGAAACTCTAGGCAGATGGAACAGTCTGGTGGCTTCCCATTTGCTCCGTGGTATTATCAAATTGTCAAAGTTTCAATTTATCAAAGATCATTTCAAAATGCTCTCTCTCTGAATGAAGGAACAAATCCAACCCAAATAAAAACAAACTTTACGGGGTAAAAGATCATTTGGGGGCATAAAGGAGAAATGGAAAATATAATTAGCAGTGATGGAAATTATCAGAGCAAAGTTTGTCTTATTTTTTGTGACACTGGCCTCTAATAGGATGCCCCCACATTAGCAGGCCTAAATGTCCACCCCACCTCATCAGAACCAGCTGTTTCATATTTTGTTTTGTTCCATATTGAAGAGCAATCAAGCAAAACTCAAGGTTTCTTAATGTGGCCTAAAGAAACCCAAATTACTCAACCTCAGCCCTCCCAGCAAAGCTCAGGGTTCAAGCTAGAATTATTAAGCTAAAATCTCCTCTAAATCCAAATTACAATGTTAACCTGATTACTGATCTCAGATTTCAAATGCTAAAGACGGAGTTTACTCTCACTTCTTGTTACTGGTTTGTGCCACTGTTTAGTTAAACTTCCGATTGTTAGCCTGTGGATGCCAAAGGTCTTGGCCACCGGTGAGTTTGTGGGTTTGTTGTCTTGGTCGGCTTTGTGATATTTCATCATGAACTTTTGATCATGACAAACAGTTCTTGATTGATGTGACCTCTGGGCTTTCTATATTAAGGCTTGAAGGGGAGGAAAAAGGAAAGTGACTTCCCAGCACCCCTCTAGAGGAATATAATTTCTTGTAACTATTTCTGAGTGTGTAAAATGCATTGTAGAAACCTCTCCATTTCATCCTCATGTGCCATCCTTTGAGAAGATGGAAAGTAGAAAGGGAGGGCAGTGTTCTTGGTTCTCCCTCCCTGAGAAGCTTCTAGCTGTTGGGACGTTTATTTCAATTTGATCCATTCATAAACATGTATTGTTCAGTACCTATGAGTGCTGGGTGGAGGGTGAACTCCTCAAGGATGATATTCTCAAACTCCTCAAAGAAATAAGTTTAGGTGGGAATAAAAAAGCCATAAAACAAGAGAGAGTTTGAAACGAGAATGCGCTAGAATTAGAATCAACTAGAAACATTACAATGAAAGACACAGCTGTGGAAAGATAATATCCAATAGATGGGCTTCATTGCGGGTTCTTCACTGCTAAAGAGGGAATGAGTGAACCAAAAGCTCAAACAAAGTTTATCTACCAGAATGCAGCTCAAGGAGATAAGGAGAGTGAAAATATTAAAGAAAAGTTCAAAGAGAACGGAACAACACATCCAGACCCTTTGATACATATATTTAAACCTAAACACGTCTGGATCCCAGGGATGGGCACATCGTAGAGACCCCTGCTACAGGCTGGTTGACAGATTAAATAAGAAAACACGTGTAACACTCTACCTTTATGTCTTTGCTGATACTCTTCCCTATACTTGGAGCACTAATCTTATATCCTCTCACTGAAAACCAATCTATCTTACTCTTTCAACTTCTTCCTTTTCTTTTTTTTTTAATTTTTTTTAAAAGATTTTATTTATTTATTTGACAGAGAGGGACACAGCGAGAGAGGGAATACAAGCAGGAGGAGCAGGAGAGGGAGAAGCAGGCTTCCCGCAGAGCAGGGAGCCCAATGCGGGGCTCGATCCCAGGACCCTGGGATCATGACCTGAGCTGAAGGCAGACGCTTAACAACTGAGCCACCCAGGCGCCCCACAACTTCTTCCTTTTCCATGAAGACTTTTTTTTTTTTTAAGATTGTATTTTCAAGTAATCTCTACACCCAGTGTGGGGCTCGAACTCACAACCCCGAGATCAAGAGTCGCATGCTCTACAGACTGAGCCAGGCAGGCAGCCCTACCGTGAAGCCTTTTATGAATCTTCTGACCATTTGTAAATATTTCCTTACATAAATCTGTAACATTTTGCTTGTGTCATTTTCATAGTATTAATCATTTTCTGCCTTGTACTTTAATTTTTGCATATTTGTTTCTCATTCATAATCTGAATTCCATAAAGAACACTGCCTAGCCCCTTGATGCTCAATGCCTTCATTTTAATTAGGAGTCAAATTCTACAGGTAACAAAGCAAAGTATGCAGACCTCCACCCTTTTCTGTTCTTCAGGAAATCTGGGAAAATGTACAAAAAGAAAGACAGCAAAAAGACTCCCCCCCTCAATCCTCACATCCCCCTGAAAGTAATAAGTGGAATATACAGGGGCACCACAATATGAAAATACACGTAGGTACTTCAAAGGTAAGGACCAAAATTCCAACCTGACAAAGTGAGTGAGGTCAACGACCAACAGAGAAGAGAGATGTTCCAGGGAGCTGTCCTGCAAGTACATCAGCTGCAGACTCCTAGGTCACATGAAGAGCCAAGAGGGTGTCAGAAAGACAGGGCTAGATGTTGATGTAGCACAACAATGGTATTCACAGATACCCTTTATTGAGTTCCTACTATACGCCAGGTTTATATTATCTCCCTGAATCGTTACAAGGTGAAGAAACTTAAGTTCAGACAGACTAGATACCTCCTCCCAGGTCCTCAGCTAGTAAGTGGCTGATCTGGAATTCTAGCACAGGTTGTATGACTCTTGAAATATGTGCTCTAAACTTCTATCGTTCGTTTCCAGCAAACCAGGTAAGATGAAGTGGAGAGCTTCAAATCCTCTTAGAAGTTTGTGGCTCTGGGGAAGGTGACAGATGTTTCATGTGGGCATGCATTTATTCTACCTCCCACTGTTTGTTTCTCCTTTATTCCCATGATCTCTTCCTTGCATTTTTCTTCATTCCCAATTATGGCTTCCTCCTTCCATTAAGAATTGGAGATATTGTAGCCCCACACTGCTATAGAGATTACTTTAAAAAAAAATAACCCCCCCAAAAAACTGAAGATATTGCTTAAAAAACAGACTACATTATCAAGAGAGGGAAAAGACAACCCATGGAATGGGAGAAAATATTTGCAGGTCATATATCTGATAAGGATTTAATATCTAGAATAGCTAAAGAGCTCTTACAACTCAACAAAGACAAACAATCCAATTAAAAAATGGACAAAGAACTCAAAGAGACATTTTCCCCAAGAAGACAAATGATCCAAAGTGCATGAAAAGGTGCCCCTTTTTCATTCGTCATCAGTGAAATGTACATCGAAGCCACAATGAAAAAACATTTCATAGCAACTGGAATATTATCCAAACATGGAAAATAACACATGCTGGCAAGGATGTGGAGAGACAGAAGCCCTTGTACGTTGCTGGTGGGAATGGGAAATTGGTGCAGCCATTGTGGAAAAGAGTTCTATGGGACAGGAGGGCCCCCAGCCTTCTACCAACGACTCGACCATGCCACATTCGCATTCTGACTAGTGTCCCTCTCCATCCTGTGAGTGTCACCCATGTTATAACACGAAGCTGGCACTTCAAGCTGGATTGGAAGGCTCTTGCTGATCTGTAGAAAAGGCTTCAAGATGTGAGATGAAGCCTACAATTGGATGAAATTGGCCCAGAAGACTAGCGATTTGACCTCAAATCTTCTTCACTTGTTTGATCATTTGATCATGATTTTGAATGAGGCCCCCTAAATATTCAGGTGATTTGAATCCTGAAGCCTCTAAATGAATAAGACCCAATACTCTAAAGCAACTTTTCCAGAAAAAGAATTAGCATAGATCCAGGCTGGTGATGTGCTTGATGCTTCCTATTTGGAGAGGGAGACTCATAATTGTGTTGGCCGCTGAGCAGCCGCTTCTCCACATATCCGCACAGTAAGATTACAGAGAAGTTCCATTAATTTCTCATCAGGAAATAACTCAGGAGTCTCCAAGAATAAACTTGAGTCCAATTTAACTGCTCTGTACCACATGCATGTGAAATCACACGTCCTCTTCTTGTCTTTCACGGGAACAAGAGGAAATTCTCTGACATTTTACTTTGAGGGTACAAAATCTAAAGCAGAAGTGAAACCTAGGATGTGCCCTTTCTACACTGTTTTCATAACCAGTTTGATCCCAGACGAAAGCTTGAGGACAATTAAGTAGTTGTAAAATAAATCAGCCTCGGAGAGCCTATATTCCAGGTCTAACATCCGTAAGATTTCCAAGCGGAGAACTTCCAAATCTATTTTATTTATATAGGAGAACATTTCCAGGGACATTTTTTTCCTGTTGCACTCGGCAGCCAGGATTTTCTCTTGGTCATCTGGACACTAGAAAGCACTCTCTATGTGAACTGCTCTTTCTCTGTTTATAGAGAACCTGGAGGCTGTGAAACATTCCACCATTGCACCTGTCTCCCTCTGGTGGGAGTGGTGGGAGTGCTGGTCTCCACCTCCTACCAGATTTCGCTTTTGGCCAGAGTCTGTGTCTTGGTGATGTTTTAGTCCCAGTGCTTAGCTCAGGGCCTGGCCCCCAAGGGTGGCTCAGTAAATGTGTGACCAATGGATGAACTGGGCCACATGTGTTTCCCCAAATATGCCCCAACATTTCCACTTCCTGATTTAGCTTTCCTTTAGCGCCTCTCTCAACCCCTCACTGTCCTCCTCGCTCAGTCTACATTTATCTACCCTTTCTTCAAGGCCCATTTCCACTGTCACATCTTTCAGGAAGGCTTCCTTAACTGTCCCACCCCATGGTGATCACCCTCTGCTTTGCTGTGTGTCACCTTTTGTCTCCTGCATTATTACTTTCTTTATCGAGGCCTGTCACTAGGCTGCAGGGCACCTTGGTGCAGGTTAGAGAAAGGTGTCCTTCTGGATGGAAGCACCAGGGCACATGGCATTGGGGGCAGAGAAGAGAGTAAGCTCAGCCCTTACTTAGCTGTTAGCTCTGTGCCCTTGTGCAGTGAACCACATGCCCAGCGGGATGAGGACACTCTGCTACAGAGGCTCCTTCCTGAACCAGACCATACCTGGGGTAGGACTGCATTGAACCCTCCACCTTTTAAATCTTTGTTTTGTTCTGAACCCGTTTTTATATCCCAGACTTCTGTCTACCCGACATCCTCCGTTCTGTGATAAACATTGCTGTAGCTGTTGGTTGTTAGTATATTGATTTGCTGAGTCTTGCTACTTACTAGGTTTCTGATTCTATGGTAAATGAAATACTGACATTATCTGAAAAACAGAGACAAAATTATTGTGAACAAGTACACCTCACTGCCTTTTACAATAACTTTATTGAGACATAATTTGCATAGCATAAAATTCACACCCTTTTATTTTTAATTCTTTAAAAGATTGATTTATTTTTTTGAGAGGGAGAGAGAATCCCAAGCAGACTCTGCGCTGAGCACAGGGCCTGACGTGTGGCTTGATCTCACAACCCTGAGATCACAACCTGAGCCAAAACCAAGAGTTGGACACTTAACCGAGTGCACGACCCAGGCACCCCAAAATTCACTCTTTGGAAGTATATGATTCTGTGGATTTTTAGCATATTGGTAGTTATGGAACCATTACCACCATACAGCTTCAGAATAAAGTGGTATTTAAAGAAGAAAGCTTATATCCATTAATATCCACTCTCCTCTCTTCTCTCCTTCCAGCCTCTGGAAACCACTAGTCTTTTGGGATCTTTCTCTACAGATTTGTCTATTCTGGACACTTCATACCCATGCAGTCACACGACACGTGATCTTTTGTGACTGGATCCTTTCACTTAGCGTAATGATTTCAAGGTCAATAAATTCTGTACCTCGTTTAAGTACTTCATTTCTTTTAAGGTTGAATAATAGTCCATTGTATGAAGCTACCACATTTTATTTGTCCACTCACCAGTTGATAGATATTTGGGTTATTTCCATTTTTTGGCTATTATGAATGCTGCTGCTATGAATAGTCAAGTACAAGCTTTGTGTGGACATGTGTTTCTTAATTTTCTTGGGCATACACCTAGGAGCGGAATTGCTGGATCATATGGCAACCCCATGTTTGACTTTTTGAGCAACTTTCAAACTTTTTTCCAAAGTGGCAACCCTTTTACAATCCCATGAGCAATGAGGGTTCCGATGTCTGCACATCCTCACCTATACTCGCTACGGTCTTGTCTTTTTAATGATCGCCATATTAGTGTTCCGGAAGTGGTATTTCCCTAATGATGAACACTGTTGGTTTTCATAAACAGTGAGAACGAAGGCAGGGAAAGGATGCAGTGGGGCCTCAGAAACAACTAGAGTCAGGATCACAGAGGCAGCCAAGACTCCTCTCTTTCTTCCTGTCACTTGCTCGGCTTCCCTCTGTGGGTGGGCAGAGCTTCCTTCCCTCTTGCTGCGACCACCTGCTTGCCCACGGCTGCTTCCAGCTGCCACCAGAGAAGGCCTGATTGCCTGTCCCCAGGGAGCTCGGATTCATCTGCCTCAGGTCAGGCACTCGGGATCCGATGAGTAAAGAGCGAACAGGAAATCCAGTAAGAACACAGCAGCTCCCGATGGAGCCACACTGCTGGAATGGGGAAGAGGGAGACTAATTCCCAAGAACAGAAAGGCATTCCCAGTAGAAAGAGGAGGTACTAACAGAAAGTAGTATGTGTCCATGTCATGAATGGCTTTGAAGAACAAACAGCATTGGATCTTAGATCTCTAAAAGTTACATAATGGCCTTTGGTCAAAAGCCTTAGGGTTTTTTACTGACCTGGACTATTGCCCAATATGAAGGAATGTATAGTTAATACCCTGGGGCCAATTTAAACTATAAACTATAGCATCATTCTGTTCATACATTAATTTTCACTAACTTTACCGAAAAGGATTCTGAGGAAAGACGTAACTCAGGAGTCATAATCAGGCAGCCCATAGGTCTGACTTCACCTGATAACAGTTATTGCTTGGCTCACACAGTGTTGTTTAAGTTTGAATTAATTTCCCATACTAAACAATCTGGGAATTTCACCTAGAAGTCTGGATTTCTAGCTTCTCTTGCAAAGTCACTCAGTTTGGTGGCACTGGGCCCAAATCACACACGGAGACCGTGAAGTGCAGATGGGAGGAGAGATTACCACCTTAATCAGTGTCCCCGTCCCAGCCCACCATTACTGCCATTTCCCTCCCGCCCCTCTGCAGGCGCGGGAGGTTGTAACCCCCATTGGAACTGCTGTGATCACTAGGCATTAATTTTCTCTGAGGAAGACAGGATGCACACGAGGGATTCGCTTCACAGTTGAATGAGACAAAAGTCTCTTCTATAGACACTTAAGGTTTGTGATCATTCTACTTTCAAGCTCTTGTATAACACGTAGGGAGACAACAGAGTCAGCATAAATTCTCTTTGAGGATCCAAAAGTCTCCGCATTAATTCTCCTTGCCACCTCCCAGAGTGGGCAATACTTATTAGCTTTCACCACTTACTCCTGGAGGACTGTATTTATCTAATGCCATTCTGTGTTTCCTCTCCAGCTGCCAACAATGTTTTTTAGCTAATAAATATACATAGTTATGATAATATAAATATGGCTAATAATACCACATTCATATGTGAAAATTGCTAAGAGAGTGGATCTTTAAAGTTCTCATCGCAAGAAAAACAATTTTTTTTTTTGGTAACTGTGTAAAGCAATGGATGTTAACTAGATTTATTTGTGGTGATCAGTTCACAATGCATACAAATATGGAACCATTATGTTGTACTCCTGAAACTTACATGTTATATGTCAATGTCAGTTATATCTCAATTAAAAATGCCCTTAAAATCTTTTTTAAAAATTTTAAAAAATAAAAAATAAAAAAATGTTTTTAGCTTTAAGTACTGACTCTAAACGATCTAAGGCCATCTGGTTATTATCTTGCTCTAATCGATTGCAAGAAATTTATAATCTTGCACTTATACCTGAATCAACCCAATGAAGATAGCATTCCGTATATTCTTATCTAGTTCCTTAGAACTTGAGAAGTCAAAGTACCGGGCTGTCGTATCCATTGACTGCCCAAGGTGTAGACACTGCTAACCCACCCAGATTCCCCCTCAGGAATGAAAGCTGGAGTGCTGCTGGAAAGGGTCTTCATCATCAACCCTATTTAAACTGCCTGACCCAGGGCGCCTGGGTGGCTCACTCGGTTGGGCATCTGCCTTTGGCTCGGATCGTGCTCCCAGAGTCCCGGGATCGAGTCCCACGTCGGGCTCCCTGCTCAGCAGGGAGTCTGCTTCTCCCTCTGCCCCTCCTCCCATTCTTGTGCTCTCTTTCTCTCAAAAAATAAATAAATAAATAAAATCTTTAAAAAAATAAACAAATAAATAAACTGCCTGACCCAAGGTCATGCCTCCTTCCAGGGCAGCCCACATGCAAAGAACGATCACTTGCCCCCTTATCCCAACGTGGGGGGACATTCTGCTTCTGCCTATTCTTGCTTCCATGAGACCCTTCCACAGGTGTGCATAGCAAGCTCTCCCTAGCGACTTCCTGGACTTTATCACCATCTCAGAGTCAGCTGTGCGGGAGCCCAACCTGTGGAGCTACTTTGGAGCAGGTGGCCTTGGAATGCAGGTGCTATTTCAGAGAGGAGGGGAAGAAACCAGGAGAGCCATAGCACAGGGTTCGTATTTGGGGGTGGGCAAATCAGAAAGTGCAGAGAGTTTCTGAAAGCCCAGCAGAGAAGTCTTCATGGATTCTTTTTTTTTTAAAGATTTTATTTATTTATTTGACTGAGAGAGACACAGTGAGAGGGGAAACACAAGCGGGGGGGAGAGGGAGAGGGAGAAGCAGGCTTCCCGCTGAGCAGGGAGCCCGATGCGGGGCTCGATCCCAGGACCCTGGGACCACGACCTGAGCCGAAGGCAGACGCCCAACGACTGAGCCACCCAGGCACCCCAGTCTTCATGGATTCTTAACCAAAAATTCCAGAGGGAAGAAACCAGGAAACACTGATGACCCTTCTCCTACATCCTATGAAAATACGAACCAAAGAGAGCAGGTAAAGAAGTTATAGCGGCATTGGAAACTGGAAATGCCCCTTGGTTATCTGCCAGATGTCTATGTACCAAAGCCTGGAGTGAGAAGCCCAGAGACAGAACAGAGGGGCTCCAAGTGGGGGGAAGGTGGGAGGGATAAATGCAGGCAGAACTGCCAGAGATTACTCTCCTCTGGGTTGTGGGAAGGATCAACGCTGAAGACCAGAAGCTCTCTCTCAGAAGGGCCAGGGACCTGTCCCTTAGAGTGAACAGATTTGGAATGAAAATAAGTCACAAGCTAACCGAAAGATGGGCTCAGGGGTGTGCATATCCATCCTCCGGTCTAAGATGCAAACAAAGGATTCTGACACTGACCATCTCCCCATGATTACAGGCAATTGGCAAGAGCTGAATACAGCTCTTCTTTTTCAAGGATAATACTGAAAAAGTGGTGAGGGAAACCTATGAAACATTACCTAACCTACACAGTAGAGAGTCTGGCACTTGAGGTTTCCAGAAGAACATGTGTTTGAAAAATATTTCTACAGGAAACCTATTTAATTTTAGAAAACATCAGGTTTGGACTCTCCATAAGATTTAGGAAGATGTGGATCTTATGAAATAGAAGACCAAATATGGATAAGACAAAAGGAGCTAGTTAAGAGGGAATCAGAAATCAAGAGATAACGGGACCAGAGTTAAGAAAAAAAAAAAAAGTTAGAAATACAGCCACACAATTGGCCACACATCGACAGGAAAGGGAACAGGGCCAGTGATTTGGAGAATAAGCTCGAGAAAAGGAGAGCATAACAAAAAACAGATAACCTATTCTCTTCTATGTGTTTTTCATCCGCTTATTTTTTCATGGTTGTCAGCCTCAAAGATCTCCTACCAGCTGGGAATTCAAACTCCATGCTTAGTGTGCTCTTTCATTAATCAAGCTTCCCCCTGGCATTGGCTTTCCTCACCAGGCCCAAGTGTGAACCCTGTGTTGCTACCTTCAGAGTGACCCAGCTGTCCCCTGGATTATCTATCTGTTCTCTTCAATCTGTGGCTCTGGGGACCCAGCAGACAGTGCGTCCGACGTGGGTCTGTATGTGCATGGGAGTGGAGAACACGCTGAACTCAAGGGGGAGAAGGAACGGGAAAAGTGAGAGGTGAAAATGTGATAAATATGTAGGGCAGAGACTGGAGAACCCAACAAGAAGATAATAGCTCTCCCAAAAACACAAGCCAGGATTAAATGTAAGCAGGGAATTAACAAGAGGAGAAAACTTTCCTGATAAGAAAATAGACCACGGTCCGTGGAATCCAAGAGCCCATCCTATTACCTGCAAATGAAAAAAAAAAAGATAAACACCTAGACATACCTGTTAAATTTTTTTTTCTTTTTTAGTTTCAAAATTTTTTGGAGGTGTTCCACATACAGGGGAAAAAATGTAGCCATAAAGTGAAATGTGTTCCTTACCTCTCACACAGAGATTGAGGCCACTGATAGGAAGGAGGGCTATACAAAGAACAAAGGGTCCAAGATGGCGTGTTGCAGTGATTCCTTGTCAAAGCACATCCTGACGCTAGGGCTCAAGTTACACCCGATGATCCTGGGTAACTTCTTAGACTCCTTTGACACGTTCACCCCCTTCCTTTGTGCTCTGCAAAGAAAGGCCTCCCACCAACAGCACTGGCAGTTCATGCGCCAGGACCCCTTCACACTGGAGGTTCGGTCTGGGGCCATAAATACGTGTATTCGTCCGTTCTTGCTGCTACAACAAGTAAGCCCGACCTTGGTGGCTTAAACCACTCAGACTTATGATCTTACAGTTCTGGAGACCAGAAGTCTGAAATGGGTCTCACGGGGCTAAGGGCATGGCGTCCCCAGGTCTGCACTCCCTTCTGGGGGCTTTAGGGGAGGGCCTCTTTTCCTTCCCTTGCCAGCTCCCAGAGGCCACCCACAGCCCTTGGAAGTTGGCCCCCTTCCACCTTCGAAGCTAGCAACAGCCTGGCCGGGTCCTTACATGGGGCTCGCCCTGACCTTCTCTTCTGCCTCTCTCTCCCAGATCGAAGGGCCCGTGGGGTTATAGTGGGCCTACTCCCTCTCTCGTGAAGTCAGCTGATTAGTGACCTTAATTCTGTCTGCAACCTTCATTCCTCTTTTGCCTTGCAGCCTGGCAGGTTTGTGATTAGAACCCAGCCGTCTTCGTGGTTCCATCGTTCTGCCTAGGGGAACGGGACTCTGTGGTTGCGCCGCTGGCCCTCTTAACTTTTCACTGGCACCTCCAGAGAAGAGCGGTGATAAAATGGGAAAATGCCGACATAACAGTCTGATGAAGGAAGGGGAACTGCACAGTAAAAATGGAGACCTGAGGTTACCTTAGTGGTGATTAAATCAGGTAACCCGCACTGCGTGTCTCTAGCCCAGGGCTTGGCCCGGAGCACCCTTGACCACATATTAGTGGAACGTGAGGTCGAAACCCCAGGTGCTTTCACCTACTTCGGCACAAAAGTCACTCTTCCACAAAATTTCTACTACCATCTTTCTCTTCTCCTCCCCATCATCCTTAAAATATTTTTTATTTCTCCTCCGGACAGCTTCAGCATGGAAGGGCTCCCACGGTCTTTGTACCTGTTTCATTGCTGTGAACCAAGAGTCTGTGCAGCTCCTCTTCAGAGCTGAAATTATGCATCCCTCATTACAATTATTATCGCACCGAAGTACTGGCGGAGGGAACTGTAAGGTGAGCAAAGACTAAAGCAGTTCCAGCCACGTGGGAGGAAAGCAACTTCATCAGTCAAGAAAACGTAGTGTTTCGTTTATACACGTGGCCTCAGCTACAATTAAGTTTGGGTGCGCATAACAGAAACCCCAACAAAGGGAGTTAAACGCACGAGGGTTTCTCTCGAGTGTACAAGAATTCCAGGGGCACCTGGGTGGCGCAGTCAGTTGGGTGTCTGACTCTTGGTTTCGGCTCAGGTCATGATCTCAGGGTCCTGGGATCGAATCCTGCATTGGGCTCCCTGCTCAGCGGGGAGTTTGCCCCTCCCTCTGCCCCTCCCCCCGCCCGTGCTCTCTCCCTCTTGCAAAAATAAATAAAATCTTTAAAAATAAATAAATCAATCTTCTTTTAAAAATTCCACAAACAGGCAGTTCAAGGTGTGTGTGGCCATTCCGCAAATAAGTCTGTACAAGGCCGGGTGTATTTTAATTCTTTCCTTTTAATGACCAGTTTTCAGAGCAAGATATATATATATATATTTTTTAAAGATTTTATTTATTTATTTGAGAGAGAGAGAGAGAGAGAGAGCATGAGAGGGGGGAGGATCAGAGGGAGAAGCAGACTCCCCGCCAAGCAGGGAGCCCAATGCGGGACTCGATCCCGGGACTCCAGGATCATGACCTGAGCCGAAGGCAGTCGCTTAACCAACTGAGCCACCCAGGCGCCCTCAGAGCAAGATATTAATGTGCTAGCTGCCTTCAGTGGTGAATGGTTTGTGTCAGACGTTTGGATTTCTCATTTTAAGGATCATTATGAATGCAGAGTTTTCTATATTCAGTACGTTTTACTTGATGGCAGCTATTATTTTCAATGCTCAAATGGTCTCATCCCTGGCCAGTTAGGAGCCCCTCCAGGTTGGTGCTGGCTGGTCCTGTTGATAGGACCCTATCAGTCTGAGATGCCTGAGACTTGCCATGGGTACAAAAGATATCCTAGCCTCATCTTGTAGGTTCCTGCCCCAGAACAGGAATCAGTCACTCCTCCAACGTGCCCTGGTTCCTTCTGGTGGGAAATGGCATTTGGAGAAAACAAACTGGTCTTCACTACATTGTTCTTAGGCCCCAGTGGACAGAGGTATTAACTGTGTGTTTCTGACGGAAGTAAATCATGTTCATGCTAATAATTTCAATTCAAATTTAAGATGGCAAAGATTTTACTTACTATCTTTTATTTTCTATTTGCAGCCTTCTTAGGCTAAAAGATTTGATTCCTAACAACAGGATAAATCATATAAATAAATAATAATATCAAACATTGAAAAACCAATATAACCACTAACAGTAAGACTACTGGCTATACATTGTTTCTTTAAAATTATTTTTGCCCTTAGAATATTTCCTGATATTATGGGTTTTTTTCTGTTCTTTTCTTTTTTTTTTTTTTTTTTTTAACGTAAGCTCTACACCCAACATGGGGCTTGAACTCACAACCCGAGATCGAGTGTAGCACACTCTACCGACTGAGCCAGCCAGGTGCCCCAAAATACTGTGTTTTAAATTAGTGTGAAATAAGTCTTCTCAGTGTAAATATGTCACCACCTTAATACCTAATTAGGTTTTCTTTTGTATTTGTTTTTTTTTTTTAAAGATTTTATTTATTTATTTATTTGTGAGAGAGAGAATGAGAGATAGACAGCACGAGAGGGAAGAGGGTCGGAGGGAGAAGCAGACTCCCTGCTGAGCAGGGAGCCTGATGTGGGACTCGATCCTGGGACTCCAGGATCATGACCTGAGCCGAAGGCAGTCGCTTAACCAACTGAGCCACCCAGGCGCCCTGTATTTGTTTTTGAATGTTAGAGATCATGTATTTTTCTTTTTGACTTAATTTTGTTTTTAAATTATAATATTTACCTCATCACAAATAAAAATCTTAAATGTGAGGTATATTTAGAAAAGCCTGGTTTCCCTTCCTCATAGCTAATTATTTTTATTAGTTTTAGGTTTATCTTTCCAGTATATTTTTTTAAGATCTTATTCATTTGAGACAGAGAGAGATAGAGAGAGAGCACTAATGGGGGGAGAGGCAGAGGCAGATGGAGAAGCAGGCTTCCCGCTGAGCAGGGAGCTCGAAGTGGGGCTCAATCCCAGGACCCTGGGATCATGACCTGAGCTAAAGTCAGACCCTTAACTGACTGAGCCACCCAGGTGCCCCATCTTTCCATTATTTTAAAAAACATGAACAAATGCCTACAGATATTCATATTTCCCTCCGCTTTTTATACAAAAAGTATCATACTATAAAGATCTGCACTGATTTTTTCCGCTTAAAATACTACCTTGGAGATTACTTCATACCAGTACATAAGACGGCTTCCCCATTTTTTTTAATGGTGCATACCACAGGCTGAATACAACCAATCCCCTACTGATAGACATTTGGGCTAGTTCTTCTCTTCTGCTAGTACAAATGACACTGCAATGAAAATCCTGGGTGTGTGTCATTATATTTTGCCAGTGTACCCCTGGGATGGATTCCCAGAAGCAGTGTGCTGGGACAAAGGGTACGTGCATACACATATGCAGATACTGACAAATTTCCCTCCGCTAGCTTGGTTTGCCTTCCATCAGGAATGTATCTGAGTGGCTTGTTTCTCTGTAGTCCTTGCCAGTAAAATGCATTGTCAAACTTTTGCATTTTCGCCACCTAACATTTGAGAAGCAGTATCAGAAGTTGTAACTTCCATGTCTCTTCCTTGGAATGAGGTTGAGCATCATGGAAAATACATTTTAATTCAAACATATCTGTTGCTTATGGTGGTATTGTCTCACTTTTAAAGTTGGAAAGAACAAGAGCAAAGGAAATAAAGAGAGCAAGAGAGAAAAACCAAGAAACAGACTCTTCCCTGCAGAGAACACACTGATGGTCGCCAGCGGGGAGGTGGTGGGGGTGGAACGGGGGAAACAGGTGATGGGGATGAAGAGCACACTTGTTATGATGAGCACTGAGGAATGTACAGAACTGCTGAGTCACTACATCGTACACCTGAAATGAATAAAACACTGTATGTTAACTCTCCTGGAATTAAAAGAAAGTTGGGGAGAACATGATGGGTGATTAGAAACACCCCCCAGAAACAGGTTTATACTGAGGAAAGGCCCTGGTCATCGTGTTTCTTAGAGTAGAGAAGGTTCTAGAAAGCTTTTTGTGAAGGACTGCACAGAGGACATTTCATCCGTGAGATTTTAGCATGGGTCCACATACCTTCCTACAGTGGCATGTCCTCCATGAGACCCTCATCTTCAGCTCTGCATTAGATTCCCACACAGAATTAAAAAAAAAAAAAGAAAGAAAAAAAGAAAAAGATGCCTGGGCTCACTACTGGATGTTTGGATCTGGGAACTCTGGGGCGAGTCCTGGTCAGCTATGGTTATTTTTTTGTTTTTAGGTGTTGTGGTTTTGTTTGTTTGTTTGTTTGCTTGCCTGAGGAGATGATTCTGTGCAGATGATGTACTCGTTCAATAAATATTTACTGAGGGTCCGCTAAGTGCCAGGAAATGAGTTGGCTGGTGGGTGCCGGGAACAGAGCAGTGAGAACACAGGCATGTCTCCTGCCCTCATGAACTGTAGAGAGGCAGACCAAAAATAATGAATAAACTCATCTTCAGTGGTCATAAATGCTTTGAAGGAATAGGGGGATGAGCGAGAACAAGAAGGAATGCTTCTTGATAGGATGGTCGGGGAAGGCCTCTCTGAAAAGGAAATATTCAAGCTGATTTGCACAAGAAAAATGGGCTTTTGGGCCACGTGGACCTAACCTTTTAAAGGGTACTGGAAACGTCCGAGCAGAGTTTACGCACATTACTTCGCTCAGTGCTTGGTTCATAGCACATGGAGGCTGCCACAGTGATGATGAAGACAATTTTCTGCTCAGCAAGATCTTCTTCCTTTAAGGCCCATTTCAGACTCAGCTGTTCCATGAGACCGTCCTTAGGGAATCCGACCCACACCGACTCATTTCCCCATGAAATGTTTATGAGGCCTCTACTGTGTGTCAGGGACCGGCTGGGCTCTGGGGAGGTGGAAGCCAACCTCGCCTGCCCACAACAGACATTCCTTGCCAGAAGTGACTCCATGTAACGATGATCTTTCTTTCCTCTTCCAGACTCAATAGCATCATTATAAACTCTTAGAGGGCAGGGGGCTTATCTGATCCCCTTCGGAGCCCCTCCCCAGAGCTGCTGGCTTAAGTTAGGCGTCCTGTGAAGGGCTAGACTCTGCTCTTTCCGCTGGCGGGCCGGGGTCTGTCCTCTCATTAGGCAAGGACGCCATGACCCGGCAGTGCGATTAGGAGAGAGAGGCCATAAATGTAGAGTCCAACCCCGTAAGGGCCTGGGAACTATCTTTATGCCTTGAAAAAAGGTCAACAGCTATAGCATTCCAGTTTCCTAAGAAGTGCAAGGGTGTAAAGTGCCAAAAGTCGGATCCGTCGGTGTGGTTATTAGACCGGACTTTAGACTTTAAATGGTTCTTATAAACATCTTGATTTTGTTGTTGTTGCTGTTGTTAACCAACTTAAAAAAAGATTCTTCATATGTTCATAAGTCCTGGAGAAGCTTTTGAATTCCTTACATTAATAGTTTTCCCACCCCCATGTATATACACCCACACCCACATATCATGTAGAGTCCAAAATTCCTGCTTACTCCAAGTCAGTACTTCCCAGAATTAAAAAAAAAAAAAATACTCATGATGCCAATAACTTATTGAGTTACAGTTCATTTATGATGAGAGTTTATCATATTAGATAAAATAATATAGGATGCCCAGTTAAGTTTGAATTTCAGATAAACAACAAATAATTCTTGAGAGGGAGTATGCCCCATGCAATATTTGGGACATACTTATGCTAAAAAATTGTTGTTTTATGAAATTCCAATTTAACTGGTATCCTGTATTTTTATTTGCCAAATCCAGCATTCCTACTTGTCATCATCGGAGGTCTGTACATATGCCATCTCTTGTAATCCCTAAAGCCCACCCACCAAGGAAGTGTTATGCTAATCTTACAAATAAGGAAACTGAGGCTCAGAGAGAGAGTACGCTAGAGCCTCCAATTATAGTCTGTACGTGGTAGAATCAGGATGTGAAGCTAGATCTGCCTAAACACAAAGGCCCTGTGTTCATGCTTCTCAGGAAAACCAGTAATTGCTATGACTGTTTTGTTCAGACCAACATCAGAGTATTCACGTTTTGCAATATATGTTAAGAAAAAAAAAGAAGAAGAAGATAGCAGGAGGGGACGAATGAAGGGGGGAAGTCGGAGGCGGAGACGAACCATGAGAGACGATGGACTCTGAAAAACAAACTGAGGGTTCTAGAGGGGAGGGGGGTAGGGAGATGGGTTAGCCTGGTGATGGGTATTGAGGAGGGCACATTCTGCGTGGGGCACTGGGTGTTATGCACAAACAAGGAATCATGGAACACTACATCAAAAACTAATGATGTAATGTATGGTGATTCACATAACAATAACAAATTTAAAGAAAAAAAGAGTATTCACGTTTTGGGGGCACCTGGGTGGCTCAGTCGTTAAGTGTCTGCCTTTGGCTCAGGTCGTGATCCCAGGGTCCTGGGATCAAGTCCCGCGTCGGGCTCCCTGCTCAGCAGGAAGCCTGCTTCTCCCTCTCCCTCTGCCCCTGCCCTCTGCTTGTGCTCTCTCTCTCTCCTAAAATAAAGTCTTTAGGAAAAAAAAAAAGAGCACTCACATTTTATAACCGTGAGATTAATAGACACGCTCTTGCAGTTCCCTCAGCGTAACTCTGCTGAGCCTTTTGGCCGCATCTGCCCCTTCCCACCAGGTGGGTGCTGCTGCCCTCACAGCTCAGCCCAGAGGTCACCTTCTCAAGGAAGCTTCTCCGGCCATCCCAGGGAGAGCTGAGCACTCTGTGCCTCCCGTTTAGCACTTGTACAATAAGGAGCCTCTCCAGGGTCTGTCTCCCTCAGAAGACCAGGAGTTCTGAGATAGGAGCCTGGGTCATTTCTCCAGGGCCCCGCATGGGGGCAGAGCCTCAGGAAACGTTCAGGCGTGCCTGGAGGATGAAGCACAGCTTCTGGGCATCAGATTTATTTACTTTTTTTTTTTTTAAGATTTATTTCTTTTACAGAGAGGGAGAGAGTGTGTGTGCGCAGGGGGAGTAGCAGAGGGAGAGCGAGAGAATCTCAAGCAGACTCCCCGTTGAGCGCGGAGCCCCACGCGGGGCTCCAACTCACAGCCTTGAGATCATGAGCTGAGTGGAGACCAAGAGTTGGTCGCTCAACCACCTGAGCCAGCCAGACGCCCCTGGGCATCAGATTTAGATGAACTCTGCTAGTGTGTATGGGATGACCGACTGGGAAACAATGGGTCTCCTGGCTCTCTTTAAAAAGTGTCATCAGAGAATGACACTAGAAACTATGGCAAGGAAGCCAAAATCTCTTCCCACTGAACGTGGGAACAACTCTCCCCATGACATTTCTTTTCATGGCCCCATTTTACTGTGACCTTTGACACTCGTGTGAGTTGTTATTACACAACTATCTAAGAATGAATCAGCCTTAATTAACATCCATAAATAATGGACGGGAAGGAGGGAGAAGAGAATTTGAGCCTTACCTTTCTAGCTCAGCAAAGTTCAAGCCAGTCATTTTTTTTTTTTTTAAGATATTATTTATTTATTTGACAGAGAGAGAGACAACGAGAGAGGGAACACAAGCAGGGGGAGTGGGAGAGGGAGAAGCAGGCTTCCCATGGAGCAGGGAGCCCGATGTGGGGCTCGATCCCAGGACCCTGGGACCATGACCTGAGCCGAAGGCAGACGCTTAACAACTGAGCCACCCAGGCGCCCCCAAGCCAGTCATTTTAAAAAGTCAATTTTATGTGAAAAATGAAGTCATTTTATATGCTAAAGATACATGTGCTTGGCAGAAAAGGATGTTATTCCTTGAAGTAGTTCCTTGAATATATTCCAGAGACTTTTTTTTTTTTTAATCACCTAAAAGTGGATGGTAATTCTAGTGAATACAGGGCTTCTCTGTGTCCCTCCTCCTCTGTGCACAGACCTAGTGATTTCCAAGGGCACCCAATTAGATTACTGAAAAGAAATACAGTCTTTTTGTCCCTTGGCTGACCTGCTCGTCATCCCGAAGTGACTTCACGTTAGTGCCAATAAAGCACTATTTCACTGAGAACAGAAATACCCCTACCCCCTCTGGGCTTCAGTTGTCCAACCACATTTCTGTAGCTCTTTTGCTGAAATATTCCAGATAAGAATAATTACGGGCCCAGGCCCTTCCCAAAATGACACGTAAATGCTACAAAAAGGAGCTATTTAAACTAGTCAGTGTTTGAGGAATGACTGACAAACTCAGATTTTGATAATTTCTATGAAGACAAATAGACCTAAGGAGCAACTCTGCTTTGGCAGAAGCACAAATGTATGCACGACCCACACAGAGAAACAACGAATTCATTCTCTCGTTCTGGGAAATGACTGGTGCAGTGCGGTGTGCCACTCCATGTCCAGGACACAACTGTAAGTCACAAGGAAGTGTGTCTCCTGGTGGAGTCGCACACATCAAGCATGCGGTGTGGACAGTGTGTTGTTGTGCATCGGCGAGGCTGGGCCGTGGCGGGTACACTGTTGGCAGCTGTGTGCATAGGGGAGGGGGGCACATACCATGGGTGAGGGCACCGGGGCCACTGCTGGGATCAGTCTCCCTGACCTTGGACAAGGCACCTCTCTCTGAGGCTCACTTTCCTCATCTGTAAAATACCAATAATAATAGTATCTCCCTCATGGGCTATCGTGGGGTGAGACTGTGGGTGAGTGACTTCGTCCCAGGCTAGCAGCGTGCAGACACAACCAGTCAGTCCCTCTGGCTCTTCTCTTTGCCCACTGGCATGCCTGAGATCAGTGGAACAGGAACTTGGTGCACGTGTGGATGAGGTTTCGGCTTCAGACCACAGCTCCCTCCAGACAGATTTTCATGAACAATGTAGGTCACATTTACACAGGGACTCGGGCTTTCAAATGCCTCTCTCTTTCCCCTTCCTTCCCCTTGGCCCCCTTCCCACCTTAGGTTCTTGAGGGAAACAGAAACCCAAGCACAAAAAACAAGGCCGGGCAGATGCACGTTGTAAGACCTTGGCCGGAACCCCACCTGTAGACTGCAGGGAGCCGGGCTGGCCCGTGCAGAAGATCCCTTTCATGTGGCCAGAGGCAGGCCTGTGGCCTTGGAGCAAAGGACCTCCCGCGTCCCTTCCCCTCCCAAAGCCCAAACCCAGGTTTCTCTGGATCCGACCACAGTAGTAGCCCAGAAAAAGGAGTGTGAGTCAGCAAAGAAGCAACACATTGAGAAGAGCACGTGCCCCTCACCTAGCCCTCAGCTGCTCCAGGCTTCCTCCTTTAGCCCCAGCAGAGGAAAAGTCACGAGTCCAGTGCAACCACCACACCTGGCTCAGAAGGTTAACTCACCCAGTTCATTCAACGTGTATTTTATTGAGTCCCTATGATATGGTAGGCACTTGTTCCAGACGCCAAAGCCCCCTCCCCACCCCCAGCCCCTAGTTTAGAAGTCAACTAGTTACAGAGTTAAAGAGGCCCTTGACCCCATTCCCTTCAAGCCTGCCCTCTACTCTCAGAGCTTAACTCCTTCCCTTGTCCATGGCTTTGCCCTCTACCCTGACCTATGCTGGGGACAGGGTGTGAGAGAGGGGACGAGAGCAGGCAGAAGGGAGGTTTAAGCTTCCGGAGCTATAGCAAGTCACGGAGGGCATCAAGAGACAGACGTTCTTGGCCGTTTCCTCTGGTTTCACATTCTGAGCTCAGAGAGCAGGGGTCCTGCTGACCCCAGTGGGGACTGCTCTCACGAAGCCTCTTTCCTTGTGTAACTCAAGCCGCAGTGCTCCCGCTCAGTCCCGAGTAATCACGGACCCCACGTTCCTGTCGCTGGACTGTCGTTAGGCCGAAAGGAGAAAATTAGCATTTGGTCTGGACCGGGGAAATCCTATACTTGTTTGCTTTGGGAAATGATGTGGTTGCTTTACATCACAAGCGGGAAGAGTTTAGTTTAGGATTAGCTGAGGGCAGTCATAATCCACTCAAGCGTGGTGAGCAGAGTGGAGGCCCAAGTGCTAGAGACAACAACAAGATGCCCCCACCAGATGCTTCCTTTCCAGGCCAACCCCAGATCACCGGTTACGCCAACAGAGCCTTTACAGTTCTTCCTTGGAATTCCCATCCACTTACCCTCACCACCTTTAAAAATTAAATCAACTTCTAGTAACATCTTCTTATATTTTTTACTTCCGGGGTTTCGAAATTGAACTAATTTGGTTGACCAGGATCCTTTGTGCTTAACAAACAAAGGACAGAATTCACAGAGGAAGAAGGACCCCTCCCCCTCCCGTGCCCCAATCTCCTGGTATAGGTGTTTCCTTGCTTGGTCTATTACTAACATAGTCTCTCTCTTCCTTTTCCAGAGGAGGACGAGCAGGTGAGATGCGAAGGTATCAGGACACACTACTACTTAGTGGCAGAGATCACAGGAGACCCCAGGGGCTGAACTTCAGTCTAGTGCCTTGGTTTTGTCCCCAAACACAACACAGCCTTCCCACCGTCCACAGACCCGGGCCTTCAGCTACTCTACCAACTAGCTGCTAGCATGGCAGAACCAGAGCCTGGATTTCTTGAACTGGCTGAAAAAAATGTCATCAGTTTTCTGAAAGTTTCACGTTTTTGTGGCTTTTAAAAACTTTGTCTCGTCGGTAGATGAACAGGCACAGTACTTTTGGCCAGGCCCTACTTCCTTGATGGTGGGGTAGCTGTGACTGTTTTTACGACCTAAGAGGCACCCATTCCCCAATCGCCCCTCTTCCACCTACCTCTGCTCCAGACATGGCGCTCACCCTGATGACTGCTCCCAGGTTTCTGAGATTGTAATAACCACACTAAAAAGCTTCTTTCTCGGTGGCCGCCCTTCGCTCTTTGTATTAAAATCAACTTTTGCATCAGAGAGGTTCTACTTTTGGAACCTTATCCGGTTTTCTGTTTGGAATTAGGGCAGCAACAACTCTTGAGCCAGAAGGCAGAAGCCATGGGTTCTAAGTCCACCCTACTACAAATGGTCCGAGTGAACGTGGACACAATCATAGGCTATAGGTTACATAAACTACAGAATTCAGAAGTAGAATGGACTTTAAGGGACTTGGTCCAAAAGCCTTTTTTTTTTTAAGATTTTATTTATTTATTTGACAGAGAGAGAGAGACACAGCGAGAGAGGGAACACAGGCACGGGGAGTGGGAGAGGGAGAAGCAGGCTTCCCGCGGAGCAGGGAGCCCGATGCGGGGCTCGATCCCAGGACCCTGGGATCATGACCCGAGCCGAGGGCAGACGCTCAACCAACTGAGCCACCCAGGCGCCCCCAAAAGCCTTGTTTTACATCTGAATAAACCAAAGTGCAGAGAAATTCGATAATTTTCCCCATGTTTGGAAGTAGCCACCAATATTAAAAACATACACAGTAACTGGATTTCTGGTCAAGATGGTCAGTAAGTAGGTCCTTACCTTGACACACCTCGTCTGCTCAAATAATAATACGGTATTAAAAAAAGACAAGACGGGAAGGCCTCAAACACAGACTACATATCCCATGAACTGGAAGAGAAGAGTCGCATGGAGCAGTGAGAGGGGCTGCTGCTCCCGACCAGGAAGCAGCACAAGTGATGGGGCCCACAACCTCCGAGATTTAACAGGGACTAAAAATGTTCCAAATGGGATGAGCGATTAGTGATTTACTGCTTGAAACCAGGGTCTGGGGTTTCAAAGGATGAAATCAACCGCTGCACACCCACTCTCAGGAGACATGGCCTAAGAGGAAGCGGCCAACAGGGGGTCAGGGGGCAATGCGCCCCGGGAATCGGGAAGACAAGGCTGAGCACCAGGAGTGGCTCAGTGATACAGCACACCCCCAAATATTGTTATAAGATGTGCTTTGGGACTGGGAATCTCTGCTGCAGCAACTTGAGGTGAGGTCAGAAAGACTGAAAGAAGAGAAGGAGACAAAGCAGGCAGAAACACACACAACTTCTATGCCAAACCCATTTCCAAAAAGGAACCTAATGCTAGGAAAAGAAAAACAAATAACTAAAATCAACAATGCGAACATGAATTCATTCAGGATGAAGTGAAAATTAATTTTATGCTACAGGCTGACAAAGACTTAAAATAAATGTTCAGAATGACCAGAGAGATAAACTGAAGATTAACCTTCAGTTTTAAGAGAACGAAAGAAGATAAAACACAGAAATAAAACAGGTGGATATGAAAAACAACCAACTGGAAGTATTGGAAATTATTTTTAAGTAATCACTGAAGTTTTTAAATAGTAGTCATGAATTTAAAAACAAACAAACAAACAAACAAAAACCACGTCACCCCTCACCAGATTGGAGTAGTAAGAACATTACTCAGAAAGCAGTTACTGAGAGGGGCGCCTGGGTGGCTCAGTTGGTTAAGCATCAGACTCTTGATTTCGGCTCAGGTCATGATCTCAGGGTCGTGAGATCGAGCCCCACGTCAGCTCTGCTGGGCATGGAGCCTGCTTATGATTCTCTCTCTCCCTCTCCCTGTGCCCCTCCCCCTCTTTCCCTCCCTAAAAAATAAATGAATCAAAAAGCGGTATAGAGAGACAAAGGGTTAAAAATATATAGAAAGTAGTGAAGAGGCTCGGGGATCAATTTAAAGGTGAAGAGATGGAAAGGATCCCACACACATCTAACAGGAGTTCCAGTAGATGGGAATGGAGGAAATGGCAGAGAAATAATATTTAAAGAAAGAAAAATCAAGACGTTTCCAGAGCTGGGAAAAGACATGAGCTTTGAGGTCTACCCTCTCATACAGAATAAAGGCAATTCCACACTTACACTTCAGAATATCAAGGATAGAGAGAAAACCCTAAAAGCTATCAGAACCTACAGATCAACAAAAGAAAAGGGCAGACGATCCAACAGGAAAAGGCGGAGAAGATTCAAACACGCATGTCGCGAAAGAAGCTGTGAAATGGCCATTTGAAAGGGTGCTCAATTTCATTAATTATCTAAGAAATTCAAATGAAAACCACAATGAAATAACACACTACAAAAATGGTTAAAGCAAAAAAGACAGGTAAAACCAAGTAGAATGTCAGCCAAATGGCACTTCCACATACAGTCGTCAGGAGTGTGAATTGGTACAACTTCTTTGGAAAAATGTTTAGCAGTGAGTACCAAAACCTAATGTATGCACACGCTATGACCTAGTAATTCTGCTCCTAATGGAATTGTATACAGATTTAGAAACGCATATGTATGTTCACTAAAGGCACGAGAACGCTAATAACAGCACCACGCTAGTAGCCAGAAACTTGAAATACCCTAATGTCCATCAAAAGATGAATGGGTAAATTATGGTATATTCATGAACAATATAATACAGTGAGAGTGAACGAACCACAACTCGTGAAACACCAATAAACCTCACAACATAGTGTTGATCGAAAGAAGCCACAGACCAGAAGAAAATATTTGCAAAACATTCATCTGATAAGGAATCTGTATCCAGATTACATAAAGAACCCTTCCTTACACATCTCAGTAAATGGAAGACAACCCACTTTGGGGCAAAGTATATGAACAAGTACTTCAAAAAAGAAGAGATAGGAATGGTGGTGACCCTCTAAAAGACATGGAAAGAATCTGAGAAGATGCCAAATGATGGCATAATTTCTTAACTTTCCCCAACCCATCGCCTCCCATAAACACAGAGCAGCAAAAATTATAAAACCAAACACCCCACAGACATCTACAACACAAGTTGGTGAAGTATCCCCAAGAGCTCCCCAAAGTGAGACGGTGGGACAAACCACCCAAGGCCCATACCATATGAGTGTCACCTCTGTGGGAAGCCATGGGGCAGCTGATGGAAGGGGGGAACCCTGGAATCACCCACGATTACTCACTGAAAGCACAGGGGCCCGAAATCCCACAGCAGCCAGACTATAGCTGGGTTACCTTCAGCTCTGAAAGGGGCTGAGCAGGGGCCCTGTGAACCCTCAAATCTCCCCTGTTGACACTCCCTTCTAGAACACGGCCCCGCTTAGAGGAGAACGTCCTGGGAATAAAAATCCATACCAAGGAGAAGAGGAACGTAAAGCGTAAAGGAAGCAGAAGGTCCAGACGAACATGGGGCCTGGAACTGAATCAGGACAGCTCACAAAGGGCAAGGGACAGCCCGTCCGACCAACTCCTCCCCCTGCATCCCCCGCTTCCGTAGCCAAGATTCAGGAAAATGAATTAGCAGCAGATGTATAGGAAAATCCCACTCATCAGTACACGAACTCTCAGATGATGCCAAACACTGCTGGTCTGCAGGCTAAGCTTCAAGTGGTCATCCCCGGGAGATCAAGTTTTTGTGTTCAGGGCCTCAGATGGGGAAATACTTTCTAGCAATGCCTAGTATGCAGCGGGGATCTAGGGACATAAAAAAAATGGGTAGTCATGCGGTGTTTGCTATAACCCACACTGTCATTGCAATGGGAATCAAAATGGAACATTTATATGACGGCGTGGGACAGAGATCATGGATAGGGCACAGCATACTCAACTCGCAGTAAACTCTTGCCTTTTTCACCCCCCCTCAGAAATCATCATGAATATCTGGTGGGGCATCTGTCAGATGCCACTGCGGTGTGCTCAATGAGCCTGGCTTTATGGACTCAAGGGGTGAGTTATGGGAGTGAGGCTCTAAGAGCCCACAGAAGTGGCTGCTTTACTGAATGAAGGAATGGAAGGGAGAATAAGCACACATTATAACTATCATTCCCATTATCTTGGAGCCGAAAGGATCTAGAATCTCCAGCATGGTCTGGATTGTGCTGTGCTTTGAAATACTACAAATACAATTCTAAGGGATGGTTTGTAAATACCACAAGCAATTAACCTGCCCCTCCTGGTTAACTTGGAAAGCCTTTACATCAGGTGCGTGGTGCAGGCATCTGAGCCTGGGGAGATAGAAGAAAGCGATTTGTCTTGGGGGAAGGTCATGCGAAACACTTGGATGACACTTTGTCTCCCTTTTGTTCCTGCTGAGTGTACAACTTCTTGACCTCAGCAGCTACAGCCCATGGCTACAGAGGACAAAGGATGGAAGCATTTTTATTGCACCGGTGAGCAGAGTCAAGATTTATGTAGTTTATCATCAGAGTGCATTACTCACTGCACACCCAGGGTGCCCCATATGAACTAGGTCAAAATTCCACTTTATCACTGATAGAACAAACACATCTGAATAGTGAAGTGTTAAAAAAAAAAGACACTTTCATTCTCAACCTCATTTCTTCATTTGTAAAATGGGTTTCACATTACCGACTTCACAGTCCATAAGGGAGATTAGGTGGGGCCACAGTGAAACACCTTCTGTAGTACACGGTAGGTGTAGACATTTCCCTCACCCAATGGCAATGACTATTTTACACACGATTTTATAGGGAACCTAGTTAACAGCAGGTACATTGATAATTATCAAGTATCTTGTTACATTATGACTTTGTAACAGGAGATGATTTTTCTCCAAAGATGAGACATGACAAATCCATATTTGGGCAAATACTAACAAATGCATGGCCCTTTATCTACGGTGGTGCTTGTAACATCCTTAATAACCAGAGCTTTTGTTTTTATCTTAAAAATATTTTATTGAGAGAGAGTGTGAGCACAGGGAAGGGGTAGAGGGAGAGGGAGAAGAGGGAGCCTGACATGGGACACCATCCCAGGACCCTGGGATCATGACCTGAGCCGAAGGCAGACACTTCACCGACTGAGCCACCCAGGCGTCCCCATAACCAGAGTTTTTAGTCCTGTTAAAAACAAACAAACAAAAACAGCTCTCTGAAGCTCATATAGCGCCCACAGGTTGGAAGGAAGTCTTCTGGCTAGGCTTTTATTTTTTCAAGAGTGAGACTGAGAACAGCTAGACTTGAAAAGCAAGTACTACTTAATCTCCTCCCTCCAGCTGGTGACTGAGGCAAAAATCAGCACCACCCGTCTGAAAGAGCTCCCGGTGCTGGCGGCCTCCCTCCATTTCCTGTATGACAAAGACCTGAAGACCTGCAAGCCGGCTCATGCAGGATCCCAGCTGCTTCTGGTTCCCTATCCGTGCCTGGCAGTTTCGTGGCCTCGTTCTCCCTCAGCAAGGAAAAGGCAGGGGATGGTTTCTCATTCATTCCTCCAATCGTCTGCCCCCAAACGCTCAATCATCAGCAGGGAAGTAGCGAGAAAATCTGTGAAGCCCAATTGCTTTTTTCCCCACGGTGGACAGGACTCGGGCCTGGTTAAGGAGACCACAAAACTACCAAAAACAGTCAGGCTAGAAAACCGGGCTCTCCTCCTCACCTCCCCAACACAGAGTGACAGCCAGTTCCAGGGAGCAATGCCGCAGACAGGAAGAGCGTCCTCTTGTCCCACACCAAGACCGGGGTTCGCACCTCCTCAGGAAGGCAAGGGCAAGGACAGAAATTGTAAGGAAAAGAGACTAATGCTGGTCTCTCAGGGGAAGAGCAAAAACTGGTGTCCTTCCTCTCTCCACGGAAGAATGCTTCTGAGCAATTACATAGAACTGCCTCATCTGGATGTATCCAAAGACATATTTCCCCAGTATATAGTTGTATCATTTATATCGAAACTGGAGTTTTGTTTTACAGAATATTTGTTGAAAAAGTTTCCCAAAGCACCCATATTGTTCGTATTTGGTCCAAAGACAATCAGAACCAAGTTTGGCAGGATGAACTCTAATGAAAAAAGCAGAGATATTCTACAGATTTTCATCCCAGCTTCATTTTCCCATATTAGCTATTTCAGAAATCATGTACAATATTCTAACAGCATGTTCTCATTATACTAGGAGTATCATTTACTTTAGAAGGCCATCATTTTAATGAGCAAATATTTGTTCTCCCAGTTCATCAAACAAAAGGGTGTACATGAATGGCTTGGGTCTAAATAATGGCTTAGAATCTGGGCATAGTACATGGAAGTTGCTGAATTGAGACTAGTTTTAGAATAAAAATGAAGAATCCTTCTATCTTAAAATGTATTACTTCAGTAATGAGAGTTTTTGTTTTTTTGTTTGTTTTTTACGTAAACTCTATGCCCAACATGGGACTAGAACTCACGATCCCGAGATCAGGAGTCACATGTTCCATGGACTGAGCCAGCCAGGCGGCCCAAACTGTTAAAGCTCTAAAGGTTAACCTCTTCCCACGTTGCCAGATAGGAAGCTCAAACTACAAGTCTTTTAACGAGAAGAACATGACATCTGCGGGGGGGCGGGGGGGGCGGCTGTGGAATTTTCTCAAAAATACCAACTACACACACACACAATAAAAACAGCTTAACAGATTAATGTGAAGGTGCTTAAGAGTGGACTGGGCTTCGAGGTGAGTGGAAGGAAATGCTAAGGGAGTGAGAGACAAAGAATTACCAGAAGACACAGTCATGCTGGGAAGTAAGTTCAGGACAGCTAAATACAGGCACATTGTATGGTAGTGCAAGTATTTATTTTCAGCTTCCATTTGGCAGAGGACAGTCCGAATTCCAAGGATCACTAATGAACACCACATGAAATACCCTTAGAGAAATATGTTCTGGTTTGGTTGTACGTGACTCCCAAGTATTTAAGGGCATGCATCAGTTCTGTGGTTTACAAAAGGAAAGCAATCTAATAAAGATATAAAAGTTGATTATGCCTGGAAAAAAAAAAAACAGGTCTTTTTTCTTCACAAGTGGAGTTTTGCTTTCCGTGTTAAAATTATGATCAAGACTATACACAAAATTAGTATCAAGTGAATGATTATGTATTGGAGAGCAGAAACTTCAAAATGAGAACACGACTATAAAAAAGTGAGTACAATGCACTGCACACATCAAATTGTACATTAGACAAAAAATGGCTAATGTCGATGGGCTATTTCTTAAGTGATAAAAATGTCAGAACCAACAGTCACTTAAGTTTGGCTTAACTGAGTGATTCGGTCACCTAGTCTGAATGAACTCTTGTTAGCCAAAGATAATTTTTTGATGTTCAACTTTTTATATATCCTATCCTAGAGAAGACCTTTAGTTTTTATCATGAAATTCTCCAGTTTCAGGCATATCCTAAATGGGACTCATAGCACCAGAATAATAACACAATCTCTGTAGTATTAGCAAAAATGGACCACACTTGCCCTCCCATCCTGAAATACTATCAAGATGATTATATGGTCCTATTTTAACAATAGAATTAAATACTTCCTATAAAACTTTCATAGTCTAGGAGAAGTTTGTGAATCAAAAATTATCTAGTCAATGTGTCAGACACCAAGTAAATTTGTTTTTTTAAGGTCTTCTGAGATAACCCCCTTGAAAGAACAAGATTCATCCAATTTTATACACCTATAGACTGAGTCTCATGTTTGTTCATAAAAAGTACTCAACAAGTATTGACTGACAATATTAATTTGTGACAAATAATCTGGATCAAGAAAAGTCCTGAAAAGAAAACACAGCAGTTGAAATAAATCATTCATTCAAGAATAAGATATTCAAGAATGGCTATTTTACAGAAAATTTAAAAATCCCCACAATACTGTAAGTTTCCAGAGTCAAGCATGCAATGGAATGAATACTGAATTTTATGTCGGTGGTTACCTCTAGGCACAGAACACAAGAAAGACCTCAACTGTTCTTACTTGGATCTAAGTCACATGTTACAATGTTATTCTGATGAAACAGAATGATGCATATGAATGCTTGTTATATTATTCTCTTCTTCTCCGGCCATTTACAAATTAAAAAGAAAAAGAAAAAGTAAGATAACAACAGCCCCTTGCAGGAACCATCAGCAGTGTATTGGTGCATCAGCAGTATGTCCCAGCTAATGACTTATTTTATGGATGCAATTCATTTGAAGATCAATGATCAACAGATGATACATGCATCTTTTATAATTTCAGTATATAGTTGTGATATTTCTTATTTGGATTTTTAATAAAATGTACTTCCATTTTTCTTAAAGAAGTGGAAATTTACTTGAGGATATTTCTAATAGGAGAAAACTGCCTCATAGTGCCTGATTTTGCCAAAGCTGCTTGAAGTTCCAACCTTTCACCATCAATTACTGATTGTATATCAACACAGCAGAAAAGACCTGATAGTAAAGCCACAAGAATTCTGTTTATTATCATAGCAAACACGTTCACGGCATTTGACAAAACTCAGAAGTATCTCTTTGAAATGGGTTCAGATCTGTGAAACTAAGCTATCAGGATAAAGTCTTTACTTAGGGGAAAAAAAGAAAAAAGAATGGAAAAGCAATAACCAAAAGATACATTTCACATAATAGCAAAATATAAAAATAGAAGCAAAGTGACAGAGTGAAAAAAATCACGAAGCAATGGATTTAAGAAACTCTGATTCTGTCTTCCTTGTTGCTAATGGTCGTCTTTGTCCTTGCATTGTTATAAATGTAAAACAGGTAGGATAATAATTTAGGAAAGGCCTTGCAAGACTTACTAGGAGGTTAAAAGGAACTATCGAAAAAGTGTTCAAATACTTTATAAATACTATTAACAAAAATATCTATTTTATTATACTTTTTGTCTTCATTCAGTGAAGGTGTCCTTTGAAAATCACACTCTGTTTCTTAATATTATTTCAAATTCTTAACTAGAGAGAGGTCAGCTTTCTTCCAAAGCAACAGTCCCGGGCCCCACACTATTTCTGAAGACCGAAGATACCAGAACTGCCACCTGAGGGAAAGACGAAGAAAGGCATCACAACTGGAAGTCCCTACGCTTAGTCCCGTCAAGTTAATGATCATCCAAATGACATACGTTGTGAGTCCAGCACTTTCAAGTATCATTTTGAAATCATATTCTATCTCAGTGTGAGACTTCTTAAATAAACAGGATCTTAATTTCTGTAAATGTTTGCAGTACCAGCTATTTCTCTAAGTAGAATTTTTTCTAAGAGAGCTGCCCAGTGAAGAATAGTGTCTTACACATCCATGTCCGGATTCAAATAGAAATTCAACATTTTTCTGTGAAAAGACAGAAATACTCAAGTATTGTGAAAGCTTTCTGTAACCGTGGATTGCCCACCTATTCCAAGCATGTAATCACTCCCTATGAATCACTCCCCGATGAATGAAAAACGTTGTCCAGTTACTCATAGCTCGTCAGACGTATTGTTCACCTTTGGTAACTGGCACTCTTCACTGGTATGACAGTTCTGAAGGATGTCCTTGTAGTGGTCCTTTAGATCCTCGTACAAGGAGGCAGTTTCTTGTGAGTGAGCCAATGGTAACACCTTCTCATTCAATAGCATCTGCACTCGGAATTCCTCCTTGGGAGTCTTAGCATTTTTACAGTGGTAAAGCACGAATATTAGGTTTGAGGCATAGGGCACAATGTGGCCACTTCGGAATTTGCGATGCAATTGTTCCTTGTAATTGTAAGCTGTTAGGGGCTCCTTATCTTTGAAGTAGCCCATGAGAGAGAGCAGTGGAAGAAGGGTCTCTGCGTGACCAAACTGAAGGATGACTGGAGAGGAAATTGGCTGAGACCTTAAAAAACAAATGGAGAAAAAATATGTATACAGATTCATGTCATGGAAGATAGTAGCTATGGTAGTGAGAAGCAGTGTACAATGTTCTCATCTTTTTTAATCTTTATATACACAACTCAACAACATGGCTAAAATTCTCTGTGGCAAAGAACTGAACTGTTTATACTCAAAGTTAAGTTCCAAATTCAGGATCACTGTGGTATTGCAAATCCATCTAAAACACTGCACACTTGCTATTCTTTAAGTTCACAGAGAGAAGAGAGTTTTTATTAGGAGGTTAAGGAACTTGAAGCAGATATGTATTTCAAAATTGTATTGCTTTTCCATGAATGAAACTGAGCAAACTGGCCTTTAGTCAATATCAATTATTCTAGGGAGGTCTTCTGAGTGAACTTCAAATGCTATTTTATCTGAATCTAGGAAATAAGGACAAGCAATATTCAGTAAATTTCCTGGTTAGAACCTAGTTAGAACCAAGGTAATTCATATAATCCTTCAATGTTTTAAAAGACCTGACTTGGGCACTGAATTTGGAAGAGAGCCACAAAACAGGAGGGATGCAACCTATTCTAGCTGATTTTACTGTGTTTGTGGTTGAGAGCAGAGTTTACATAATGCCAGAAGTACAACAGCTTTCAATACTACAAGCTAAGTCACCTTTCTTTAATTGCAAGTTTTCTGTCTTTTTTTTTTTTGGTAAAGGCTTTTTTAAAATAAGCAGCAGCAAAAAACTGCTTAGTCTTCCCCCAACCTTAATAGGAAGAATATGACTTTGTTCTTAAACATAATTTGTAAATCTATTCAAATACAAGTAACTGTCTGACTTCTTGCTGCTACCCCACACATGAGACTAACCAAGTTAGAGGACAGCAGAATCGGCAGCAGAGTCCCCAAAAAAGACAGACAGAACTAGAGAGCAGGTCCAAAACCCAAGGGAAACATTTACAAATAACTGTACGGAAAAGTTTTCTCAGTGAATCACCAAGGGCCTCAAGACCTGAATATTAGTATTGGTGTCCATGTGGAAGAACGCAGAGGGAAGCCACACAGCATGCTGAGAGATCTAATATTCATTTGGTGAGTGCAAGAGAGGACGAGCACAGGCCTCTCCTGTGGTGCAGAAATCGAGCCCCTGTGAACTCTCGCAACAGCCACTCCAAGGCCCCATTCCAGGACAGAGGCCACAGACACGAGAAACTGCTGGGAGCGCGCTCAACACTGAGCTGGACAGGGACAGGAAAGACCAAGGGGAAAGCAGGTTGGCATAAAAGTCAGGGGAGGGGACCAGAGCCAGAAAATGTCAGAAAGGAACCCAGCAGACTTCTGAACAGCACACACACACAACACCAGAAAGAGCTCCATGAGGTTAGAAAACAATCTGACATGAGGCTTCTTCTAAATGTTCAGGGAAACCAAATTCACATTAAAATGAGCAACAGAAAAGTAAACAGAAGAATAGGGAGCAGAAAAACATCCCTATAAAAAATAAAAGCATAGAGTACTAGAAATACATACTCAAAAAATACACAGAAGCAATAACATACTATTATATAATCATCCACTATTCTATAGATTAATATTCTCTAAAAGGGAAATTTTAAAGCCATTCATAACAGGTGATTGTAAACCCCTCTTCTTAACTGATATCCTAATTAGGTCATTTAAAGTATCTAAAAACTGTATTTTGGGCAGTCAGTCGTTACGTGTCTGCCTCGGCTCTGGTCATGGTCCCAGGGTCCTGGGATCGAGCCCCGCATCGGGCTCCCTGCTCCACGGGAAGCCTGCTTCTCCCTCTCCCACTCCCCCTGCTTGTGTTCCCTCTCTCGCTGTGTCTCTCTCTGTCAAATAAATAAATAAAATCTTTGATAAATAAATAAATAAATAAATAAATAAATAAATAAATAAATAAAACCTGTATTTATTTCCTAGAAGCATCCCCTTAGGCCCAAAGTTACAAAGCAGTATCATTCAGAACACAATTATATTTGGTTTGACCCGTGTAACTATTTTTAAATTTTGCAGTATTTGTCAGTATACAAAGATAGGGTGATTTCAGATTCTTAAAAAGCCAGATTTTTCACTCCTCCTGAGACCCTGAAAGATCTGACAACATATACTCCCATAAAGCAATAACCAGCTGAACAGGAATAAGGGTTACTCCAGAGAGGACATACAGCACACTGTCTAACCAAGAGTGGATTCACTCATTACTTGCCTTGCCTTTATGCATTTGAGTATGTGCACGTCAAAGCTAACAACACCACTGTCATAGTGTAAATATATTGGAATTTAATAGTAACACAAATTAAAGAAAGTAAGTAATGTAAAAATACAGTTGACCCTTGAACAATGAGGAGGTTAGGGACGCCAACCCTCTGTGCAGGCAAAAATCTGTGTATAAAAGTAGGCTCCACACCCAATGTGGGGCTCGAACTCATGACCCTGAGATCAAGAGTTGCACCGTCTATGGACTAGGCCAGCTAGGCGCCCCTGTGTAGAACATTCTGACTCCCCCAAAACTTAACTACTGACAGCCTGCTGTTGACTGGAAGCCTTACTGGTAACATAAACAGTTGATGGACACATATTTTGAATGTTTTATGTATTATATACTGAATTCTTACAATAAAGAGAAAAGATGTTATAAAAAATGTTATTAAAAATATAAGAGGAAATACACAGTATTGTGAAATTTTTTTAAAGATTTTATTTATTTATTTGAGAGAGAGAATGAGAATGAGAGAGCATGAGAGGGGGGAGGGTCAGAGGGAGAAGCAGACTCCCTGCCGAGCAGGGGGCCCGATGCGGGACTCGATCCCGGGACTTCAGGATCATGACCTGAACCGAAGGCAGTCGCTTAACCAACTGAGCCACCCAGGGGCCCCAGTACTGTGAATTTATTAAAAAAAAAAAAAAAAAGCACATGTAAATGAACCCACAGTTAAAAAGTGTTGTTTGAGGGTCAACTGTACTGGTTTACATTTTAAGTCCTCCCACCGGAAGAAGCAAGCCCAAAGCCAGGCACAACCCTCGGCCTAATGCTCCATTACTGCTGTCTACGAGATCCATCAGGGTGGGCAAGAAGTCAGGAAGGGCAGCAGCAACCCCCCCGTGGTCTCACAGAAAGACCCAACTGACAGAGGAACTCCAACAAACTGGGAACAGGGTGTAAGACAATATACAATACGAAATAGTCTAGTTTCAGCAAGTTACATCAAAATGATTAATGAACTACTTTACATTCTTTTTTTCTATCGAGTCTTCAAAAGGTAGTGTGTACTTCACACTTACAGCACATCTCCATTCAGACCAGCCCCCTTTCCAAGTGCTGAATAAACCACGTGGGGCTGGTGGTACCGTGTCGACAGCGCAGGATAGACAGTGGTGTAGACAGCCAGACATACTTAGACTCAACAGTCAATCAAATAGAGAGAAAAGACAAAAAAAGATACAAAACAACAAACACACATATAAAAAAAATGTGCACTGGGGGAAAGGCAAGAAACCAACAAGGCTATGTACAAATCATGAGAGAAGCTCTAGTAATTACATCTGAGCTACTGAAGAAAATTAAATTAGGTTGTGACCCAAATTTAAGTTTTAAACCTGAAGGTTCTTTAGGTTTATATAGAAAAAGCAATAAATTTTATTTTCCCTTTTGACTTGCTTTATTGTTAAAATCAGCTATTTTTGAGAAGAAAGTTGAGGAAAACTATGCTTTAAAAATGCTTAATAATAGTTTTATGGGAAATCAAGTAAGTTTATATATTAATTCACATAGAGAGCTATATCAGCAAAAATAAATGTCTTCTGCCATTTGATGTATCTAAATTTAAAAAAAATTTATTTTACGTTTATCACAGGATTATTTACAAGAGACAAGATATGGAAGCAGCCCAAGTGTCCATCGATAGATGAATGGATAAAGATGTGTTATGTACACGTGATGTATACATACAATGCAATATTATTAAGCCATAAAAAAGGACGAGATCTGGCCATCTGTGGCAACAGGGATGGACCTAGAGTATATTATGCTAAGTGAAATAAGTCAGACAAAGACAGATACTGTATGATTTCACTCATACGTGAAATTTAAGAAATAAATGAACAAACAGAAAAAAAAAAGATAAAAACACAGACTCCTGAATACAGAGACAAACTGGTAGTTAGTTGCCAGAGGGGAGGTGGCTGGGGATTACAGATGTGACAGATAAAGTGGACCAAAAGGTACAAACTTCCAGTTACAAAATAAATAAGCCATGGAGATAAAAAATACCGCATTAGGAATATAGTCAGTAAGATAGTAATAATGTTTGGTGACAGATGGTGATTACACTTATCATGATGAGCACTGAGTAATGTATAGAATTGTTGAATTAATATGTTGTACACCTGAAAGTAATAACACTGCATGTTAATTACACTTCAATAAATTTTTAATTTTAGAATTCTAGGCAAATAGTAAGAAAAAGTCTAATCTCTAAATAAATGCTAGGACTACTATCTTCCTACACAGATCAATCTTTATTTTTTTTTTATTTAAAGATTTTATTTATTTATTTGAGAGAGAGAGAATGAGAGATAGCACGAGAGGGAAGAGGGTCAGAGGGAGAAGCAGACTCCCCGCTGAGCAGGGAGCCCGATGCGGGACTCAATCCCGGGACTCCAGGATCATGACCTGAGCCGAAGGCAGTCGCTTAACCAACTGAGCCACCCAGGCGCCCCCAGATCAATCTTTATTACAGAAGCTGGCAACACAAAAAATTATATTTTTAAAGGTCTGGTTAAATTCCCCAATATAATAATAATAACTTAAGACAAGGATAACTACAGATTATGGAGTGAAAACGAATGTTACCTTCCCCAAAACAGTTTTAAAAACTAAAAACACTAATTTGCTTAGAAATCCAAAAGTGCCTATAGAAAATAATGAACTTACAAGTATTTGTAGTTTGGATTTTCTGCAGTAATCAGATGAAAATATTTTAGATTTATGAGCTAATACCCAGTACAAAGGAGAAACGAGCACAGTCTCACTGGTGATCATTTCTGTCTATGCTTCCCCTCTGTGCCTTGCACACACAGCAGGCGCTCTTACAACTTCAGAGGAAGCAGCTGCCTGGTGCTGCCCGTGTTCACACAGCAAGGCCTCGCACAAAACAGATGCACCCAACTCTCCAAAACAGAACAAAGAGGAGCAAAGATCCGTTTGGTGATCTTGTTTAGATGCCAAAGGTTGAATCATTCCCTGCCAAGTGCCAGGTACCATGCTGGTTTGTTTTGTTTTGTTTTTGGAAGGGTGGTAAGGTGAAAGAAACAAACAAACAAACAAAAAACAAATAAAAGCTATTCCTGGGTCTTACAAATTAGCACTTGTGTAAATGTTAGGGGAACCCAGGGAGGGCGGGCAGGAGAGCAAGCCCTCCTGTCCTGGGAGGAACTGGCCATGCTCTGCAGAGGAAGAGGGGTCTGAGCAGGGTGACAAATGCATTCCCAGGAAGTCTTACAGCAGAAATGCAGCCCACTGTGGCCCCAGGGAAGTGTTACGGCCGCTTTATCCTAGGACTTGGGTGTTACCATCCCCTGTTCACAGATGAAAACCCTGAGGTTAAACTTACTTACCTAAGCTATCTCTGAACTACCAATTAAAGTCACTACAAAAACACCGATTCACTAATTTGCTTCATCCACACTTGAAAAAAAGGATCACTTCGTGGACTATATGTAAATCAATCATAAATGTGTGTGCACAAATCTTTATTGGACATACAGTAAGAAGACACTTGATTGGTTTGGTTTATGGCTTTCCGGAAATGTCCAGAAAGCAGATTATTAAAAATCTGGCTTAGAGAAATTTTATCTCGTAAAGAAAAAGCTTATAAAATAGAAAAGAATACTTTATATTTTATAAAATATGCTACCAACATGAACATAAAGTTGAAACCCTAAAGTTGCCAAAAAACTCTCAGCACTTTCATGTTCCATACAATTTAAAAAAATCTTTCTTCTTGATTTTTGCATTTCAAAAAGAAAATTCAGTGCTCACTAGACGTCTAGGTTGGGTTAAGGGTAAAAAGAATTTAGCACACTCTTAAGTAAGTTAAGAGATCTAAAAGAATGCTGACTATTTTTTGCACTAATTAAATTATAGTTCACAATATAAATCATAACTGTTTTTCTTCACTACTTTACTTTTCCTAGCCAAACTCAATTTAGTAATCCTTAATGGTTCTGGTGTTAAAACTAAATATAATAAAGCAGTCTTCTTCAAGGCCCCCCAAGAAAGTAGCAGTAAAAAATCTAACTCATAATTACGAAGTATAAAATTCAAAAGCACTTAGCCAATAATTTTTCAGCCTTTTTATACTCTATAGTTCAAGTCAGGGATCCACTAAGAGCTACGAATGTCAGAATGCTTTTCTCATAAACAATGACTAAGCAATATGTAAAGTGATTTTTACTTTACTATTTGAAACTCTACCAAAATATCAATATCTGGATATGTGTGTGTGTGTGTGTGTGTGTGTGTATAAAAACCAACTAGAACTTCACCATTTCGAGTCAGTAAGGAGCTTAGAAACTGCCACTTCAAAGTAACAAAGAACTGAACAAACTGAAAAATCAACAGGTCTTAGATCCATCAGAAAAGCTCACAAGGCAAAGTGTTGCTCCCCGGAGAGGAGAGACAGACAGGTGGGCGCAGAGCATTACCATGTACAAGAACAGAAACTTCCAGGGAAACCAGGGTGGGGCAGGAAAACCTAAACTGTAACTGACAAATTGCTACAGGCTCAGTGTGGACAGGTCGGAGTTAAAAACTCCGAGGGACCACAGGGAGCACCCACACTCAGTGAGTTTACCTCCAGGAACCATCTGAAAGATGCCAGAACTTTCTGTTTCTCTTAACAAGGCCTGCCTTCAAGGAGAAACTGTTTTTGCAGAGCCTAACCTGCCTCAAGGAAGGGAAGTACCCAGGTCTAGCCACCTCCGACCATCCTTTGCCACCATCCTTTGCCACCGGAGGAGGGGGAAAGACTACTGGGAAACAAAGATACCATTCACAGCCTGGGGCACAGGCTCAGCAAGGCTGAGCCCTATCACAAAACTCCGAATGTGCCCTCCCCAAACACACCCCACCACTACATTACTAACAGCTGTTTACCACAGTTCTTTTTATGCAGTACATCATGTCCACTTTAAACAAAAATTGACAGGGCATACTAAAAGGCAAAAAAAATCACTGCTTAAGGAGACTGAAAAAGAATCAGAGCCAGAATCAGATATGGCAGATATGGTAGAATTATCAGGCCAGGAATTTTGTAAAACTATATGATTAATATGTAAGAGCTTTAAAAGAAAAGCTCAATAACGTGCAAAAATAGATGGCTAAGTTAAACAGAGGGGTGGAAATTCTAAGAAAGAATAATAAAAGCACTAGATATTAAAAACATGGTACAGAAGTGAGGATGTGTTTGTAACCTGGACACAGCTCAAGAATCTCTGAGCTTGAGCATGTAACAACAGAAACTTCCTAAACTGAAAAGCACAGAGAATAAAGACTGAAAAAAATAGAAGACAATATCCAAGAACTGTGGGACAGAATATCTAAGAACTGTGGGACAATTAAAAAAGGTTTGATTAGCATGTGTAATGGAAATACCAGAAGAAGGGAGAGACGGAAAACGAAGCAATCTTTAAAGCAATAATGAATGAGAACGTCCCCAAATTAATGTTGGATCCTAAAACACAGATCCAGGAATCTCAAACACCAAGCAAATAAATTCCAAAACAAAACAAAACAAACAACCCCCCCATATTTAGGCATACCATATTCAAAATTCATAAAATCAAAGACAAAGAAAAAAATCTTGAAAGAAGCCATGCAAGCAAGGCGGTGAAGTAAAATATTTATGTGTTGAGAGAAAAAGCCCACCAACCTAGAATTTTATGCCCTGCAAAATTATCCTTCAGAAGTGACAAACAGAAATTGAGGGAATTTGTTGCCAGTGGACATGCCTCACAAGAAATGTTATAGGTCAGAAACTCAAAGCTACATAAAGAAAGAACACTAGAGATGAGTAAGTGCAGGTAAAACAAAAACGTTTACATGTTTTACTCTTAACTGACCTAACAGATAACATTTTGTTCAAAATAATAGCAGTAAGGCACTTGATTATGTATGCATGGACATGTGCATGCACACACACACTATGTATGTTTCTGTGTAAGTAAAATGAATGACAGCAATGATACAGGGACAGGAAGGAAGAGAAATATTTTGTTATTATAAGGTACATGCACTACCCATGAAGTGGTACAGTGTTATTTGAAAATAGACTTAGCTTAGTTGTAAAGGCATATTGCAAATTCTAGGGAAACCACAAAAAAAAAAAAAAAGAAAAGAAATACAGCTGATATGCTAAGAAATGAGAGGAAATTGAATGATATAAAATGCTCAACTGAAACCACAAAGGCAACTGTTTATCAAGTGTGGAAGACAAAAACAGGAAGAAAGAACAAGGGCAACAAATAGATAATAGTAACAAACATGGTAGATATTAACACAACTATATCCATAATCACTGTCAAAGTCAATAGACAAAATATAGCAAAATTAAAAGACAGAGATTGTCAGAGTGGATCAAAAACAAGGCCCCTATTATACGTTGCCTATAAGAAACCCACTTTCAACGTAAAGACACATATCGATTAAAAGTAAAGTAAAGTAATGGAGAAAGAGAACATGCTAATCAACACTAAGCAAAAGAAAGCAGGAGTAGCTGTATAAATTTCAGACAGAGCCAACTGCAGAGCAAGGAAAGTTATTAGGGATAAAGAGGGGCATTACATATTGATAAAGGGGTCAATACACCAAGAATAAATAATACTCGTTAACGTGTACATATATGCCTCACAGAGCACAAAATGCATGAGGCAAAAACTGATAGAATTCCAAGAATAAACAGATAAACTCTCTATTGCAGCTGGAGACTTTAATAATTCTTTCTGAAATGGTCAGATCCAGCAGGCCAGAAATCGGTAACAGTTAAACTCAACAAGATCATCAATCAACTGGATACAACTGACATCTACAGACTACTTCATCCAACAATAGCAGATTACATGTTCTTCTCAAGCTCATATGGAACATTCACCAAGATACTACATTCTGTGACATAAATCTCATCTTAAATTTAAAAGAATAGAAATCATGTGACATCTGCTCAGTTAATGAAACTAGAAATCACTAACAGAAAGATAACTGGAAGATCCTCAAATACTTGGAGATTACACAACACACTTCTAAATAACACATAGGTCAAAGAAGAAATCTCAAAAGAAATTTAAAAATATTTTGAGCTAAATGAAAATGAAAACACAACTTATCAAAAATTTATGGGATGCAGTGAAAGCAGTGCTCATAGGGAATTTTATAGCATCTAATATATATATTAGAAAAGAAGATCTAAAATCAACTATCTAAGCTTCCATTTTTTTTCATTGCCACAAAAAGGCAATGGAGAAAGAGAAAAGCAAATCAAATCCAAAGCAGAAGAAAATAAAATTAAAAATAAAAGCAGAAATCCATGAAATTTAAAACAAAAAAGCAAGAGAAAAATCAGTATCAAAAAACTAGTTCTTTGAAAAGATCAATAAAATCCATAAGCCTCTAGCCAGGTTGAAAAAAAGGAGGGAAGGCACAAATTACTCATATCAGAAAAGAAAAGAGATCACCACAGATCCTATGAACATTAAAAGAATAAAGGAATATTATAAACAACTCTATGCCCACAAATTTGATAACCTAGATGCAATGCACCAATTCCTTGAAAGACACAATCTGCCAAAACTAACACAAGAATAGATGATCTAAGTAAGCCTCTATCTATTAAGAAATTGATCAGTAATTCATAACCTTCCAAAAGAGTACTGGCCCCGATGGACTCACCAGTGAACTCTATCAAACCTTTAAGGAAGAAATCCCTACCAATTTTCTACAAACTCTTCCAGAAAACAGAAACAAAGGGAATAATCCTAACTAATTTTATGAGACCAGTATTACCCTAATACCAAAGCCAGGCAAAGATACTACTAAAAAAACTATACTTACACACCCAATATACACTAAGATAAATGAACACAAAAATCCTAAGCAAAATGTTAATAAATTGAATCCAATAATGTATATAAAGAATTATACACCAAAACCAAGTAGGATTTATCTCAGGTGTCAAGGCTGGCTCAACATTCAAAGGCCAAATAATGTAAACAATCACATCAAGAGGCTAATAAAGAAAAATCACATTATCAATAGATTCAGAAAAAGCATTTGGCAAAATTCAACATGCATTCATGATAAAAATTCACAGCCAACTAGGAATAGACGAACTTCCTCCACTGGAGGAAAATGTAAAGCCTTCCTGCTAAGATCAGGTACAAGTCAAGGATGTCTCCTCTAACCATTGGTTTTCAACATCATACTGGAAGTCCTAGCTAACACAATGAGACCTCCCCTCCCCTGCCCAAACAAAAGGTATATCTATTGGGAAGGAGGAAATAAAACTTTGGCTTTGCAGATGACATGATTGTCTATGTAGAAAATCCAAATAATCAACCAAAAAACTCCTGGAACTAGTAAGTATATACAGCAAGTTTGCAGAATACAAGATTAATGTATAAAAGTCAATTGCTTTTCTATACACCAATAATAAACAAGTGGAAATTTGAAATTAAAAACATATTATCTTTTATATTAGTACCCCCAAAATGAAATACTTAGGTATAAAATATGTACAAGATCTATATGAGAAAACTACATAACTCTTAAGAAAGAAATCAAAGAACTGAATTAATGGAGAGCTATTCCATGTTCATGGATAGGACTCAATACTGTCAAAATGTCAGTTCTTCCCAAATTCATCTATGGAGTCAATATAATCCAAATAAAAATCCCAACAAGTGATTCTGTAGATATCAACAAACTGATTCTGAAGTTTATATGGTGAAGCAAGACACCCAGATAAGCCAACACAATACTGAAGTAGAAGAACAAAGTTGTAGGACTGACACTACAACTTTCAAGACTTACTGTAAAGTTACAGTAATCAAGATAGTGTGGTCCAGCGAAAGTATAGACAAACAGACTAACAAAACAGAACAGAGAGCCCAGAAATAGAACCCCATATAGATAGTCAACTGATCTTTGACAAAGCAAAAGCAATACAACAGAGCAAAGACAACTTTTCAACAAATGGAGCTGGAGCACTGGACGCCCACATGAAAAACAAAATGCACCTAGACACAGACCTTATAGCCTTCACAAAAATTAACTCAAAAGGATCACAGACCTAAATGTAAAAGTTCTAAAAGATAACATAGGATAAAACCTAGATGACCCCTGGTATGGTAAGGACTTTTTAGATGCAACACCAAGGGCATGACCAATGAAAGATATAATTAATAAGCTGGAGTTCGTTAAAATTAAAAACTTCTGGGGCACCTGGGTGGCTCAGTCAGTTGGGCCTCTGCCTTCGGCTCAGGTCATGATCCCAGGGTCCTGGGATCAAGCCCCACATCTGAGGGGAGCCTGCTTCTCCTTCTCCCCCACTTGTGCTCTCTAGCTTTCTCTCTCTCTCTCTCAAATAAATAAAATCTTAAAAAAAAAGGACATTTACAATTAAAAACTTCTACTAAAGACAATGTCAAGAGAATAAAAAGACAAGTCACAGACTGTGAGAAAATATTTAGAAAAGACATATCTAATGAAAGGCTGTTATCTAAAATATACAAAAACTCGTTAAGACTCAAAAATAAGAAACCAACCAACCCTAAATTAAAAAATGAGTAAAAGTCCTGAACAGACACCTCACGAAAAAAGATACACAGATGGCAAGTAAGCATATGAAAAGCCATCATAAATCATTATGTATTGCAAATTAAAACAAGATACCACTACACACCTGTTAGAGGAGTGAAAATCCAGAACTCTGACAATACCAACTGCTGACAACAGAAACTCTCATTCATTGCTGGTGGGAAAACAAAAAAAAAAAGATAGCAGGAAGGGAAAAATGAAAGGGGGGGAATCGGAGGGGGAAATGAACCATGAGAGACTATGGACTCTGAGAAACAAACTGTGGGTTCTAGAGGGGAGGGGGGTGGGGGGATGGGTTAGCCTGGTGATGGGTATTAAAGAGGGCACGTTCTGCGTGGAGCACTGGGTGTTATACGCAAACAATGAATCATGGAACGGTACATCAAAAACTAATGATGTGGGCGCCTGGGTGGCTCAGTTGGTTAAGCGACTGCCTTCAGCTCAGGTCATGATCCTGGAGTCCCGGGATCGAGTCCCACATTGCTTCTCCCTCTGACCTTTCTCTCTCTCTCATTCTCTCTCTCAAATAAATAAATAAAATCTTTAAAAAAATATTAAAAAAAAAAACTAATGATGTGATGTATGGTGATGAACATATTAAAATAAAATTTAAAAAAAATTAAACATATTCTTACCATACAATCCAGCAACCGTGCTCCTTGGTATTTATGCAAATGATTTAAAAACTTACATCCAAACAAAAACTTGAACAGGGATGTTAATACTAGCTTTATTCATAATTGTCAAAACCTGGAAGCAACCAAGATGCCCTTTAGTAGGTAAACGGGTAAATAAACTGTGGTACATCCAGACAATGAAATATTACTCCGTGCTAAAAAGAAATGCACTATCAGGCCATCAAAAGATGTGGAGGAAACGTAAATGCATAGTACTAAGTAAAAGACGCTAATCAGCTAATCTGAAAAGGCTACATATTGTATGATTCCAACAACATGGCATTCTGGAAAAGGCAAAACTATGAAGATAGTATACATTTGTTAAACCCAGAGAATGTGTCACACCAAGAGTGAGCCCCAATGTAAACCAAAGACTGGTGATGATTATCACCAGTGGAGGGTCATCAGTTACAATGAAGGTACTACTGTGGTGTGGGGTGTCAACCGGAAGGGAGGTTGTACTGGGGCAGCAGAGGGAATTTAGGGGAACTCTGTACTTTCTGCTGAGTTTTGCTATGAACCTAACACTGCTCTAAAGTTCACTAATTAAAAAAACAAAGAAACAAACTACTGCCATGGGAAAATATGTGACCAAAAAGAGTATACTCTCCCTCCAAAGAGTCAATATAATCCCCCTTAAGCAGCTGCTCAAGCTTACACTGTTTGCCCCCTTTTAAGACTTACTTACATTTCAATTTTCTTTGACAAAGTAGCATTAATGTTAAATGGAAAAACATGGTATTTTTTTTTAAGATTTTATTTATTTATTTGACAGAGAGAGACAGCAAGAGAGGGAGAAGCAGACTCCCCGCTGAGCACGGAGCCCGATGTGGGGCTCGATCCCAGGACCCTGAGATCACAACTTGAGCCAAAGGCAGACGCTTAACCCACTGAGCCACCCAGGTGCCCCAACATATTATATTTCTATCCTAAATTATATCTGCACACTGAAAGTGGGGACTTGGATATCCTCAATTAGTGGAGGCTAAAAGTTGTGGAGCTGGTGTGTACACACACACAATAAGGGTTTTTTGTTTTTGTAACTCTAAAGACATCAAAGCAAATACATAAGAGTATTTATTTAAGGTCCAACTTTCATCAGAAGCCATTTAAAGGTATGTGCCAGGTTCTATATAGTAAATCAGTAATTTCTCTGAAGTTGGTTTCATTTCAAGAACACACTGCTCTTTGCTGTCTTATAACAGATAATAAATCTTGCAAGTGTTCTACGCCATCTGCTAGGAATTGATTTACTCGTTAGTATAGGCCCCACGGGTTATTTGAAAGAATCAAATCCCTAGCTTCTCCTTGAATATACCTAAGTCCTAAGGGTGCATAAGAACTTTTCTGGGTTTCATTCCCAAGCTTCTTCAAAGCAAAGCTGCTCTATGATTAAGCCCAAAATACTGGCAACAGAAAATGGGTAGGAACATGTGTGTCTGAATGAGGGAGTAAGGGAGTGAGTGTGTGTGTTGGCATGGAGGGCCGGAATAAGACAGAATATCATGTATGAGAGGGTAAAGGGGGAAAGAACGTGGGGGAAAAAATCACTTCTCAGTTTACTCAATTCCTAAGACCACTGCACATAATTTTTTTCAGAAGATTGCTGAAAGCATAAAGATCGCTCCGGTCACTCAATGATACTGTGTAGACTCTATGATACTGTGTAGCTTTCTCTGTCAAAACCATTCCGTAAACAAAGCAGGGAGGTTCAAAATGCCATGAAAGAAAGGACCAAGTTTTTAACAAAAGAATGCAATCTTTTGGTGAAAAGCTGTAAATGTTTTTTGGAGGAGGACCTGCCAAGGCAATCAGTAGTGAGGCACGTTCAATACCTACTGTACCTGTAGCTTTAAACTTTGGGGACATAAAACCACTGAGAATTTGCCAAAAGGAATGGGACTTCCTCCCAGAGAAATGCACAAGCCCATAAAAACATGAATCCAGCTGTGGGATTTCAGACTCTCTAACATCCCCAGAATCCCTCTGCTTGGTACAGTTTCAGTCTGACATCCTGAGGAACAGTCCACTAAACTTCTGTCCCACACTTGTATCTCCTGCATCAATCACAGGTACCCCAGGGAAGTCTAATGATTTTTCCCTAGTGAGTACTGTATTTAAAATGTCTCAACAGATTAACATTTAATATTTGCATACTTAATTTCAAATTAATAATTCAGATGTTTTATAATTTGCTTTGAACTTACCTATTTTTCTTGCATCTTTCTGTTTCTGTGCTTTCTGTATTCTGATCCATCAACTAACACAGATTTCTATTAGTCCCATTTTTTCAAATTAACTTATATCCCCAACTTGCAATGACTATTCTTTCTTTAGAACTCTTAGCAGAACGGTCTCCCAAAGAACAAGGGATACAAAGACAGGAAACAGGACACCTTTAACTCCGCTCTCTTCTTCTGATAAAAAGGCATTAAACTTGGAATGTCAAATTTTCCAAAACGTGACAAAACCACCGTAAAAGATAGGCACATTTTAGCTTTAAAAAAGAAAAAAAAAACCTGGAAAATGTAATCTATTAATACAAATATAAGAAAACAAATGAGTAATCTGTACTAATGTATATATACAAAGACACAGTCGGGATCCTAATGTTTGAGGGTTGAGATGTGGCCAAGCCCTCTCATTTTAAAAATAAGAAAAAGACAAGTGCGTTATGAACGCTACTAGCATGATAAGAATGTAGGTCTTCAAACAGCCCCCTTTTACTTACATAAGTCAGTAAGGAGATTTTATTAAATCTTCAATAAAAAATGAAATTTAATTTGAAGTCCAAAATTATGTTGTTAAATGAGGATCGAGGACTATGTATGTGTTTGATTTAGGTAAAATACCTCAAGAAGGTACTTAAAATCATTCAAAAAGCTCAACCAGAAAAACAACTAATAATTGTACGTTTCTCCTCTAAATGTCCTCAGCTTAGATCTTTCTAAGCTCTTAATTCATGTTTCACACTCAACTAGTATCACGCAAAGTGTTTTTAAACATGATCCAGGAATATCAAATTGAGCTTTAGACAACTCAGACAATTCCCATACTTACGTAAGCACACAAATAAACATGAAGTGCCAGAGACAGGAGATGCTCTGGGAAGAAAATTCCAGGGAAAAATACATATTTTTTAAGTCTTCTTATACATCTGATTGAAACATCAGCTACAATGAGGCATTTGAAGAAGCACCAGTTTGACAGCTTAGCACAAATGTAGAACTAAAATGACTTTTGAATAGTTTCCTCTCCAGCAAAAAGACAATAGAAATAACTTCTTCCAGCCACAGGGACTGGGTTTACCTTCCTGCCTTCAATTCCTATAAAGCCAGAAATAATAAATGAGGTAGTAGCTCTGACACACTCAGCACTAGGCAGAGTCCAAGTGAGGGAAGGTAAAACCCTAAGGCCTCTCGCAGCTCACCGCCGAGTTCCCAGAGAGCAGCACAGGGAAGGGGAGCCCAGATGCAGCACGGCGATCTTCCTGAGCAGGTGAGACAGGACTGAGAACTTAGGGAGGCCACACCGGCTGGAGTTCACAGGGCAGAGTTCCAGAGAAGAGAGATGCGCAGGGACTCCCCTCGAGCTTTCGGCTGGTACCGATCCGCACATGCTTGCGAGAAAACTCTCCAAATCCAGGGAAAACACTGGAAAAGAATAGGTGAAAACACTTCCCAAAGCTAACACAGGGCCAGGAAGAGTCTGTTTCCATGAGCCAGACTAGGAAAACCTCAAAATCTACAGGGTACCAAACAGATGCTCAGGAGGAACTGCTTCGATAGTGGGGCAAATTCAGCCTAAAAAAAGACAGTATTACAAAAACAAAAAGGCAAACTACAGACTAGGATAATCTATCTGTAAGGCATAAATCTGAGAAAGGACTTGTACCTAGGATATATACAAAGAACTCTTCCAATAATAGATGATAAACAACCTAATTACAAAATGGCAAAAGATGTGAACAGACCCTTCACCAAAGCAAACACAGGGATGGTAAATGAGTACGCGGAAAGATGACCAACATCAACAGTGTTTAGGGAAATGCAAACTAAACTACAATGAGGAGCTACTACACACCCACTAGAATTGCTAAAATTAAAAAGTCCTCCCGGATCAAGCTTCGGCCAGCACACAGAACAGCTGAGCTCTCAAACACGGATGGAAGAGCCTGGCAGTGTCTTCAGAACATAAACAGTCCCCTACATATGACTGAGCTAATCTATCTCTAGGTCTTACCCAAGAGAAGCAATGCCCATACCAAGACAACCAAAATTCACAGCTGCCTCAAACTGGAAACAGCCTACATATGGATCGGAAGGAGAACGGATTAACAAACCGAGGCGTACCCATACGGTGGAGTACTATTCAGCTTTACCAAAGAGTGAACCACTGATACCCACAACAACATGGATAAATCTCCTAACCATTATGTTGACTGAAAGAAGTCAAACCAAAAAATGTACACAAGTATATGGTTCCATTATATAAAAGTCCAGAAAAAATCACCCATAGTGAGAGAAAGCAGAGCAGGTCTGCATATGGAGGGTGGGAAGAACCACAAAGAAGTCTTTGCATGTGACGGATATTTCATTATCTTGGATGTGGTGACGGCTTCATGCGTACATACACACGCAAAAACTCGTCAAATTGTACAATTTCAATGTGTGCCATTTACTTTACATCAATGATATGTCAATAAAACTGTCTTTAGGAAATTAAGCCAAGTATTAAGAGTGGATATGCTGAAGTTGGGGAAAGAAGTCTTTGGCGATCAACCTCAAAGACTCCTTCTCCCATAAAGCCTTTACCAAATTCCACAGATCAAATTAATTCTCCTTTAGCACTTAAAAAAAAATGTGTTTTAGTGCTATTACATAAATATCCTCCAAACCAGAACATGGGTTCCTTGAGACAGTAATTTCAATGTTTACCCTCTACTGCCTGCATAAGAAACTGGAGTAGAGTCTGAGTAACACCAAAATCAGGGAAGCACTTAGAGGGCATGGACTAAAATCTAGGAGAAAGATATTAGCCTGAATTGATGTTGTAGCAGTGAGGGTAAAGAAATGTGGGAGGAGAAGATATAAAACTGGAAGAAAACAAAACAAAACAAGAACACAACCAGGTGAGTAGATGTAGAAGGTGAGGGAGGCAGTCAAGCATAATGCAGTTTGTGGCTCGGACACCTTGGAAGGATGATGGCAGCACTGACAAAAACAGGGCCTACGGGAGAAAGAGGGAGGATGTCAGAGCTTCCTTTAATGCATACCGACCCCCATCTGGACTGCAGGCTTGTTCTCGGCACTGAGGAGTGAACACTAAAATGGAGTTCCAGACATCACAGGCCTGCAGTCCACCGAGTCACACACACAGTCTCCCCAGAAGCCAGCTGGAAACTGGAAACTGAACTCAGAGCCCAGCCAGCCTAGTTCTATTTTTAACCTTCAGTCAGCCAGTTTCCTTCGACAAGCAGCACTAACAGAGTTTCCTGCTGTGCCTACTTAGTCTCCACGGAACCCTGACTTCAGAAAGGGAGCAAAACGGGCGCCTGGGTGGCTCAGTCGTTAAGCGTCTGCCTTCGGCTCAGGTCATGATCCCAGGGTCCTGGGATTGAGCCCCGCATCGGGCTCCCTGCTCAGCGGGAAGCCTGCTTCTCCCTCTCCCACTCCCCCTGCTTGTGTTCCTGCTCTCGCTGTCTCTGTCAAATAAATAAATAAAATCTTTAAAAAAAATAAAAATTAAAAAATTAAAAAAAAGAAAGGGAGCAAAACGACAAGCAACTGAGGACTTAGAATCTGCACACATTTCTAAGTACGTGAAAAGACAAATCCCCCCATTCCCATGGGCTACATAATTGACCAAAAGAGCTATTAAAAAAAAAAAAATCACTTGTTGCCACTACACGTGTATTTCAACGCTGCCATCTTACGTTAAAATATGGAACTACACAACATTAAAAAGCCATACCTTTATTCAACAGTGAACTCTGAAAATATCAAAGATTTGAGTCAATTAAAAGGTAAACAAAAGTTAATGAGACTTTAATGACAGTAACGAATACTTACAGCAGTTAATTTTGGTGTCGGAGAGTACCCATGATGAAGTGAAAGCTCTCGTGAGGCTAGCAATTTCAGTTCAGAATGTAAACCTTATTTTTAAAAGATTTTATTTATTTGACACAGAAAGAAAGAGAGAGAGAACAAGCAGGGAGAGTGGCAGGCAGAGGGAGAGGGAGAAGCAGACTCCCCGCTGAGCAGGGAGTCCAATGGGGCTCCATCCCAGGACCCTGGAATCATGACCTGAGCCAAAGGCAGATGCTTAACCGAATGAGCCACCCAGGCGCCCCTAAACCTTACTTTAAAGAAGTGGGACATTTCCTGCTTACTGAATTCCTTATCGAATTCCCCAATCTACAAAGATAAAAATACATCAACAGAGGTAAAGGGGAAGAGAAGAGTAGAATAAAATCCAATAGGTCTCATCCCTTCTGTACATCGGATTTGCTTCTTTTTAAGATTTTATTTATTTCTTAGAGAGAGAGAGAAAGCAGGAGCAGGGCGAGGAGAAGAGAGAGAGGGAGAAGCAGACTCCCCGCTGAACAGGGAGCCCGATGTGGGGCTCGATCCCAGGACCCCGAGATCATGACCTGAGCCCAAGTCACATGCTTAACCGACTGAGCCACCCAGGCGCCCCCACCAATCTGCTTTTCTAATCACAGCTGCTTAAACAGCAAAAGCCACTTAAATTTGCTTAAATAGTAGATGCACTGGTTTTAACTTTAATCCCATCACTGTTGTGATGGTTCAAGAAGGAAAATAAAATTCAAGGTCCTAATAAGAGTCAAGGACCCTGAACTTAAAAGGCAGTTATACTTAGCCAAAATGCTGGCACTTGTCATTTACCATTATTTGCAATCTTCGGTTTTTCTGTGAAAGTAAAGCCATGCTCTTAAAATTATGGTTAAGAGGGGCACCTGGGTGGCTCAGTCGTCAAGCGACTCCCTTCGGCTCAGGTCATGATCCCAGGGTCCTGGGATCAAGCCCCACATCGGGCTCCTGGTTCAACGGGAAGCCTGCTTCTCCCTCTCCCACTCTCCCTGCTTGTGTTTCCTCTCTTGCTCTCTGTCAAAAAATAAATAAAATCTTTAAAAAAAAATAAAATAAAATTATGTTGAAGAAACAAACACTTAAGACTATTTCTGATTTAACATTGATATAAAAAGGTTTGTACACAGTAGCATCTCAGTGTGGGATGGAGGGAACGGGGAAAGCAAGGGTAGTCTGGGGACTGTAGAATTAAGTGAAAGATATTTCCCTCAGACAACAGTAAAGATAAAATACTGCTCATATAGGGCACCTGGGTGGCTCAGATGGTTAAGCATCTGCCTTCGGCTCAGGTCGTGATCCCAGTGTCCTGGGATCGAGTCCCGCATCGGGCTCCCTGCTCAGCGGGGAGCCTGCTTCTCCCTCTGCCTCTCTCTCTCTGTCTCTCATGAACAAATAAATAAAATCTTTAAAAAAAAAATTTTGCTCATATATAAACATACTCATTTACAGACTCTAAATCCAAACACAAGAAAAATTTTAAGAGTCAGAAGAAAAAAAGGTTAATGCTTTGATGGAATAGATTAGAAAAAGTACACAGGTAAAAGACTCTATTATAATCTTATTCTACCACACTCATGTGTGATATTAATGCTGAGGGAGGCTGTGTATGTGGAGGAGGGGATGGTATGTGGGAACTCTGAAATTTCCACCCCAAATTTTGGTGTGAACTTAAAACTGCCCTGAAAAACAAAGTCTATTAATTTTTTTGACCCTATTATTCTCTTTGCTGAGTGTATGTCAGTTTTCTTTAGTACTCTTAGCCAACTGCTCACCCTAACCCTAACTGCTTATAAAATCAGTATCAATCTGGTTTTGGATAGAAATCTGACAGAAATCTCTAAATACACTTTCATCTACTTAAGACAATTTAATCTTGATTCAGCTACGTAAGTATTTTTTAAAACCCTACTCAGTCTTTTTGTACAGAGATAACCGGTTCCTGAAAAGCACCTGCTAGTTTCTTCACAATTACTGCTGACTTTCCTTACTCAGGTCGAAAAGAAGATGACTTCCTTCGTACAAGGTCAAAATCTCCTTCCCTTTTTTATACTGTCTCACAATCTCACATGAACAGTTACACCATTACCCAGGGCTTTTATATACATTTCTATTTTCTCTAGATAGTAAGAGTCATGAGTGCAATGAGTCTGTCATACTCATCACTATTTCCAGGTCCTACAACACTACCTGACATGTATCAGCAGGTGTTTTAAAATACTGTTGAATGAATCTTCTTTTCAATTCACAAATAAAGGAGTAATCATGCAAAAGGAGTAGACTTTCCTCATCTTGCCAATGAAAACATCCCATTATACTAAGTGCTCTAAAGACATTATCTCATTTCATTATCACAACAACCCCAGTCAGGAGATAGAGCCCCCTTTCAGAAGGGAGGAATCTGCAGCATCAATAAAGCAGAACCAGGACTCAAACTAAATCCAAGTATCTGCCTACAGCATCACACTAGCCTCTATAATACTGCATCTGATTCCACAAACCATGCACGAAAATCAGCTTCATCAGCTTCTAAGTATAGAAAGTCAGCTACTACCTCACAATCAGTTAGTTGCATTTTTCCTTCTGTATTTCATTTGTGAGTAACATAAGCAAATTATAAGAAAATAAGCTAAGGGGCGCCTCGGTGGCTCAGTCAGTTAAGTGTCTGCCTTCCGCTCAGGTCATGATCTCAGGGTCCCGGGATCAAGTCCTCCCTGTTCAACAAGAAGTCTGCTTCTCCTTCCCCTTCTGTACCTGCCCCCAGCTCATGCTCACTCATTCTCTCTCTCAAATAAAATCTTAAAAAAAAAAAAGCTAAAAGTTGGAATTTCACTTTAAGATAAAAACAAAACAAATAAAACCTCCCAGAGAAGGGTGCCTGGGTGGCTCAGTCAGTTAAGGGTCCGCCTGGCAGATTTTGGCTCAGGGTGGTGGGACTAAGTCCTGCTTCAGGCTCTGTGCTGAACAGGGAGTCTGCTTGAGATTCTCTCTTTCTCCCTGTGCCCCCGTCCCCTGCTTACGTGTGCTCTCTCTAAATAAATAAAATCTTTAAAAAAATAAACAAATAGTGGTGATGGTTGCACCACTCTGAATATATTAAAAACCACAGAATCATAAAATTTAAAAGGGTGAACTATATGATGAATTATTTCTCGGAACTGTTTTTTTAAAAAGACTCTTGGTGTGAGGTAGTAGTGGGGAAGGCTGTGCACATTGTGGGGGAAGGGAGTATATGGGAAATCTCTTTACCTTGCACTCAATTTTGCTGTGAACCAAAAAGTGCTCTAAAAAATAAATTCTTAAAAAAAATGAGGTTGTCCTGTTTATAGTAATCCAGATCACCTGTACAGAACTTCAAGAGTCCTAATTTTTTAAAATATTCAATTACTTTACAGTATATTTTATTAAGGCCGTGACGTGAACTAATAATTTTAAAACACATTTTTAGTAATTACATGTCATAAGCATTCTGCAGTCATCTTGTAAAAAATTCTAAGACTCCATTTTTCTGAATTAGTAAATTCTTCAAAAATTATTCCCACTTTTACCAAAAGATTATTTCATTCTTTCCCTTTTCCCTTTTACTAAATACTCATATGGTTTAAAAATTTTTAAGTATAATGGAACTACTATAAAATCCACCTGGTTTTAACTGTTGAGTTAGATGAATTTTTTTTAAAGATTTATTTATTTGAAAGAGAAAGAGCAAGCGAGCATGCAAGCATGAGCATGGGAGAGGAGGCAGAGGGAGAGGGAGAAGCATGCTCCCCGCTGAGCAGGGAGCCAGACTCGGGGCTCGATCCCAGGACCTGGAGATCATGACCTGAGAAGAAGGCAGACATTTAACCAACTGAGCCACCCAAGTACCCCAAGTTAGATGAATTTTAGTGAATAAAGGAGATGTGTGTGCAAACTTCACAATTCAGTTTGGGGCACTTCTGTTGCCCTAAAGACTTTCCCTGTACCCCATCTGCAGTCAATCTCCACTCCCATGTCCAGACCCAGGAAGCCACTGACAAACTTTCATCTGTAAAGTTTGGCTTTTTCTAGAAATTTCAAATAAAAATAATCATTCAATGTAGAGTTTTATGCAACCAGTTTCTTTCTGTGAGCATAATGTTTTTGAAGTCATTCATTTGTTGCGTCTGTCAGCAGTCATTCTTTTTTATTGCCAAGTAGTATTCCATCCCATGGACACACCAGACTTTGTTTCTCTATCTATCAGTTGCTGGGCATTTAAATTATTGACTGTAGTATTATTCATATCTAAAAACTGTAAACAGTCACATAAAAGACATGTAGCTTCATTTCTATAGGGTACTTAGGACTAAATTTGCTACATCATGTGGTAGATATATGTTTAACTTTTTTTTTTAAAGATTTTATTTATTTATTTGACAGAGAAAGACACAGTGAGAGAGGGAACACAAGCAGGTGGAGTGGGAGAGGGAGAAGCAGACTCTGAGCAAGGAGCCTGATGCGGGGCTCGATCCCAGGACCCTGGGATCATGACCTGAGCAGAAGGCAGACGCGTAACGGCTGAGCCACCCAGGCGCCCCTATATGTTTAACTTTTTAAGAAGTTGCCAAACTTTTCCAAAGTGGCTGTTAATTTTACATTCCCACCAGCAAAGTATACAGTTTCCAGTTTCTAGACATCTTGCCAACATTTGGGACAATTTTTTTTAAATTTGTATTTTAGCCAGTGAATAAAGAAAACACCCAGTGTTTTCCTCCTTTGTTTCTGCTTTACTCTCACACCACACTCCTACCACTTCTGACACTTCTGGCCACCAAACACATGGGGCATTTTCCCCACACCAAGGGTCCTCTGTGTTCCAGCTAGGTATCCGGCAATTTAACTCCATTCTGACGTGGCCCTAAAGACAGCATCTGAGTCCACGAAAGGCTCAGTCCCATGAGACTGCCTTCTCTGTCCCCTCCAGGTACCAATGGCAAGTAGGAGGTCGCAGGCTACCCACAACTTCTCTTCAGCTTGGCTACCAATCAAAGGTTCCCACAACCCCCTCCTTGCTAGAGCAGCTCTCAAAACTCAGGGAAACACATGTGCCAGGTAATTATAAAAGGATATGATGAAGGATACAGACGAAGGTCCACATGGGAGAGATGGGAAGGGCCAGATATGCTGGATGGGGCACAGAGCTTCCACGCCCTCTTCAGGCAAGTCACTTGTTCAGCACTGCTACCTGTTTATCTATCAACCCAGAAGCTCCATAAATCTCAAACGTTTTTGGACTTTTATCACATAGGCATGATTGATCATTAGCTCCATTTCCAGCCCCCCTCCCTTCTCAAGACAATGGGGCTCGGGGTGAAAATTTCATGCCTCTACTCATGGCTTGGTCTTTCAGGACAGCTCTCCTGGAGCTGTCCAGGGTCCCACCCAAAGCTGCCTCATTACAAGAAAAGACACTCTGATCACCCAGGAAACTACATGGCTTCAGGAGCCCTATGGCAAGAACCTGGGGCAGAGACGAATACATACTTTTTCTATTATTTCACAGCCAGTTTAGGGGATACACTGGTGGTATTTCACTGTGGTTTTAATATCTAATGATGATGAGCATCTTTTCATGTGCTTATTTGCCATCCACTTAACTGTTAAAATCTCACGCCCCTTTTTAAAAACTGGGTTGTCTCCTCACTGAGATGTAACATCTCTATACGTTCTGGATTCAAATCCTGAATCATATATGTATATTTTGCAAATACTTTCTCTACGTCTACAATTTATCTTCTCATTTTCCAAAGAGTGTTTTGAGAAGCACAAAAATTTTTAATTTTGATGAAGTCCATTTTACCAATTTTTTGATGGATCGAGCTTTTGAAGTGTTTTATTATGAAATCTTGGCTTAATCCAAGATCGTGAAGATTTACTCTCATGTTTTCTTCTACGAGTTTCACAGTTTTATATTTAGGTCATTGATCCCACATTTTCTTCTGAAAGACTTCCAATTTTACACTTAAATATATCACCCATTTTTGTGTAAACTATGACGTTAAGGGTCTAAGTATCACTTTTTAACATATGGCTGTCCAGTTGTTCCAGCACCATCTTCTGGAGACTATCCTTTTTTCCAATACATTCCTTTGGCATCTTTGTCGAAAACTGATCATATATGAGGCTATTACTGACTTGATTCTATTCCATTGATCTATTTGTCTATGGCTACAGTTTTATAGTAAGTTTTGAAGTGAGATAATTATGTTTTTGGTGCTGTTCTTTTTCAAAATTGTTTTAGCTCTTCAAGGTTCTTTGCATTTCTGTGTAAATGTTAGAATAAGCCTCTCAATTTCTACAGAGACCTACTGAGTCCGTGATCGGGATTGCATTCAGTCTACAGATGACCAATCCGTCTTCCAAGCCATAAAGATAGCGTATCTCTCCATTTATTTGGGTCATCTTTAATTTCTCTCCGTAATGTTTCATAGTTTTCAGTGTACAAAAATACTCATTTTGAAACACCAATGGTAACTTCTTAAATGTTAAATCTAGTATCAAACCGCAGTAGCAAATCCTGCAAAAATTATTTAAGAGTCTTTCTGACACAATTTTAAGTTTGCCATTCCTCACATTTAACAACAGGAGAACAATGAACAGACAGCAAAAATCTGTTACCTTATGAAGTTGACAGGTTATAAACCACTCATAAAACTAAGTAGGAAAGAAGTTAATGCCTTTATCAAAGATGGAACCTGCTTTGACTATTCTGCCCCACAAAAAGTGTCCAGTAGCAGAAACTATTCAATCTAGTTTTTTTCCCTAACTCCCATCAAACCCAAGAAAATTCCATAAACTAGAGTCATACACACACACACTCTCTCTCTCTACATGTACGTATAAAACTTAATACTGCAAACACAAATACACAATCTTCAGTCTTTCCGTCTTCATTTTTATAGCATTTTTGCCTCTAATTATGAATGTATAAGCTTTCATTGAAGCCATTTGTCAAATAAAATGGGGTTAGGTTCTATCACAGGTTTAAATTATGAAAAGTTTTTTTTTTAAACCTTGAAAAGTATGAATTTTTTTTTTAAATATTTTATTTATTTATTTATTTGAGAGAGAGAAACACAGCGAGACAGGGAACATAAGCAGGGGGAGAGGGAGAAGCTGGCTTCCCGCAGAGCGGGGAGCCCGATGCGGGACTCGATCCCAGGACCCTGGGATCATGACCTGAGCCGAAGGCAGATGCTTACAGACTGAGCCACCCAGGCGCCCCGAAAAGTATGAATGTTAACAAAGGCTTTTCCATGAGAAACTCTCATTCAAAATAAAAACATTTTGCAATTCCTACCAGAAGCCATGTACAATTACACTATTTATAGAAGCAAAAACAGAAACTACCCAAATGTCCACTGACAAGAAAAGATGCTATAAACTGTGGCACTTCTTTACCGAATATCATACATTACCGAATATTACACTATAGTAAAAATGTTTATTTTTTGATTTTATAGTATATGTAACATCATGATGAAAATTATAAATGTAAAATGCTGAAGGGAAAAAAAAGCAAGTCCCAGAAGACAATGAGCATATGACTCTGAGCAAAACTAAACATATTGTTTGCACACATACATTTATAATAAAGACTATTTTTAAAGAGGCAAAGCAATGAGATCCACCAACGTGCGAGCAGCAGTCACAGGGGTTAAGGAGTAGAGAGGGCAGAAGGCAGCGGGACAAGCGAACCACTGCACATGCCAGTCATTAGTAATGCTCAAGTTCTTGGGCTGAACGAAGGCTTTAAACGTCTTATAACTCACATCATGTCATCTAATTTTTTCGTAAGCCTAAATATTATACTAAAATATTTTTTTTAAAACACAAGCAAAACCGATTTTTAAAAATTCACCCATCACAGAACATTTTCCAGAAGCTTAATTGGGCACTCAAGAGAATACACATCAGAAAAATTTTTTTAAGTTTTACCTTTGTTTCTGTTCAATTGCTTTGTCCAAGTGCTGGAAGATATCCTGAAACAGGGTGCAGCTGGATCGACTATTAATAGTATATCCATACCCTCTTTTCCAATACTGTTTCAGATCATTTAAATATTCTAATACCTAAAAATAAAAATTTCAAAAATCATTACTATTACATGTTTTAATGTTAACAAATTCCCTGATTTAATAATGATTCTCAGAAAAGGTTACATTGTTTAATTACCATTCTACACAAAGTATAATAGAACCTTAGCATTCACTGAGTTTATACTTGCCATTTCAAGCTTTTACGAGTTGCCCCAAAAGACCATGACACACAGATATTTACGATGAAACACAAATCTGAATTGTGGGAATGCAGGAGCTGGCATGCAAGAGCAAGTCAGTAGTACTCATAGCCAATAATCGAGCATCCATGAGAGCTCAGGACAGAGGGCTAAAGACATGTGCTCACGTCCCCTTTCTGCTAAAATTATATTCAAGTGATAGTAGAAACATATACAGAAAAAAAGATACAAAAAGAAGAATATTCATTATAGCACAGAAAGACGCTAACAACGGATCAGGAACTTCTAAGAATTTTACGAAGCTAGAAACCAGATAGAAAACAAGTTACTTTGGTTCATGTATCAGTTTTGCAAAAATAGTAATAAAAGTAGACCAAGGATACAGAAAAGGAATGTATATTGGAATACATGTTCTAAAGGGCATACTGGCAAAATCCATAAAAGCATACATTTCTATGGCCCATTTAATTCCATTTCTTATGAAGTCATAGTCACAGATGCACACAAGACGGAATGTCTAAGAATGTCTTACAGCAGCACTGCTTACAGAGCAGGAAGAAGAGATTCCTGGAAATACCGAAATTTCATTAATAGGTAGATGGCTGACTAAACTATGGTATACACATACTACGGAATACTGGGCAGTTATTTAAAATTTCTATATTGTAGATCTACATGTACTGATGTGGAAAGATCTCTCAAAGACATACTGAATGAGAAGGGAAGGTTAAGAATAATAAACACAGTATAATACCCTTTATGTATTTATTGTATACCTACAAACACACATTATACTGTTTTTTAAGAATGATACAGACTATAAACAGCACAGAAAAGGGTTAACGGTTAAAAGGTACACATTGAACTGACAGCAGGGACTGATCTGTGTGGAGAAGTCTTGAATTGGAATTGGTGATTAAGGAAGACTTTCTTTGAATGTTAAACTTTGTACTCATGTATCACTTGATCAGATAAACACCAAAACTAGGGGGCTGAAACATGCAATGGAAAGAGGTACAAGTGGGGTGCCTGGCTGGCTCAGTTGGTAGAGCATGTGACTCTTGATCTTGGGGGTGAGAGTTCAAGCCCCACGCTGGGTGTAGAGCTTACATAAAAATAAAAATAAAAATGGGTACAAGAGAAGACTGCAGTAATTATGAGTTTTCTTCCCCAAAAAAGCCCCTAGAGAAACTAAGTGCAAGCCATAAGTTTAAGAGCAAGGGTAAGCCATTGCCATAAACCAAAAACAAAACTAAACATACATTAAAAAGGCAACTAAATCAAGAAGTTAGCAAAAGGAGTAAACATTTTTTAAATGAAAGAATTAAAGTTCTGCCAAATCCATTCAAGAAATAAAACAAAAACAGTAACAGAAATGAAAAAGGAGACATGCCTGAAGACTTTTTAAAAATCATATTTGCACGCTATTGAAACTTCATCTCTAAAGGATTTGAAAATGTAAATGAAATAAGCAGTTTTTCTAGGAAAATATAAATTACCTGAATTGACACAGAAAAATCTGACTATACAAAATAACTAGAGACAAAGGTCTACCTGAAAGAGACCAAGCATATTTGGTTTTAAGTAGGAGTTCTACCAAACTTCAAGAGTTAGTTCCTAATAATTTATTCCAGGGTACAGGAAAGGATGGAAAGTGATGTGGGAAACAAAGGCAGAAGAAAAATTATTAAATTTCCTTACTATCTATAGCCCACCAACAAGTCCTTGAAGCAGGCAGAGTGACCTTCCTCTAGGGACTCAACCGCCTCGATGTTAATACCTGGCTAAGGGCAAAAGGCAAGCTTAGCCTGAGCCCCCCCCCCCCTCCTCCGGGATCCTGTAAGTCTACTCTAACATATAAAAATTCTTTTGGAAACTTCCTTTATCTCTAAACCCCCAAGATACATGTTGGCGATCACCCCCTAAGCATATGACCCACCGATATACATCTGAAGGGTCTCAGGACTAAGGTTTTATTAGACGGTAAAAAATGACCTTTTCCCAACAATAGCTAGCCCCTCAAGGTCCTGGAAACCTTGCTTCCAAAATTCCTTAGAGACTTACGCTCTCCCTGACCCCCTCCCAACTTGAAAGTATATAATGGGCCGCTCCTCAGGACCCCGGTGCAGCTCTTTCTACCCCGGGGCCTGTCCCTGGGCTTTAATACAACCACTTTTTCACACCAAAGACCGTTGGCTTTGAACCTTAACGCTCTTGCCTACATCAGAAAGCTTCTTAACTCATTTCAGGAGAATAATGGAAGCCCATCCCCAAAAGTGAAGGAAGCAAGCCCAGACGAAGAAGGGAGGAAAACTCCAGCCCACTGCACTACAATTCCTGTGCTCTCGACGGTGGCTCCTACTCACTGGTGCACACAGAAATCCCCCCTTGCATTCTAACCCCCCACCCAGGAAGAGGAATAGGGCCAGGCTAGTAGTACCACTCACAGACGAGAGCCACGGCCATACACCAACCTCCCTATAAACATGACGTAATGAATGTGAAATAAAACATTACCAAAAAAAATTCAGCAGTCTACTGAAAGAATGTACCATCTGCCATGATGGAGTAACTGATACCAGGCACGCCCTCCGGACACAAGTAGAAAACAGGACAAAATATGTAAAATAAATGTTTTCAGTCATTGAGTGATGAGCACTGAACCGTGATCACCGAGAGGAGAGAAACAAAACAAACCCTACAATGGCCCAGGTTTCTGCCTGGAGGCATTTTGAAACTGTGGCAAGCGGAGGGGGGGGGGGGGGGAGGGGGGGAAGGGATGTCGGGCCAAATCCCGCAGTCCTGCTGAGGAGAGCAGTCCGAACGCAGAGTGTTAAGGGGCCCGAATTAGCAGGGGAGAGTATCAGAAAGAAGGAAGCTACACAGAAAAACCACTCCAGAAATCTGGGGGTCCTCTGGATTCTGCTGTTCAATGCTGTGGGAGTTATAAGCTGAATTCCAGAGCTATCACAAGGCTGGGAGATACTCAAGTTCCAAGCAGCCTAAGTAGGAGAATTTCAGGGGACACCCAGACGCCCAATACAGAGCAGAAGGGTCGCACTTTAACAGTAAAGGCGTATTTACAAATAAAGGTTTGTTCCTGAGTTTAGCAGGTCAAATGTAGAGTATGAAACTCAGAAATAAACCTCAAAAGGATCAAGCTGACCCACAAGTAACCTAACTGCAAAATAAAACAATTTAAAACTCTGTAAAGGCGACAAAATTTAGGCATTCAACAACATAATACTCTACAATGTCCAGTAGTTAACAAAAAAAAAATTGCTAGAAATACATGAAGAAAAAAGAAATGTGAGCTCTAACTAGGAGAAAAAGCAGTCTGTAAGGGAATTTATCTTAAGAAAGAAGGAATGCAAGAAGGATTCAATCCTAGAAAATGTACTAATGTAATTTACTATGTTAGAAGATTAAAGAAGATAAAAACCACAATCATCTTCCTGGATGACAAAAATTCAGCACACATTCCTGATTTTTAAAACAGTAAACAAATAGAAGGTTTCAGTAAGCAAGAAATAAATTTCCTTAATTGGTAATGATAACTGATGTGGGAAAGAAAGGCAGAAGGAAATAGTTAAAATAAAATGTCCTTATAACCTGCAGCCCATTGACAAATACTTGAGGCAGGCAGGGTATAACATTCCTCCGGGAAGCTCCCAACGGTATTCATGTTAATGCCTTGCTAGAGGGAACAAAAAACTCGGTTTGACAAGAGCAGGGCCTCCAGTATCCTGTGAGTCTTAACATATGAAAATCCTTCTGAAACTTCCCTGATCTTTACTTCCCAACCCCAAAGTACAGAATCAGTTGCTCCTCACAATCCTGGGGCAGCAGCTCTTTCTGCCCTGGGTCCTGTCCGCAAGCTTTAATAGAACCACCTTTTTGCACCAAAGATGTCCCAAGAATTTTCTTGGCCATCGGTTCCAGACCTCACACACCAACACACCAACCAACACACCGACATTCAAAAACTACATCAATACCTACAGCTGAGACTACGCCAAACATCACCTTTTATGACAAAGCATTACAAGTGTTCTTCATTAGAAAATAAAAACAAAACTTCAGGTTTTAATATAATGGAATCAGGCTAGATCATCTCTGTCCTCTCAAAATCACCCTAAAAAAAATGAATGAAAAAGAGAAATGTAAATGCCTTCGTCAAAGAGATTAGGAGACCTTTATCCCCCTGACCATAACCATAAACAAGGGAGGGCTGCCAAGCGCAGTGGGAATCAAACAAAACATCTCACAAAACCTCAAAGCACAGGGAACACTTGATGGAGCACAAGCAACAACTCTTAGCTTGAAACCTTGAGGCCAACAGAATGAAGCCTGCGGGGAGCCTCCCGGAACAGTCCCTAATACCACTACCAGGAGAGAGACTGGTATTCAATGATGGCAGGAAGCATCTACAAAGGATCCAGAGGAGAGCAACTCTAAACCGGAAGGAACACTGCTCATTTCTGAATAGCCACTCATCCCCACTGGCCAGCTAGGGAGGAACAAAAGCTGAACTTGCTGCAAAGATGAGTAATAACTAAAAATTTAGGGGACCAGCACAGCATCTATACAAACACGCAAAAGAAAAACAGAACTGCTATAACCCTAAAACAGCCAGCCAGATGAAAACTCCTGAGTAACAAATGAACCATACTACCATGAATTCCAAAGACTTAAGAAAATAAAAGTCAAAAGCAGGAAAAAAAAAAAAAAAAGGTTATGAAAAGAAGACAGAAACATAAGCTGGGGCAACATCACAAATAGTTTGACATTACTATCTAGTAAATTCGAACTTCTACATAATTATAGAACCAGAATTGTGATCCAGCAATTCTACCACAGACCTAGACCTTCAGACGTATGTCTGTATATACCCCACAGACCTACATGATAATGTTCTTAATAGCCCCAAACCGAAAACAGCCCAAATGTCTACCAACAAGAAAATGGATTGGGGGGAAAAAAAAACCCGTGATAATTCATATAATGGAATACCATATAGCAATGAAAATAAGTGAACTATATAGCAGCATCATAGGTAAATATTAAGAACAATGTTGAACAGGGGCGTCTGGGTGTCTCAGTTGGTTAAGGGCCTGCCTTCCGCTCAGGTCATGATCTCAGGGTCCTGGGATCCAGCCCACACTGGGCTCCCTGCTCAGCGGGGAGTCTGCTACTCCCTCTTCCCCTCCCCCACAGCTTGTGCTCTCTCTCTGCTCTCAAATGAGTAAATAAAATCTTAGAATAAAAACAATGTTGAATAAAAACTAGATACAAAAAGAAAGAGGTGGGCGATTTAAGGTAAACCATTACTTGTAAAAAAAAAAAAAACAGTAAACACTAAATTAGTATAATGAAGAAAACCATGAAAAAACAAATAAATACACAAGTAATAATAGTATGGAAATAATCTCAGATACAGAGGGGAAATATATTTTGTTTAAAAAACTGCAAGAGAAGGGCGCAAGGGTGGCTCAGTCGGTTAAGTGTCCAACTCTTGATTTTGGCTCAGGTCACGATCTCAGGGTCCTGGGATCGAGCCCTGAGATTCTCCTCTCCCTCTCCCCCCAGCTCGTGCACGTGCTTTCTCCAAAATTAATAAATAAACCTTAAAAACACTGTGAGATAAATTTGCCAAACTCTACAAATAAATCTGAAAACCTGGAGGATTTTTTTTTTGAGAGAGAGAGAGAGAGAGAGAGAGCAAGTGCACATGCAACTTGGGGGGGAAGGGAGGGGAGAGAAAATCTTAAGCAGGCTCCACACCAGTTCAGAGTCCCACGGCAGTGCTTGATCTCACAACCCTGAGATCATGACCTGAGCCAAAATCAAGTGTCAGACTTCCCACTGAGCCATCCAGGAGCCCCAAACCGGAATGATTTTTATGAGAAAATATTAAAATACCCAAACCGACTCCAGAAGAGACAGAAAATCAAGGTACCCTCATTACAGTATAAGATATACACAAAGTTGCAAAAAGCCATGCCACATAAAAGTACCTAGCTCATGTGTCATTTCTTTTACAAAGAATGACTGCCATTACAGCAACTTTCTCCTTTATGTACCCCTGTGCCTTATGTATACCTCTATTATAGCCATCCCATTGCCTTACAATGGTTTGTGTCTTTCACTCCTTAAAGAGGGACAATGCCTGTTATGTTAGAATCTTCCATTCCAACCATGTGCCTAGCACAGAGCAGGCACCCGAACAAGACCTGCTTAATGAAGGCACACATGGTCCAGCATTTGACAAGGTTCTGGATATCTAATGATCTCTGTAATTCTCAGAATTTCATAAATGTCTGTTCACTTTTAATTTTTAAAAATATTTTAACAAACAATTTCAAACATGTGAAAAACAGTGAACAGTAATATAATGAACCCCAGTGTACCCATCATCCCACTTCAATAAAATCAACATTTGCCCAATCCTGTTCTATTTATCTCCCACTAGCACCACTGGATTAGTCTTTCTTTCTTTTTTTTTTTAAGATTCTATTTATTTATCTGAGGGGCCCATGTGTGGCTCAGCTGGCTGAGCATTAAGGAAGATGCTGAGCCACTCAGGCGCCCCACCACTGGGTTATTCTGAAGCAAATCTCAGACATCACTTTATTTCATCTGTAAATACTTCAGTATATAAACCTATTTCACAGTGAAAAGTTCTAAGCAGAGATAAATTATTTTCTATCAAATCACTGAAAAAGAAAATAATCATAGGAAACATAAATCAAAAGAGAACTGTGTATTTTTAAATGAAACTTACTTGCTTTTTAATATATAAAAAGGAAGGTTTTAATCAATTAATTTAATAAACATGTATTTCAAATTTTCAGATCACAGTCAGTTAAATAAAGAAGTTCTTTATTTACAAAGGTAAAAAAGTACCTCCGCAATGGAGAAGTCTGCCAGGCATCACTTTAATCAAATGATCAAACATGTCATCATCAATAATGTGACAAAAAGACATGCACTGAGGACACATCACTTACACAGTATTCTTGTCAAAAATGCTTAAACCTTAATCTAATCAAAAGTTCAAAATCAGACACAAAGGCATTCTGCCAAAAAAAAAAAAAGGCTTAGGTGCCTGTAAAAATGCCAATGCATGAAAGACAAAAGGCTGGAGTACTTCTCTAGATTAAAGGAAACTGAAAAGTCATGACAAGTAAACGCAATGAGTGATCCTTCATTAGACCCTGTATTTAAAGAAAAAAAAAAAGCTCTAAATACAGAACCTTATTAAGACAAATGTGAAAACTTCAATATTGGCTATATACTAGCTAATATTGCACTATTACATATATGTGTCAAAAAATTATATTTTGTCTATGTAGCAGAATGTTCTTTTTTTTTAGATACATACCCAAGTATTTAAGGGTGAAGTGCTTTTGATGTCTGCAAAGAAAAAAGATTATATATACGTGGTAGACAGAATAAATGCCCCCAAAGATGCCTACCTCCTAATCCCTAGAACCTATGACTCTGCTCTCTTACGTGATAAAAGGGAATTTGCAGGTGTGATTAAGGATCTTAAAATGAGAAAATTATTCTGGGCTACCTACATGTGCCAAGGTAATCACAAAAATCCTTGTAAGTAGTTAGGAAGGACAGTCAAGAGTAGGGCATATAACCATAGAAGCAGAGGTCAGAGTGATTTAAAAAAAAAAAAAAAGTGATTCTAGAGACTGGAAAAGGCAAGGAACAGACTTTCCTCTTGAGCTCCACAAAGAACACACTATTCGCATCTTGCTTTTAGCGTGGTAAGATTCATTGTGAATATCTGACTTCCAGAACTGTAAGATAATAAATTGTTACTGTTTTAGACCACCAAATCTGTGGTAATTCATTATGGCAGCAATGAGAAACTCCTTGAAAATGAATGTGAAAAACAAATGTGGCAAAGAAACGTTAACAACTGGTGAATATAGGTGAAGAATGTGTTTATTGTATCATTCTTTCAATTTCTGTCAGTTTGAAATTTTTCAAAGTAAGTTGCAGGAAAAAAAAAAAAGGAGAGAAACTCTTCATAAGCAATAATAAAGAGACAAAAGGATAATCCCCAAAAAGGGCAGGGGAGAGAAAAAGTCAAGTAGTATAGAATCTTAGAATTATAGGGGGTGTACCTGAGTAACCCAATAGTTCCATCTTCTAACAGATGTGGGAATCAAGGTACAGGAAGCCCAAGTGCAACTTGAACCCAGATCATGACTTCCAGGGTTTTCGGAGTATGTCAAACTACCTCCCAGAAGAGACAGATGCACAAAAAGCAAGAGTAAAATGTTTCAAAGGAGAAGGATTCAAATAAGGAACAGGGAGGGAAAGCAGCAGGTGTCCCAAGGACGAAGAGGTGGAGGCTGGCTAGGATGTGAGGTGCGCATCCTCAGCACGGGGAAAGCAGCTTGCATTTAAACCAGAAGCCGCCGGTACTTGTAAGACACCACAGGGACTGAGGTGCACGCGACAGGAGCAGTGCAGAGAGCAGGGCCCGGTGAGCACATGCCAAGCATCCCACCAAGGGCAGTAACCTGGGCAAATGAAATTGTTCTTCTGCTAAGAGGTGACTTTCCCTTAGCCGACGCCCAACAACCATTTACACAGTACTCAAAGTTACTTCTGTTTATCAACTTTTTTCCCTGGAGCAATCTGGGCAGGCAGAACAAGGAGGGAAGTATTTTGACCCATGTAAATGGTGACTGTAAGTTTCAGTTTATACCTATACTGGCATAATTATTAATTTTATGGTCAGGAAGATTCTAAGAGATGAGTTTTGGGCAGTGAGAGGACAGGAGCAGAGGGGGAAGAGACGGCACCCATTACCGCTGGTGCTCAGCGTCTGAGAGCAGTCATCCACTGAGGGTCCTCTCCTCTGCTTCCAACTCAGGGGCTAAGCCCCATTCCCACATGAGCCCAGAAACACATAGAACTACCTTTAATCTGACTGTGGTCACTCTGGTCTTTGAGTAACAAATGTTACTTGTTTATCCTCAAATGTACATTAGCTCTTGGCTTAAAAGTCTGCTGGTATCTGGTAAACAGTACGCTTCTTTTCAAAATTTGATGTTAAGTTTTGAATCATTGATTTTCACACGGCATACTGAACGTTTTATACGTGTGCAAGAGATGACTGAAGTTTCAAAAGTCCACATTCCTGAATGATCCATAGAAACACCAGAATTCTATCCAATGCTGCTATCCTCAATGCTCACAAAAACAACTAACACTCTCCCACCCTACCTCTCTGGCTCCCAACATCCCAGAAATGACCAGAATCTGCCTCCCTTAAAGTCAGCTGAGCCCTGTCTGGCCTTCTTTCTAGAGTCTAAAAGAAGCAATCTGAATGAAGAGGAAAGAGAGGAAATATGAAGCAGGCAGACAGATACTGTGGAGAACTTACTGCCATCACCGGGTAGAACACTGAGCTCAATTTACCCTGAAGAAAACTATTAAAAAAGAAAAGTTAGGTATTTGAAAAACCATTCCTCCTCTCTGAGATCTGGCTTCCTTTAAAAGGAATTTGTATTTTAATAGCTCTACAATCCTTTCCAGCAACAAAAATCTTATGATGGGTAAAACGGGAATTTAATTTAATCAAATCACCATGGAAGAATGTTTTCTAAAGTTTTCTGAACCCAAACTATATGTAGACCCCATCTGAACAATTCATCCCCTCTGCAAGGAAAATTGTAAGTTAGTCAAAGACAGTTCATGTTCCCTGCCTGCTTGTTTTTTGAAAAGCCGCTTCAAGTAACAACAACAACAACAACAAAAATAATGCAAAAAAAAAAGGCAAAGAAACCGCAAAAGTAATACTTACCTTTGCGTCATCTATGTCAAAAACATCACACCAAGGAGATTTAACACCTTTAATTGCCAGGTCAAATGAACAGGTAAAAAAAGCTACCTGAATTAAATCTGGGGGGGAAAAAGAAAAGTAAAATTCGTGAGTCACTGTTCTCCATCATCTTCCAAAGGCTAAACAGCTACAGAATGCCACATGCAGTATGGTCCAAGGATCTGGGTGGGTTCAGCACAGAGAAAAGGTGATTCGGCTTTTTCCTATCAGAGAATTAAGACCCACTCTGTACAATCCAAACAGGTGGGCCTGGAGCTGTCAGGAAGAAACCATGAGGAGGTAGAAATTTCAGTCCAATGAAATGAAGACATTTAACTGGTAACTAAAAGTTACAATTTTTTCTGGTTTTAAAAGTAATGTGCTTGTTAAGAGCATGTTTGCCTACCAAATCCAACAGAGTCTAACCCAAGAACTCACTAAATGTAACTTGATTTTGTTCATTTTAGAGGGCTGGAGGAGGGAAGCTAAAGTTCTAAAAGCTTTTAGTCCCCATCTGAAAATGAGGAATAACAAAGTACATTTACTGAACAGTTCTCTTAAGGACACGACACTTCATGTTCTAACTATTGGGCAGGATTACAGAGAGAAGGGTACAAAACGGAGCGAAGACTGCAGAAGGTGGAGGGCGGCAGAGTAAACCGGGGGTCAGGAGGGAGGGGAACCAAGGGTCAAGAAGGAGAGAAACAAAGAGGGAAAAATCACAGACTGCAGAGACAGAGCGTGCTTACAGCATCCGTTTGTTCAGACTGAGTTGCTCAGGCAGGCAGCAGATTTCAGATTAAGTTACCTGGGATTTTTACATTGCAAATGAGCTGATTGTATTACCTTTACATACCCCTGGGTTTTGAAGAGAAGGGTAGGGCACCAAGTCCCTGGCTAGGAGAGCTGGCTGTGCTATTCGGTCACAGGCATGTGGCTGCTACTCAATGCTACAGAGAAAAAGGAAGCCACTGCAGGGCTTTTTACCTTCAGTGTCTTTCCTCATTCCCAAGGAACCAGGCTGGAGTTTAAAGAACTTCCCTAAGGCCGTATATAGTATAAAAAGAATATTTAATTGAGAACACACATAAAAGCCATTTAAAAACTTTGCCTGAGGGGCACCTGGGTGGCTCAGATGGTTAAGCGTCTGCCTTCAGCTCAGGTCATGATCCCAGGGTCCTGGGATCGAGCCCCACATCGGGCTCAGCCCCGCATCAGGCTCCCTGCTCCACAGGAAGCCTGCTTCTCCCTCTCCCACTCCCCCTGCTTGTGTTCCCTCTCGCCGTGTATCTCTCTGGAAAAAAATAAAATTTTTAAAAAAAAAAAAAATAAAATAAAATAATAAAAACTTTGCTTGGATAAATGAAAGGGTTGATAATCCTAATACCTAACATAATATAGTGACTTCTAAGTACCATGGATGTTTGATGAAAAGAACCTGGCTCATTCACACTCAAAGTTCTAGTTCTGAAACAATGAAAGTCAATCCTAGTGGTCTATTCTTTAACTGGAAGGCAGCTGACAGATAAGTTTCACCAAGAAACACTCCAGAGGACGACAGGCTTTGAGACCCAACTGTGCCACTAACCATCCGGAGCAGGGGGCTCCAGCCTCTCGGGTCTCAATCTTCCCGCCCGCAAAACAGGTGGAACTCTCATGAGGCGTTACAGCCCTGACCCGGCTGTTACAACCATGCTGACTTCTTGGCCAGTCTTTTGGAACCTCAAAAATATTTCAGATAGATCAGAGATTTAAACATTAAAAAACTGGGCGCCTGGGTGGCTCAGTCGTTAAGTGTCTGCCTTCGGCTCAGGTCATGGTCCCGGGGTCCTGGGATCGAGCCCCGCATCGGGCTCCCTGCTCCGCGGGAAGCCTGCTTCTCCCGCTCCCACTCCCCCTGCTTGTGTTCCCTCTCCCACTGTCTCTGTCAAATAAATAAATAAAATCTTAAAAAAAAAAATGAACATTAAAAAAACAAGATAAAGGAAGACACTAGAAAATAGAATAATCTTGGAGAGAGAGAGGATTCCTAGGCAAAAGACAACACTGAAATGCCAGGATGAATACAGACGCGGCTATATGAAAGACATAATGGGTACCAGAGACATCTAAACCTAAAAAGTGAGCAACTAATCAAGAGAAAATGTCAGCAATATACAATAAGCAAAGGATTTATCCTTTGTCAAGCAAAGTTAAAGGATATGTAATTAATATATCTATAACACATAAAGAGCAAGAAAAACAAAAATAATCTGACAGAAATGGACAAGATAAGGAAGAGGCAAACCCCAGAAGGAATGCAAGTAGCTAGCAGACACAGGAAGACATGCTCATCTTCACAAGTGATTCAAGAAATGCAAATTAAAGCTGGATACTATTTTTCATTAATCAAATTGGCAAAAAATCAAAATGACTAATAATAGCCACTGCTGGATAAGACAGGGAAAAATGAGCATTCTCATATATTGTTGATATAAATTTCTACACTTTCAGAGAACAATTTGGAAGTATATGTCAAGGTGTAAAATATTCATTGTCCTTAACCCAACAGTTCCACCGACAGTTATTCACCTTATAAATTCTCAAGGGCAAAAACCAGATTATAAAAATGTTCACCGCAGCATCATTTGAAAGGGTGAAAAACTAAGAAAAACCTCAATAGGAAAATGATCTCCTACAAAAAAAATTTGCAGTGTATTAGCTCCAGTCCCCTCCACCAGTAAAATCTGATGGGTTAAGTAAGTTTTTAACTATCACTGACCTAGAACCTGAATCAGATATCCTATGAAATCACATGGAATTCAATAAAATGAGACAGATTTACATGAGACAGATATACTGCTAAGTAAAAATGAGTTACAGTAATACATACATCTTCATCCCTCTATGTTAAAAACAAAAGGATTTAAATAGCTACAGTAGTTTTGAGCTTTTACTCTGCCAGGCATTGTACTAATGCTCTGCATGAATTAATTTCATATAATCCTTGCAATAATCCTAAAAGAAAGGTACAATTCCTATACCCATTTTATAGAGAAAGACTATGGCCTAGAACTATTAATTAACTTGTAAAGACCACAGAGGTAATCAACAGTATAACAGAGTCAAGATTCAAATACAAACAGTCCAATTCCAGAACCCATGATTTTCACCACCATACTTATATTGCCCCCCAAAAGAAGTTGCTCTCAGTTACCCCATCAGTAAAACACAAATAATCCGAGACTAAAAATCGTTTTTTAAAAAATCTTCAACAGGGGCACCTGGGTGGCTCAGTCGTTAAGCGTCTGCCTTCGGCTCAGGTCATGATCCTGGGGTCCTGGGATCAAGCCCCGCAACCGGCTCCCTGCTCCGTGGGAAGCCTGCTTCTCCCTCTCCCACTCCCCCTGCTTGTGTTCCCACTCTCATTGTGTCTCTCTGTCAAATAAATAAATAAAATCTTAAAAAAAAAAAATCTTCAACAATCTAACCCCCCACTAACCAAGTAATAGCTAGATACTGGTATAGTTATATAAAGGAATTTGGTACATAAAGTTTAAAATGTAGGACTAAAATCACACACATTAAATAAAAAATAAAAAGTTGAGGAGCCCCTGGGTGGCTCAGTGGGCTAAGTGTCTGTTCACGGTCATGAGCCTGGGATCTAGTCCCGTGCGTCAGGCTCCCTGCTCTGCTTCTCCCTCTGCCCTTCCCCCTGCTTGCACACGTGCGTATTATCAAATTTCAGACTGAGATCATAAAAGTTTTAAAACCTGCAAAACAATATCCCATTTATGTATAGAAACAAATATAAAAACTGACATAGGATGATTTAAATGTTCAATTCATGACAATGACTACAGCTGGGAAGAAAAGGAGAAATAAAATCCTGGAGAGGCACCGAGGGACAATTCATTTAAAGCAACTAATTGCAGCATGTTAAAATTTGATAAAACTGAGTTGTGGGTATATGGACATTCATTCTTTATATCAGCCTTTATTATTATCTACAGGCTTAAATTACTTCCCCTAAAATAATTTTTTTTAAAGATTTTATTTTTAAGTAATCTCCACACCCAATGTGGACTCACGGCCTTGAGATCAAGAGTCACCTGCTCTATCAACTGAACTAGCCAGGCGTCCCTAAAATAAATAATTTTTAAAGCCCTGTAGATGGCCACAATGTTTAGCCACTTTGGGGAAAGAGAAAAAATTCAATTTTAAATTCTAGTCCAGGCATCTTCACTTTTTTGATGGCTTATAAAGCATTCAAGCTCTGTGATTCTAGTCTATTATTTTCCCAACATCTCCTACTTCTAGCTTTTTGGAAATTTATTCACAATATAAGAAACCCACAATCTTTGTATGTATGTCAACATTTGCTGTATGAATTATGAATTCTTAGAAATCAGAGAAAAATCCCATTATTTTTTCTACGTTTCCTGTTGGTAGGTGAGCATGTGCCCTGCCTTCCCACCTGCTTTCCCAGCAGTTATTAATAGTGCCCCTTTCACCACCTGGTGTACCAGGCTGCATGACAAAGTGCAACAGGCAGCCTGTCCACCGCAATACCTTTTGACAGACACAAGTGCTCATTCTTTTTAGCATCTCTAGGCTTAAAAGCCTCAAAGAAAATACCCAAACTACTTTGCTTTTTTCACTTTCTAATACCCCTCCTCAAAACATTAACACATACACACTTCTGAATGGCTTCAAAAGCTAAGGAATTTTATATAATTTTCTACTTTTATCATTTTATGAGAAAATAATTAAAAAATATAATTTATATAAATAATGCTTAGAGTTGAAGCTTTATATACCACTGCTCTCAAAAAAAAAAAAAAGATTCCAGGATATAGCAAGAATCCTGTACATTAATTTACATAAAGCTCAAAGAAGTATATGAATCTCAAAACATTAAGCATGAGGGCGCCTGGGCGGCTCAGACGGTTAAGCGTCTGCCTTCGGGTCGGGATCCTGGGGTCCTGGGATCGAGCCCCACATCAGGCTCCATGCTCAGCAGGGAGCCTGCTTCTCCTTCTCCCTCTGCCTGCCGCTCCCCGTTTGTACTCTCTAATAAAAAAATTTTAAAGATCTTTAAAAAAAAAACAGTAAGCATGAGATATACAATTTTCTTGACCTAGAACGTATTATTTTCTTAATGTAAAATCAATTGTGGGCCTTTAAAAGGAATTACTTTATGCTTCCATATCTTCTCATTTTCAGAGTTGATAATCATTTAAATTATTTCAGAGTTCGAATGAAAGATAATGGGCACATTACCCGCATTTAAATTGCTGACTGGCACTTGCAAAGTAGCTGCAACCTTTTTTAAAATGTTCTGCATTTCTGGTCCAGTTTTGAAGGCTTCTACATGGTAAAGAGCCGTAGCATTCTTTTCCACTTCAGTTAAAAACTTCTCACAATGATCAAAGAACCTCATTAGTTTATCATTAATTCTTGGAGGTCCACACTCCATGTCTGAAACAGAAAAAAAAATTGTTTATACATATTTATATACACACCACCAACATGAATGATAATCTCAGATTACTGAAAATTTTGTTTCAAGTGTGAAAAAGAACACTAAAAACCTGCTTATTTATTGGCATGTCTGAAATAAGCACAAACTAATCAAGAAAGACAGGGCAAAACTACTCCCCATTTGTAATGACGGTAACTCATGAGAGTATATGCTAGAAAAGACTAAAGAAACACAGAATCAGAGATGAGATGTTATGGCATTACTACACAGTGAAAAAAAAAGGTGGCTGAAATAAGTGTTTTCTGAAAGAAAACAAAAATAATTAGACATGAAAATCCTAAGAAGTGCAGAAATGTGTTAAGTACCGTTTCTGTCGGGCACAGAAAACTTGAGAAAGCAAACTGAAAACTAGCAAAGTTCCTAACTACAATGTTGAGAGACTGATTCAGCAGATCAAATCTGTTTTTCTCCTCTAAGCCAAAGCCGACATAGTGTATTTTATTTTCTCTATTAACTTTCCCAACGCTATGTTACTTTACAAAAGACTGCTTTGGACAAAAACTACTGACAACAGCACAAAACATCAACATTTCAGGTCTTCTGTATTTCATGGTGCTTGGTGCTTCTGCTTTTGGTTTATTTTATAACTAAAGCTCCCAGATGCTTTCCATTTAGAATCACTAAGTTCCATTATTTTCCCAATTTGGCAGCAAATATGTATTATAAAAGCATCTGCAATCATGCCTCAACTACTGGGGTGCCTTTTAAGTTTTTTCAGTCATTCAAAACACATCGATTTCAATCATTTCCCCAATAATTTACCACAAAAAGCACACCAAAAATACTACTGCTGTATACAAAATGAGAAAATCAAATCGGTCATAGTGTTTTGCTTTGGATGTGGGTGTGAAAAAACGTATTTATATGTATGTGTGCGTGTCCGTTTCAGGACCTCCTGAAATGTGTAATTGTGCCCAATGTCACTGCCAACTGGATTATAGTAAAACAGCTTGACTCGGAAAATAGGTGACCTTTGTCCTCTCACTGTGGCCTCAAAATACAATTTCCCAAGTGGATCCGGATTCTTTGTCCTTGCTATTAACTCATTACCGCTACTCTGTAAACAGAAACAAAGGTATTGTCCTTTTGCTGCTAATACAAAATCTGATTCAGTGGAGTCCCTTGAAAGCCCAGGTGTACACAACAAGCATTTACAATTATATATACATATATATAGAAAAAGAGAGAGAGATAATGAAATAGCTAGGCAAAGAGTTCAATCTCTAAGACCTCATCCCAGGAGGGCCAGTAGCCCCTTTTTGGTATACACTATAAACACTGGGCCATAGCGAAGTATATTCTGCTTTGCATGTTCACTTAATTTAACAGATTTGTGGGGAATTTTCACTTAATCACTAAAAAGCACAATTCAACAAGTGAGTAAACAAGTCAGCCAAGAGAACCACCCACATAGCAGTAACATGACACACAATCAACAGAACCACCTCTTGGAGATGGCTGAACTGTGTTAAGAGAGGATGCTACTGGAAAAATGACAAACCAGTCTACTTCTAATTTATTTTTCACTTGGGTTTAAAGCTAAACAATGTCTCACCTCATCTCTGATCTGAAAACTGGCCAAGAAAATATTAACACTTGCTCATCTCTCGGACACAAACATGTTATATTATTTCCACCCTTACTCCGAAGTTACAGAGTGAACGGACACTGTAGAGTCTAAGGGTTGAGAGACCAAGCTCTAAATCAGATTTCCTGGGTCCATACCTAGCCATACGAAATTAGGCAGATTAGTTAGTGTTCCTGTCGCTCAATTTCCTCATCTGTTAGGTAGGGGGAAAATACTACCAACCTCAGAGGGCTTTTGTAAGGATTTAGTGAAATAAATGTCAGGCATGCCTGGCACAAAACCATATAGCAGGCGTTAGGTGTCTGTTATTCTTAGAATCTGTGACTATTAAACATTTTCTGAGGGGGGGGACATGGATTCCAGGCCTGACTCTGGTCCTCAGACTAACCAAGGACAATCAACAAGGCACATCCTTGGGCTCAGCTTCTTCACCTGTGGAGTACAAGGGCCCCACTAGATGATCTCTCCAGTTCTGCAAAAGTAATGGAATAAATTAGGCAAGTACTGAGTGTGACCGGGACCCACAGCGACAGGGAGGGTAAGTCTACAGTATACACAACATCACAACAGAGAAAAAAGCACAGCAGTAAAGAAAGTTTGAGTCGCTTCCTGAAACAGGATGTGGGCCCAGAACCCATACGTCATTTAAAAAAAGTAAAAGTAGGTCTCCTCTCCTGTCGGGTCCCCCAACGCCCGCTACCGCGTCCAGCCCCTGGAAGGGGTCCACTGCATCCCTGACGGACCGACAGATGAATGTGCATGCGGACAAGGGAGACAGGCCGCCCAGCCCCGAACACGCGCCGCGGGATGGCCACCCGGGGGACGGAGGAGTGAGAGGGGACCGAGCCAGGGGACCCCGCCCACGGCGGCCCCGGGCCGGCACCTGCGACGTCGGGCGGCGGCAGGCCCGGGTGGTAGTACTGCCACAGCCCCTGCAGGAAGGCGGCGCCGCTGTCCACGCAGCGGTGTTTGGAGCTGGTGACCAGCTGCAGGCGGCCGTAGTTCTCGACGCTGAAGAGAGCCGGGAAGAGGGAGGCCAGGCGCAGCGCCAGCTGTCGCATGTCCTGCCGCCCCTTCTCCACCAGCTGCCCGTCCATCCAGTCCGCGTATCCCAGCGGCCAGTCGGCCAGCGCGGCGCCCAAGTCGCGGCCGCCTGCGGGGCCAGCGCGCCCGTCGCCGGGCCGGCGGGCCTGCAGCAGGCCGTGCAGCTGCCGCAGTTTGCGGATCTGCTTGGCCGTAGGGTAGCGGGTGCCGTGGCGGATGAGGGCGACCAGCTGCACCGGGGTGCAGGTGTCCTCCAGCAGCTCAGGGTCCCTCCGCGGCGCCTCGGGGTCCGGCAGCAGCCCGGGGTTGGCATCCTCGTAGCGGGTCTTGGTGCCGAAGTAGGGGCTGAGCGCCGAGACCGCGCGGTCTTCCGGCTCCAGGAGGGAGCAGCGCGAGAGCGACGAGAGCAGCGCCACAGCCAGGGCCGCGACCGGTGCCACGGAGACCTTGACGAGGCGCTCGGGGCCGCCGAGCATGATGCGGCGCGGGCCGCGGAGCATGGTGCGGCGCAGCCCGCGGAGGGCGTCGTCCAGCCGGGGTCGCGACTTCCGTCTCCGGCGGGCAGGGGGCGGGCCCGGACGGCGCTTCCGGCCTGGCTCTGGGCCCCCAGGATTCGCTGCGCGGCGCGGCGTGGCGCGGCGCGGCACCGGACGGGCCCTCGGGAGGGGAGCTCCTGGAGACCCCCGCCTCCGGCTCGGGGGGCGCCGGCACGAAACGCCGGGGAGCTTCGGAGACCTGTGGCAGGGCTGGAGCTGGGGCGAGCTTCCTTGGGGCAGGCGTCTCCGGGGCTGACTCAACCACTGCTCTGCTCTTTCGAATGCTCTGGGGCGGGAAAGAGCCCGCGTCTCGGAGACCGGCCACACAGGACACCTTACAGTGGCTGACTCGTGCGCCCCCGCCCCGTTCACCTGCGGTGTTGAAAACGTGCTCTCTGAACCACCAGAGCGCCTGAGGCTGTTCAGAGAGTAGATCCCTGGGCCCTGCCCCAGCTTGCCTCCCGAAGTCCAAACGTGTTCTCTGGTTGGAGTTTGGAAAATAGCGTGCAGCCAGGCGCACCAGAACCGGAGAGAGGCTCTGTTCTCCAGGAAATCCAATTCCCGAGCCTTTGGTGGTGTCTGGACCTGGGCTAGCGGAGCTGACTGAGCCCAGCGACACGGCATTTTAGAAGGATTGTGCGTGTTGGCATCAGAGGCTTTCAGCACAACCATGACCACTTGTGATGAATCATAGCCCGTGATTGGCTGCATTATTAAGTATGAGCTAATCTACTATATGGAGCAAACATGCTCTCTATTTACCGCCACTCCAAGCTGAAACTCTGCTCCGGTGTAATTACATACTCGTCAGCAGCTACGTGTTGTCATAGGTTAGCGCTCAGAATCTTTGTCTGATCCAAGGAAAAAAATCATAAATCTGAACAATACCTTGGTTTCTCCACTTGACCACCAATTTGTACACTAGTTGGGAAAAGACTAAAGATTAAAGAAGTCATCTGTTTTTGTAATGGAGCTTTTCCTTCAGAGACACTACTAAATTGCTCTTGGTAAGCCCATCTCTATCTTAACTACCTTTCACCTTGTTGAGATGTCTCTGGTTCAGAGAGGTGTACCTCTAAATGTTAACCACTGAACAAAATGGTGTAAAATCAAGAATAGATTCCAACTTGGACGCTGCAAATTTTAAGACATTCTGTAGCAGGAAGCCATCTTTCCATTGACAGATGTTCTTTTTTCGAGATGCCACTTTGTAGAATATCCACGGTTCGGTGATATTTTCACACAACTTTGCTCAAATTAATATTTGGTGAACATCTACCTTTTCTTTATGGACTTTCCTAACCCTTACATTTTACAGGCTGAAATGCCTGATATTTCGAAGTGCATTCAGCAAGCATTTGTGCCAGTTGCACGTCATTATATTTTGCTTAATATATGTGCCTAATAATGATCACCTCTCATGCCTGATCTTTTGTATACTCAGGAGGTACTAAGTCTTCCCAAAGGCACCATCCTTCCTAATGAAGTAACCTTTAGAGACCCTGTCTACCTACATACATAATCAATGACGCACATTCCTATACACTAAATTTGCCCTTAGCTTGATTTTTTCCCTTCCTCTCATTCCTCATCTGTTAATGTTATGCTGTTTTGTATATTTATTAAACCAGCTCCAGTCATTTTGTTGTTATGGCCAAGATGACAAATGATAAAGTTAAGCAATGCCTTCATGTTTTTCACTAGGAAAAATCCAGAGGTAGTATAAAGAGGATATAAAGAGTATATAAGCCTTGGATCCAGATGCCAAGCTCTGCCATTGCCAGGCCAGTCATTAACTGAGTGACCTTAGGAAGTAACTCAAGTTCTCTGTGCCTTAGTTTCCTTATTTGAAAACTAGGACTATTAGAACCTACATTGTGAAATTATTGTGAGAATCACAGACGACATTTAAAATTCACATAATAGGCTGCTAGGAGTGGTACTTTTATCAATAATGTTTCAGTAATATTATATGTTATTCCTGTGCTAAGATGCATAGCTCTCTAGCAACTACACTTTATAAACTTCCACTGAACATTAAAATTACTTCCACAAGCAAGACATGCATCAAAGATCATTTCTTAACTTTCCTAATAATAAAAATCCACTCATCTTCCTTAAAATGGGTTTCTCATTCTTAAAGCAGTGAGTAGCTTTGAGAAGTTTTAAATAGGCAATAGGCCCTGCTCATCTTTTCATGTCAGGCCAGTCTTAATTCTCTGGCCAGTCTGTAAGTTGGCTGCCCTTTTAGGTAGTTGCCCACCTTGTCCAGTCAGCTAGTACCCAGGAGTTTGCATGGTATAAAACATGGTTGTGTCTTGGTAAAGACCATGGATGGATCGCTTTTCCTCATGTGAGGTTGTGAGCATGATAGCAAATGTATGTGACAAATCTGAGACAACATGAGAGGTAGAATGGAAAATTAGTGGTTCAGATTCCTTGAAGAGATGAGAGCATGGAACCAAGAGCACAGAGAATTTGATTTGGGCCAACAAGAGGAGACCTTATTTTTCTGAGAGAAGATTGGAAGGATGGATGCACATGTAGATACATTTGTTGGTCTAGCAGAAGGGAATTCGTGGATTTCCAGCCTGATGGCCTCAGGTTCCTCAGTGACATAGACAAGATTGTCTGAAGAGATGGGAGAATAGGATTTAGGTCTTTGGAATGTAGAAATGGATTGGATTTAGAACTGAGAGAAATAGGAAAGGATTTGCAACTGAGAGGAATGGGGAACAAGTAAAAAGTTGGTTGGCCAGCTCTGAGGATCCAATAGAGAATGAAAGACTTGAATTGCTAGTGGTTGTGTGATTTTATCCAGAAGTGAACATTATCTGTTGTGTCCTTTAGAGTGGAAAAGAAAAAAGTTGAGTTCTATTCTACATTATTCTAATTTGTCTTAAGTAGAACTTTTCTAATCCACTATATTAAAGAATACAGTATTTTTGCTGATTATTTATTCATAGGACTTCTAAAATAGTTGTTCCATTCTTAAGATTGCATGGTGTCAAATACAGTATTTTTAAGTTACAGACATATATAATATTTTTTAAAAGATGTTACTAAAGAAGAGGCTTTCTGGTGAAGAAACAATAAAGAAAGAAAAGGCTAAATGCTTTAGGGGATAGGGTAGGCTGTCTATGTAAGCATAGAACATATTGATTAAAAACATAGTTTTGAAGTTAGACTTTCTGGTTCTCAAATTCCAGCTTCATCACTTAATATCTGTGAGATCTTGAGCAAGTTAAACTGTTGCCTCAATTTGTTTTCATCTATAAATTGGGGATAATACCTATGTTGTGCAGTTGTTGATAAGATTAAATGAGGCAGTTTACGTAAAGACTTTATATAGTTCCTGGCCCCAAATCAATTTGTAACTTTTACTGAACATAATTAAAATGTTTCTTGTTATCGCTTTTCCTTTAACCAAGTAAACCGACAATGGCCAGTTTGTCATAGATATTTGTTATCTTACAACTACATTAAGCAACTAACTTTGTGCCTATGCCAAGAAAGTTTTAACTCTAGTATCTTACTGCCCTGCTGTTTCATCTTTCCTTTCCTTGTTATTGATTTAGTGCTTATTTGTTTTTTATTGTAGTAGAAACAGCCACCAGAAGAAGGGTCCATGTGTATGGACAGGGCTGGAGTGATCCATGCTTCAACATCAGTCCCTTCAACCCTCGCTTGAATGTAGAGGTTGCATAGATCACCAGACTCCACAGAGAAGATACCTTTGTTCAAAAGGAACAATATCAGCATCACTGGTAGCTAACCACTACATTGTTCCCCAGCACATAAAAGCCAAGCTGAATTGTTTAACGTTGTGTTTCAGTTGATGAGTAGAACTTCACCGAACTGTGCATAATGATGGAGGTGACTTGCTTTTTTACATTCTCTGTTTTGCCTTGCTAAGGAAGTTATTTTGCAGTGACAAAGATTCTCTTCTAGTGTCTCGACACATCCTAGGACTTTGATGTGAATTCTTCCCTCCCATCAAATGTTGGTTCTAAATCCATTGAACTATTTTGGAAACCAGATACAATGTTTAAATTGCCAGTATTCTTTCTGTGTTTTGCTACTTCCATTTAATAGGAGGAAACTGTAGCTTTTCACTTTCTCCTCCTGTTCTGTAATGATTTTCCTGTACATGCCAGTACTGTTGCTCAGGGACATAGTTTCCTGCAGAAGTCCCCTCCAAAAGATCTTGTTATCCCATCACAAAGATGAATAATGGGTTCTAAATCTTGGGAAAAAAATTTCTCTTCTTCCCTGTATTTTTCAAGAACAAGCATAGACAATAGCAATTGTTTAAACATATTATTTTTTCTGAAATGTTTTCCAAAATTGGAAAATCTCCTTGAGCAATTTGACCTTTAAGACAATGGGTTAGCTGACTTTAAAGCCATCAGTATTTCCTTATTCCCAAGAAGAGAGAACTTTCAGAGAAAAGTTAGTTATTCATTAGCTCTTTATCAGGAAGAACGTTTTTTACTTAGTACATTAATGTCAATTTCATGTTGTCTCCATAGCCCATGCATGAAACAGTCTTTCAGTTTTTGTTCACTATTTTTTAAATGTATTTATTTATTTATTTATTTATTTGACAGAGAGAGAGAGAGAGAGAGAGAGAGAGAGAGAGGGAGAAAGAAAGGACAAGCAGGGGGAGCAGCAGGCAGAGGGAGAGGGAGAAGCAGGCCCCCTGCTGATCAGAGAGCCCCAACATGGGGCTTCCTCCCAGGACCCCGGGATCATGACCTGGGCCAAAGGCAATTAACCGACTGAGCCACCCAGGTGCCCCTGTTTACTATTTTCTTGTAACATAAATCCGTCTTTCTTGGGTTGAGTTACTTGCCTATATTGTATATCAGTAAGTATTAAAATCCAACATTACCTAAGCTAGAAAAGCAGTGTTGGCATCTGTGGACTCACACACTTGGTTGTAGCAACTTTAGTAAACAGGACAGTTCACACTCCAATTGAAGCAATCATTATCGTTCCATAAACGACACCCTTCATTACCCCACCTTTCCTGTCTTATATCCTGCACTACCTTGTCTGATTCTGCATTCCAAGAGATAAAGCAGTTGCTGCTAACTCATTCTTAGTTAATACCTTAGATGCAAGAGCTGTGGTGAAAACTTTTTTGATGCTTAAATATCCATCCCTTACATCAAGTAGACTGTCAGCAATTACTTGTTAAAAGGGTGTATGTATGAATGAATAAATGAGATAGAACAAACAGTGTGGGAAGATAAAATGTGGAAATAATATTGCTGTGTATTTATGCAACATAATTATTTTACCTTTCCAGTTATCCTATGACCTATGAAGAACACTATTTATATCATGTTGTGGATGTGGAAATCAAAACAAAGAGAGGTTAGATGCCTTGCCAAAATCATCTCATCTAACAAGTACTTAGTAGAACCAGTTCTAGAATATAAGTGGAAAGAGAGCTATCTTTGTGTTTCTTTTCCTGATACCTACCTATTCCTGACAAATTAACAGTGACCTCAAAAAGTATCATTTGTAGATGGGGCTAAAAGGATAAATATTGCACATAATACTATAGCAGTTATATTAGTTAACCCACTCAACATTTATTCTCCCTTTTTTCTTGGAATCAGTGTGTATGTATTCACCTCTCAGGAAGGTCACTCTGTCCCCACTTAAGGAAAAAGTCCTGATTAGTTTAAACCAATCCTGGTAACTATATTTTTCTTGCCAGTTTTGGTTTAGGAAAGAGCATGTAACTAAATTCTAGTCACTGAGATAGGAGGGGCAGTCTACTTAGCAATTTCTGAGAAAGTTTTTTTGGTTCTAAGAAAGATAAATGATAGGGTGATAAACAGTCAACACATTATAGGATGAGTGAATCAGAGATCCTAATGACTCAAAGAAATATTGCAGTTGGCACAGTTAAATATTCTGGAAGGGAAGGAGTTGGTATTCAGTGAATGAAATGCCTCAAATGGATATTTGAAAGATGGTGGAGTACTTGTTATTGATTAAATGAGACAGTTTAAAACATAAGATTAAGAAAATTTAGCCAAGGCAAGTTCTAAAATACAAATCCTTTAGAATTAAGAAGAAACAAACAAACAAAAAATGGAGAGGCCAAGAAGTCCTGGCTCAAAACTTTTGTTCCTGGTTCTAAACTTCTATTCTTGCAGGATTTAAGCCCCACTAGATTCTCACCTTCTACTATTCCATGCACCTCTCCCTCTATCCAACTCTTAAAAATTCCCAGCTCACTCAGCATCTATTCCATGAAGTTTATTTCTTTTTTTTTTTTAAGATTTTTTATTTATTTATTTGACAGAGACAGCGAGAGAGGGAACACAAGCAGGGGGAGTGGGAAAGGGAGAAGCAGGCTTCCCGCAGAGCAGGGAGCCTGATGCGGGGCTCGATTCCAGGACCCTGGGACTGTGACCTGAGCTGAAGGCAGACACTTAATGACTGAGCCACCCAGGCGCCCCCCCATGAAGTTTATTTCTAAAATTTTATTTTATACCAACATTTTGTTTTTAATAGATGTGATTCATGGTTTGGAAACATGAGAGAGATTGAAAGCACAGAGATGCCAATAATTTTAAATATAATCTTAAAAAAATTCTTAAAATGCAAGAGAATGATATACTTGAGGAAGAGGCAACTTTTCTGGACATTAGCATGTCCAAATGCAATGACTAGACTTGCTGCAGCCATCTTAGAACCAGTGAGGAGCCAGCTTGAAAACAAAGCCAACACACTGAGATGACCAATTGTGGTCAATTGGTCAATTGTGGGAAGAACCTGAGTCCTTCATCATGCCATTGAGCTGATGAATGAAACCTGGAGTATACTGCCTGTGGGCTTCCTGTCATCTAAGGTAATAACCGTCTTTACTGTTTGAACTAGTGTTTCATTATTTTCCGTAGAAAGTCCTAATTGGTGTAAGTAATTATTAACCCCACTTAACCCCTTCAGTTAAACCTGTCATGCCTTTCTTGATTTTGCTGAAGTTACCTGATCCCACCTCCTTAGACCTGACCTTGGGTCTCTCACTCAGAATGGTCACGGTTTATGAAGCATGGGAAGTCCAGGGAAGAGGAGGAGGTAGGTGGGCAGCATGAGATACCTGGTGATGGTGATCTGGGTCAGACAAGGTGACATTTGAAAGCTAAGCAAGAGATGCAAATGAAATAGAAGTCAACTCTTCCAAGCACACCCTTGGAAAGCTAGTCGTAGGGACTTAGGAGCACATTTATGGGGAGAGTTGTGGAATCACATTATAGTAATGGTGTCACTTAGATCCATGCTTTTCTCTCAAGGGGAGAAATCATTGTTCATAGGCTATCAGAGGATTCTGGTCATGCTTGTTTTCTACAAAAACAGACCAAGTTCTGATGTGTTTCATGATGACGCCATAGTCTAAAAATGAGAGACTTGATTTCAGTTTTTCCTGTAGGTGCCCAAGAGGCTTGTGGTGTTGTTGTTTCAAGGCTGACACAGTCTTGAAAACTAGAGGGTGGCCTTAACGTTCAGTCTGGGGTAGCTCTCCTTCATGACCTTAAGCATTTTCTGAACATCTTCATGAAGACATAGTAATATTCTGTTAATTATATGAGAGCTGTTTATGTGGATTTAAACAGTAAATCTAACAAGTAGGCTATTCTTTGTCTGATGGCACAGAGATACTTATTTATTTTTACATTTTAGGTATTTGAGGAAAAAACTAATTCAGGAATATATTAAATTGAGTTTGAAGCCATTAAGAGGAAGAAAATAATGATAATAAGGATTAGAGCAGAAATAAATGAAATAGAGAATACAAAAACAATAGAATAAATGAAACCAAACACTGGTTCTTTGGAAAGATCAACAAATTGACAAACCTTTAGTTATATTAAGAAAAAAGAGAATACCTAAACTACTTAAATCAGAAGCTAGGGGTGCCTGGGTGGCTTAGTCGTTAAGCGTCTGCCTTCGGCTCGGGTCATGATCCCAGGGTCCTGGGACTGAGTCCCACATCGGGCTCCCTGCTCAGCAGGGAGTCTGCTTCTCCCTCTCCCCCTGCTTGTGTTCCCTCTCTCACTGTGTCTGTCTCTGTCAAATAAATAAATAAAATCTTTAAAAAAATACAATAAAATCAGAAGCTAAAGAGGGGGTGTTACTACTAATTAAAGGAATAAAAAGCATTATAAGAGAATACTATGAACAGCTGTATACCAAACAAATTGGATATCCTGGAGGGAATGGACAAATCCCTAGAAGCACTCAAACTACCAAAACTGACTCAAGAAGAAAAAGAAAATCTGAATAGACCCATGACAAGTAAGAAGACTGGAGAGTTATGAAGGGAAGGTGATAGACTAACCTCCCAACTAGTATAAGATTCAAGGGCAGAGTACCATTCTGGAAGCAACATACTGATGTACATGGGGGAACAGAAATCAAAAGGAAAAGCTAACAAAAGGTATGGATGGTGAAGGTGCTTATTGTTTCTATTATGTGGATGTAAAAGCTTTCTGTGGCCCTCTTGAATTAGTGCCTCTCATTATTCACTGTAACAAATTAAGTGATGTGGTTTCTATTTATGAAAAAAATAACAACACATTCATTAAAAAAAAAAAAAACTCCCAGAAAAGAAAAACCTTCTGTTAAATAAATAGAAGAGGAGAAATACTTCTCAACTCATTCTATAAGGCCGGCATTTCCCTGATACCAGAGCCTGAGAAGGCACTACAAGAAAATTACAATATCCTTTCTGAATGTAGACACAGAAATCCTCAACAGATACTAGCAAATAGAATTCAGCAGCATATAGAAAGGATTATACACCATGACCAAGGGGGATTTATCCCAGAAATGTAATAATGGTTCAGCATACAAAGTCAATCAATGTAACACAGCACATGAATAGAATGAAGGTGGGGGAGAACCACACGGTCATTTCAATTCATGTGGAAAAAGCACTTGACAACATCTGATATTCCTTCATAATAAATGAGGAATAGAAGGGAACCTTCTCAGCATGATAAAGGCTATATATAAAAAACCCCACAACTAACATCATACTCAATGGGGAAGGAAAGAAAGCTTTTCCCCTAATACCAGGAACAAGACAACAATGCCTATTTTTGCCACTTCTATTCAACATAGTATTGGCAGTTCTAGAGGAATTAGACAAGAAAAAAAGAAAGTGCAGCCATATTGGAACAGAAGAAGTAAAACTGACTATACCATAGATTACATAAATGTAGAAAACAAAGAATACATGCAAATATACATACATACCCCCCACACATCCCTTTTAGAGCTAATTAATGAATTTAGCAAAGTTGGAGGATACAAAAATCAGTTGAATTTTTATGCACTAGCAGTGAAAAATCTGAAAAGGAAAATAAGGGGCAGAGCAAGATGGTGGAGGAGTAGGAGACCTGGATTTTGTCTGGTCTCAGGACTTCAGCTGAATAGGGATCAAACCATTCTGAACACCTACGAACTCAACAGGAGATCGAAGAAGAGAGAAGCAACAACTCTGAACAGAGAAGCGAACACTTAATGGAAGGTAGGATGTGCGGAAAAGTGAATCCGAGGCGCGATAATTGGGAGAATAGATGGCGGGGGAGGGGGCCTCTGTCGGCTGCTTCTGGCAAGTGCTAGAGCCTCAGAGCACAAAATCGGAAATTTTAGAAGTCGGCTCCTCTGAGGGACGTCGCTGCAGTGGCTAAGCGGGAGGCGGAACCCTCGCGGGACAGTGTGGTCTCAGGACCCTTGGGGTCACAGAGAGACCGGGGGTGCCTGAGTGCGGCAGAGCTCCCAGG